>NC_087062.1:76814637-77224637 GCF_963678635.1 Symsagittifera roscoffensis | reverse complement strand
ATAATGCAACAGAATTGGATCAAAATTAGATAAAAAGTCGAGAAAAAATTGATTCGAGCCGGATCAGACGCAGTTGCTTGAACTGCTGCGTAAATTTTAGGAATCCGGATGAAAGCTGTAGTTCAGCTACTGGATTTCTATTCTGAGTTTCAAGATATTCGATGAACTTTTTAAAATCTATTCAGAGATTCGGAATGTCGAAAGGAACACCAATGTGCAGTAAACCGTTGAGGAAGTGTTCAATTTTCAACGAGTATTTAAAAAAAATTGATTTTTTGATGCGTTTCTCAAATTATGATCATAAAAATACACCCACAATTTTAGTCAACCAATAATCGAGGAAATTTTCGTGGATTCCACTGACAACGACTGAGTTCTTGGTTTCAAGTTCCGCAGTTACTAGATAATAACTATAAATAAATCTAACTATTAGATAACAATTCGAGCTATTATTTATTCGCGTACGAACTCAGTTCGATGTAACGTAAATGTTCGTGTAACGTAAATGTTGACAAAAATTACGTTACACGTACTTGCACACGAAGTCCATCGAATTTTTCTTAGAAGAATAAATTTACATTTTGGAACATGTTTTTAGTGACTTACAGACACCAAATTGTTCGTCTATATCTAGAGCACGGTTGGGTCTCGTAATGTCAATCATTTACCAAGCTTCCATCGGTTATCATTTTATGATACAGTTCAAAATCATGAAAAGTCTATGAGCGAAAATTACAGTGACCTAGCAAAACCTAGAGAGCAAAACTAGATATCGTGACCAAACTTCACTTACCACCTTCCTCTTGATTGCTAAGCCTTTCAGCGAAAATTTTACCTCTTAAAAAACGCTAAAGAATTGACGTTTTACTCGTTATTATATATCCATGGCAATTTTTAATGCCAGTTTGTTGCTGAAAACAAGTTTCACAGGAGTGTTTTATTCAATAAAATTGCCTGAAAACAGCCTATGACAAAAATGAAAACAAATTAGGAAAAAATGCAAAAACATGGAGATTTTTAGAGTAGTTAATAGAGTGGTTAACAAAGTCTTTAAAAACGCTCCACTCGGCTACGGGTAAATGTGAAAATTTTTGCATTATTTTTCCCAACCAAGATAATGCTGTGATTTTTTCTTTTGACTCAATCAGGAAATTACGAACCATAAAACCATAGGAATCAAGTGACACATTCTAGGAGTACTTCGAATAAAATATTTGAAACCAGTTGAATTACTTTATTAGATAAGTATACAACCCCAACTAATCCACAATTATCTAACTACTGAGACACAAGATCAACCTCAAAAAAATAACTTTTTTTTAAACAACACAAGTATTAGAAGGATCCAGGAGTACTAAGGAAGAACCGGATTGAAGGGTCAGGAAAACACCGTATAAAACACAGTAAAAAACAGTATAAATTATACTTACAAAACTCCAAAAAACTTACTTACATCGGGATAATCCGGCGTAAAAGGTCGTCTCGAGCTGCGCTTTAAAGGTAAGCTGTGGGACAACAAAGTTTTCAAAAGTGTAGCATCCGGGTGGCCAACTCTTTAAAATCACTTAAAATAACCATGGCTTCTTGAAACAACTTTACAGCAACATGAATAAACACCCAATTTTGCCATTGTATGTGCCGTTGCCCGAGTTGACGGCCATAGAAGAAAAATGCTTAGCATACAGTTTTTTATATGAAGTATATGCAAAAAATGCTTGTCATACAAAATTCATACAAAATTTAAAAAATGATTTAAAATTTTTTGATGAACATTTTTTTTGTCTATTTTCCTCTTTTGAAGCTTTCTGGTCATTAAAAAAGTGATTAAAACATTTCAATAAAAAAATGCTTGTCATAAAATTTTCAGGCATGAAAATTTTAAGATAATCATTTTGTCATAGATAAAACAAAACTGTCAAAAATCACCAAAAAACGTGCCTGGGTAATTTTAAAATATACGAAAACTAAGTGATATGCAATTTTTTATAAATAAAAACACAAATTTGAGTTAAAAAATTTTTTAATCCCCTTTTTGGTTGCAAACTTGCTTTTGTGCTCTAACAAAAATTTTACGAAAAAAAAATTCTGCATGCCAAATTTGACCATTTGTGTTTTTTTTTTGTTTCATTTGATAAGATTTCAAAAAAATTTAAAAAAACAGGCCTCTTTTCCTCAACCACCAAAATTTCCAAACTAAAGAATATCTAGCCATATTAAAAAACAAGTTTCTTGGTAAATAATATGGAAAAAATGCTTGTTATAAAAGTTCATAGTATGGAATTAATGCTTATTTTGCTATTTTTAATACACTTACTTTTTGCTCTATGAAGTTGTATGAAAGAGTACGACAAGCACGAAAGAGTAAGATAAGCTTTTTTTGTCAACCGGGTGTGTTTGTGGTGTAGGATATAACAAAACTCAGACACTACTTTGTGTTCAACTTGCGTCAAATTTGTACAAATTGCGTCGTATCGATGATCCGCTTACACGTTATTAGCACGAAACACATCGCACTTTAATTATCCCAAACTGACAATGCTTAAACCTCCATAACTTTTCAAATAATGATCAAAGGTAAAATGTTTTTTTTTAAATTAGCGCTCAAGACGGCCATGTTTCAAAAACTTCTTGTAGCAGGGTGAAAACGTAAATTCTTCACTGAATTTAAAGTCTAAGCAGTAACTATTCCCGTTACAAAATGGATGAAACTTTCAAAAAGAATTCAATTTTTTTTAAATTCATCACCCAGCAAGCTATGTAAGCCACAACGTGATAGATTTCGGATATTTAGCAAAGTTTAAACCTGTTGAAATTTTGTCGAAACGATCAAAGAAAATGAAAAAACAAAAGAAGAACAAGAGGAGCGTCCAAGGAATCCGCTTACAGTGAACAGCGCGGGCTCGTAATGTAGTTATACCAAAAAGCGTTTTCAATTTAATTTGTAACGGTTTCTAAGACGGCCTAAACATACTCTGACACGCTTTTAGCACGTATGATATAGCACGTTGATCATCGCAAAATATTACGCACAATAATTATCCCAAATTGGCAATCTCTACAATCTCTAAACCCCCTTCACTTTACAAAAAATGATCAAATTTTTTTAAATTTGAGCTCTGGAACACAGTACCAAGTACCTTTCGACAGATATATTAAAAATTTTGTCAAAAACTGATAGTTAATAAGTCGAAACTTGTCTGGAGATTAAAAAAAAAGAACCATCCTGAGTAATAACATTCCGTTCTTTCTTCAAAAATAACAAGAATGCTCGTATCAGGGCAAAGCCCTGAATGTTCCGACTGCCTTTTAACGTTTATGGAGCAGTAATATTATTAAAAAATTAAATGTAATAATAAAACAAAATGAAATTTTTTTTGTAGAATTTGAAATTTTTTAAATGAAAATCATCCCCTCACACGCCATTTAAAGTACAAAAGGATAAATTTTGCTCCTTGTAACAAATCTATCTATTTACCTATCTAATCTATCTATCCATCTATCTATCTATCTATCTATCTATCTATCTATCTATCTATCTATTTATCTATCTATCTATCTATCTATCTATCAATCTATCAATCTATTTGTCTATCTATCTATCTATCTATCTATCTATCTATCTATCTATCTATCTATCTATCTATCTATCTATCTATCTATCTATCTATCTATCCATCTATCTATCTATCTATCTATCTATCTATCTATCTATCTATTTATCTATCTATCTATCTATCTATCAATCTATCAATCTATTTGTCTATCTATCTATCTATCTATCTATCTATCTATCTATCTATCTATCTATCTATCCATCTGTCTTTCTATCTATCTATCTATCTATCTATCTATCTATCTATCTATCTATCTATCTATCGATCTATCAATCTATCAATCTATTTGTCTATCTATCTATCCATCTATCTATCTATCTATCTATCTATCTATCTATCTATCTATTTATCTATCTATCTATCTATCTATCTATCTATCAATCTATCAATCTATTTGTCTATCTATCTATCTATCTATCTATCTATCTATCTATCTATCTATCTATCTATCTATCCATCTATCTATCTATCTATCTATCTATCTATCTATCTATCTATCTATCTATCTATCTATCAATCTATCAATCTATTTGTCTATCTATCTATCTATCTATCTATCTATCTATCTATCTATCTATCTATCTATCTATCTATCTATCTATCTATCTATCTATCTATCTATTTATCTTTCTATCTATCTATCTATCTATCTATCTATCTATCTATCTATCTATCTATCTATCTATCTATCTATCTATCTATCTATCTATCTATCTATCTATCTATCTATCTATCTATCTATCTATCTATCTATCTATCTATATAGACTGAGTTCTATCTATCTACTGAGTTCTTGGTTTCAAGTTCCGCATTTACTAGATAATAACTATAAATAAATCTAACTACTAGATAAAAATTCAAGCTATTATTTATTCACGTACGAACTCATTTCGATGTAAACAGAACTAACTTGTTGACAAAATTTACGTTACCTATTTGCACACGAAATCCATCGAATTTTTCTTAGAAGAATTAATTTACATTTTGGAGCATGTTTTTAGTGACTTACAGACACCAAATTGTTCGCCTATATCTAGAGCACAGTTGGGTTTTGTAATGCCAATCATTTACCAAGCTTCCATCGGTTATCATTTTATGATACAGATCAAAATCATGAAAAGTCTATAAGCCAAAACTACAGTGACCTAGCAAAACCCTGAGAGCAAAACTAGATATCGTGACCAAACTTCACTTACCACCTTTCCTCTTGATTGCTAAGCCTTGCAGCGAAAACTTACCTCTTAAAAGTTTTAAACGTTTTACTCGTTATTATATATCCATGGCAATTTTTAAAGCCAGTTTGTTGCTGAAAACAAGTTTCACAGGAGTGTTTTATTCAATAAAATTGCCTGAAAACAGCCTATGACAAAAATGAAAACAAATTAGGAAAAAATGCAAAAACATGGAGATTTTTAGAGTAGTTAATAGAGTGGTTAACAAAGTCTTTAAAAATGCTCCACTCGGCTACGGGTAAATGTGAAAGTTTTTGCATTAATTTTCCCAACCAAGATAATGCTGCGATTTTTTCTTTTGACTCAATCAGGAAATTACGAACCATAAAACCATAGGAATCAAGTGACACATTCTAGGAGTACTTCGAATAAAATAATTAAAACCAGTTGAATAACTTTATTAGATAAGTATAAAACCCCAACTAATCCACAATTATCAAACTACTGAGACACAAGATCAACCTCAAAAAAATAACTTTTTTTAAACAACACAAGTATTAGAAGGATCCAGGAGTACTAAGGAAGAAACGGATAGAAGGGTCAGGAAAACACCGTATAAAACACAGTAGAAAAACAGAATAAATTATACTTACCAAACTCCAAAAAAAACTTACTTACATCGGGATAATCCGGCGTAAAAGGTCGTCTCGAGCTGCGCTTTAAAGGTAAGCTGTGGGACAACAAAGTTTTACAAAGTGTAGCATCCGGGTGGCCAACTCTTTAAAATAACTTAAAATAACCATGGCTTCTTGAAACAACTTTACAGCAGCATGAATAAACACCCAATTTTGCCGTTGTATGTGCCGTTGCCCGGGTTGACGGCCATAGAAGAAAAATGTTTAGCATACAGTTTTTTCATATGGAGTATATGGAAAAAATGCTTGTCATACAAAATTAATACAAAATTTAAAAAATGTTTTAAAAATTTTTAATGAATATTTTTTGTCTATTTTCCTCTTTTGAAGCTTTCTGGCCATTAAAAAAGTGTTTAAAACATTTCAATAAAAATTGCCAGTCATAAAGTTTTCAGGTATGAAAATTTTAAGATAATCATTTTGTCATAGATAAAACAAAGCTTTCAAAAATCACCAAAAAACGTGTCTGGGTAATTTTAAAATATATGAAAACTAAGTGATATGCAATTTTTTATAAACAAAAACACAAATTTGAGTTAAAAAAATTTTTAATCTCCTTTTTGGTTGCAAACTTGCTTTTGTGCTCTAATATAAAATTTACGAAAAAAATTCTGCATGCCAAATTTGACCATTTGTGTTTTTTTTTGTAAACGCAATTATTATTTTTTGTTTCATTTGATAAGATTTTAAAAAATTTAGAAAAAAAGGCCTATTTTCCTCAACCGCCAAAATTTTCAAACTAAAAATCATCCAGCCATATACAAAAACAATTTTTTTGGTATATAATATGGAAATAATGCTTATTTTGCTGTTTTTAATACACTTACTTTTTGCTCTATGAAGTTGTATGAAAGAGTATGACAAGCAAGAAAGAGTATGATAAGCTTTTTTTGTCAACCGGGTGTGTTTGTGGTGTAGGATATAACAAAACTCAGACACTACTTTGTGTTCAAATTGTGTCACATTTGTACAAATTGCGTCAAATTTGTACAAATTGCGTCGTATCGATGATCCGCTTACACGTTATTAGCACGAAAAAGATCGCACTTTAATATCCCAAATTGGCAAGTTTAAACCCCCATAACTTTTCAAAAAATGATCAAAGGCAAAATCTTTTTTTTTAAATTAGCGCTCAAGACGGCCATGTTTCAAAAATTTCTTGTAGCAGGGTGAAGACGTAAATTTTTCGACTGAATTTAAAGTCTATGCAGTAACTATTCCCGTTACAAAATGGATGAAACTTTCAAAAAGAATTCAATTTTTTTTTAATTCATCACCCAGCAAGCCACAACGTGATAGATTTCGGATATTTAACAAAGTATTACATTAAAAGTACGAAAGCACACTGTGCACTGGTTAGGCGCACAGTTTTGTATCTGTATTTTCTGGATTCCAGAGACAAGTCTTTAAACCTGTTGAAATTTTGTCGAAATGATCAAAGAAAATGAAAAAACAAAAGAAGAAAAAAGGGTCCCATGGAAACTGCTTACAGTTCATAAAATGCACAGTTTGGGCTCGTAATGTAGTTGTACCAAAAAACGTTTTTCAATTTAATTTGTAACGGTTTCTAAGACGGACTAAACATACGCTGACACACTTTTAGCACGTATGATATAGCACGTTGATCATCGCAAAATATAACGCACAATAACTATCCCAAATTGGCAATCTCTAAACCCCCTTCACTTTAAAAAAAATGATCAATTCTTTTTAATTTGAGCTCTGGAAAACAGTACCAAGTACCTTTGGACAGATATAATAAAAATTTCGTCAAAAACTGATAGTTAATAAGTCGAAACTTGTCTGGAGATTAAAAAAAAAGAACCATCCTGAGTAATAACATTCCGTTCTTTCTTCAAAAATACCAAGACTGCTCGTATCAGGGCAAAGCCCTGAATGTTCCGACTGCCTTTTAAGGTTAATGGAGCAGTAATAATATGTATGTAATAATAAAACAAAATGAAACTTTTTTTCTAGGATTTGAAATTTTTTATGAAAATCATCCCCCCACACGCCATTTAAAGTACAAAAGGATAAATTTTGCTCCTTGTAAGAAACAATTATGGCAAATAAGCTTCTTTGAACCAATTTGAAATGATTGCTAAGACGGATTAACTCTCCGCTTACGCGTTAATAGCGCGAAGTATATCGCGCGTTAGTTGTCCCAAATTGGCCAAAATGGCCATGTTTAAACCCCTATAACTTTACGAAAACTGATCACAGGTTAGAGATTTTTTCAAATTTGAACTCAGGACAACAATACCTTTCGAATGATATTTAAAAATTCCGTCAAAAATGGCTAGTTAAAAACTCGAAATTTGTCTGAAGAAAAAAAAACCCACCCCGAGCGCAAATATTCCGTTACTTTCGTATCGAAAGTCGGAACAAAAACAACACGGTTAATGTATATTAGTATACTGATAAATTGAAATAAGATTCAATGTTGCTCTAGGGAGTAGAGCGAACTTATCCAGTGGAAAATAGATAGGGTGACTTTTTATCAGAGATAACCTTGTAGCATAAACAAAAAGCCCAATGAAAAGTGGGATACGCGATATTACGCTGTGTTTTGGTTTTTGAATGTATCCAAGTTTTTTTTCCAAAATTAATTAACTATCAAAACCAAAGACCATTGTTGACATTTGAAACGAGATGGAAAAACACTAATTTCCTGTGTTTGTCTTTTGGGTCATTTAAAAGTGAAGCAAAATTTGCCAAGCAAATTACAGCTGAAATATTGTGTTTTTTCAAGACCTTCATTATTTAGAGCAAAAACAGCGCGGTCAATCAATCAATCAATATATAAAACCAAAAATCTTCTTTAAAAAATCTTCTGTTTTTTTTTCTTACATCTAACTTGCGAGCATACCAAGCTGGTAATCGTTTGGAAAAAATGTTCCTTTCAAACGTCTCCGATCGAGGAGACTATGATGAAGAATTTATTACGTCATCGGAGGCGGCTAAAGTGGTCGGGGACGACTGGGTGCTGTGGGTCCGTATCATCGTCATCCTCTGTGTCTGTCTGGGTCCACTGTCAATCATTTGTGACGTCATCGGTTTTGTCATAGGTCAACTATAAATTCCCCAACCCTTTTCTTACAATCAACAGCTTTTATCTATTTTTTTTGTTGTGTGGGTTCTATATTTTACAGTTCTTCCAAAACTACAGCAACTATTTTGGAAATTTTTTGGGTCCAAGTTAACATGCTCCGTCCAAAATAGCTCCGTTAACTTAATTATAAGTTGAAATGTTCATCCAATCAGAATAGAACATAAGATTAATAGATTAAAAGCTGGACTGGAAAAACTTATTTGATCTATCGGGAGTGGGAATGATAATTTGATTCTATTTTTTTTTAATTTCGACTCAATTTCAAAAACAATGTTTCTTGAAATATGAAATTTTTCGACAAATTTTCTGATTTTTGGAAAAGTCATACTATCGGTGCAGTTGAGTATACGTTTAGTAAGACAAAATTTAGAAAAGTTGAAATAATCAACTGTCAAATTTCACATCACCAGATGTCTACTCGCACTGACAAAGGTGTTCTTAGATGGATTCCTTTTTTTATGTCATATCAGGGACGGATCTAGGATTTTCTCGAGGAGGGGCGGATGATTTTCAAAAAGTTTTCAAAAATTTTGCCGACGGTTTTCTTTTTTAGGTCGACCCAATTGATTTTCCGAGCTCTCTCAAAGCACAAAAAGACCCTGTTTTGGTCAATTTTTTTGCGCCGTAGGCAAGATTTTGAAAAAAAAACAGGCCAAAAAAAGACGTTTTTATACACTTTTTTTTTGAATTTTTGCTGGCTAATAATGAATAAGCGTTAAGCTATGATTTAATCTTTAATCAGCAATGATTTCCAAGGAAGATTGCCCAATCACTTTGACCGCACATTCAAAAAATGCAGGCGGCTCAAAGCATTTTGGTATATTAGCATTCGAAAATGTTGTTGGAGAGCTCGGAATATCAATTTAATCGACCTTAAAAGATTATTGGGATTATTGCGAGACGTGAGGTAGGGAATTTTGAGTGAGAAAAAAAATCAAAAAACCGCTTTGAATTTTTTTACGTTTTGGTTGCTGCAGGGAGGAAGCTACCTGTGGATACTCCGACGCCTGTGATTCTTCAGTACTTGTCGGTTGCTGACTCAGTCTTCATATTACAGCTCACAGCTACATCTGCCGCATACTTGGGAAGTAAGATGTCATCATTTGTGATTTTATGTTCTGGCTTCAGTTCTGCCGGCATAATTTTTCCGATGATTAGTACCTGATGATTAATTTGTTTCAGATCTGAATCAACGGTCTTGATACCTAAATTAGGATATGAAATGGGTTATGAATTGTTTAAGTAATGCTGAGATTTTCTAACATTGGGGGATTTAACACCTAAATTCAGTGTGATTTTTCATATAATCCATATTCCATTCTGGAACCAATGAAGGCACATATAATCAAAAAATCTTTTTTCATAGGGAAAAGTTAAATTTCACTGGTTGCTAATAAGAGAAAATGATAATTTACTATGATCTGCAGTGCAGCTCACGCAAACACACCTGTGGTTAAGAAAAGTGAAGAAAATCTGCTCATTTTTTTGAGAGGGTGTCAAAAAGCAATTTACCCGACAAGATGATGCCTCTGAGATGCCAAAATAGCACCCATCTGTATTTTTTTAACTTGTAACTATTTCTCTTTGTAGTCATTCCGCGTCTTCGAGTGGCGAATGTGGCGGCGTGCAAGATATTCTCCTTCTGCAACTGGTTCGCACACATCGCCATGCAACTCAGCTACTCCGCTCTCAGGTCCTTTTCCACACACTCCCCCACACTCAAATTGAAATTTAGAAAAAAGCTTAAAAATGGCAATTTGATAGCTGTGAAAAGCTTAGCAAAAAATATCGCAGTCCCTGACTCGTTCACTCTTGCATACGCATATTCATTATGACTTGCTGTAAAGTTTCCGAAAAAAAAAACATTTTTAGTTAACTTTTGAACCACATCAAATAAGATCAGGGGCTAAATAACGAGGCAAAAGTTTTTAATAAGCTTTCACAAAAGTTCATCTCTAGACAATCTGGAACTTTTTGGAATTTGAACTAGAATTTAATTTAACGAACAAAAATTTGGAGCAAAAAAAAACGGAAAAGAGTCTGGCATCCCTTATCGAAGTCTGGACCGGGTTCTGGCACTGTATCTGCCATTCACATACCACACCTGGACCAGAAGGCAGGCTGTGGTACCTCTGATTACAGTGACAGCTATCAGTGCCGTCGCTTCTGTCATCCCAATCTTAGGCTACGGCATCATGCACTCCAGGTAATCTACTTTTTCATATCTAAAGTTTCACAAAGCTTAAGTTATTATTGTGTGAAACTAATCTTGCACAGCAAATATGAAAAAATATTTAAACAGGTAGCCAGATACGGTTTTTGAAAATGAAAAAAGCAGATTGTGACCTTCAACCTTAAAGTATGATTTTATGCACAAAGTCTTAGAACGAATCAAATGCTTACCGAAACTCCAAATAATACATGAATCGCGCTGCAACTCACAAATACAGACAGGACTGGTCTGCGCACTTGTTGCAACACAGACCGGACTCGTTGGAAAAGTCAATGTTGCGAATCTAAAGTGATACGTTTCATGCCTGCTAAAAATCTTTTTGATCATTAAGACCGCCTGAGTTTGAAAAAATTTAGACGACCAGTTATTTTGTGGACTCAACGCTATAGTAGGAAACTGGTAATTTGGCTCGTAATAATTACCTCGAATCGACCAGTGAAGTCCCTTTGTAAATTGATCTTATTTACTTGGTTTCCATAGTTAGATTAATCATATTTCCTATGTGTATTCATATTTTCTATGTATCCTTCTTTCTTTGTTTTGTATATGGTTCCGTTGTATCTTCTTGTTTCATATATATTTCCAGAGTTGTATATCAATCAACGTGATATGAGTAAAAACAGTCAAAATTAGAACCATAAAATGGTCTTCGGGTTTGCAGGCAGACAGTTGAGGATTAAAGAAGTCCGAAAATAAAAAAAAGAAGAAGGGTTATAATTGAAATTTAATCATTTTCCTTAGCAATAATTACAAACAAGAGGTTTAAAATAGGGGTTTTGAAAATCAAAAATATGATAATTTGGTTGGGTAAAACGAAGTAGGTGATAGGTCTTCGTTCATGATGTAAGCTTTAGTAATAGCAGGTTGAAAATTTCCAAATAAGGGATGATGATCGAAAGGATAAAACAAAGTCAACAGTTAGGGAGGGAACATTGATCGTGTTGTCAGTTATTGTAAGCTCGGGTATCGAAAGAGTGGCCTACTAATTAATTTAGGTGATTTCATAAAGTCTTTGAATTACCTTTCAAGAAAAACTTTGCTAAGTTTATTAACAGGTCTAATTTTTGTTACACCATGTGTCAGCAGCAGTTTAACTGAGCGCTCATTGTTATCAGTGCCTTTGTATGTTTCCATGACTTTTGCAAGAGGCCATAAGCCGCGGTGAAAGAAATTTTCAAGTACCCACACTTAATCATTGACAAGAGGGGACATTCGGTTCTATTCAATGTTCAGTTGTTTTTGCGCTAAGTACTCTATGAGGAATCTAATCCAGGATTGCTCTGATAAATTTGGGCAGTACACCAAGACTTTGAAGTGTCACTTGTGAATCTATAAACAATCCAGTGTGAAATTTAGTTGATGGTCTATCGAGTAGAAAATGATTTGCAGTCAGTGCTAGTGAACCTTTAAAACCTGAGCGAACGTTAGGTAGGGGTCTAGAATTCATGAAGCCTTCTATTTCGCAGACAAACGTGTAGAGTGATTCGTCATTAAGCGTCTGGGATCCGATAACTTTGTACAGAGAAAGCTTGAATATGTGAACCAAACGTTCCCAGCTACCGCCGAAATGTGGTGTCGTGGGTGGATTATACTTCAATACTAAAAAATTGTCGGAGGCTGAAGAGTATCATTAAAAACTTTGTTGTTTGCCAAATTCACAATGCAATATTGTAGAACTTCGATTGAACTGACAAATGACGTTCCATTATCGGAAACCAATTTATTGGGTCTTCCCCGACGGCTAACAAAGCGTTGAATGCGTGGAGAAGAAAACAAATCTACTTTTTTAGAACAATCTTAGGAGAAAACAAGATTTTTTCGAGGGGAGGGGGATTTCAGTATAAAAGTCCAATTTCGACAAAATTTTTTTGTGCGCCGTAGGCAAACTTTTGAAAGAAAAAGGCCAAAAAAGTCGCTTTCAGGCGCTTTTCGGAAAACTTTTACCAAAAAATTGTGTTTTTTTTTGGCGCGCGCTTGCCCCTCAAAATTATTATTTATTGGCATCTTCAAAAAATTGGCAAAATTGGCATCACCAAAAATGGATATCTCAAAATAGTAAGAAGGGGGACCCTTTCGGCCGGCAGGGGTTCGAATGCCTGAGGAAAGAGGCCTCTGCCGCCCCCCTCCATGCTCTTCCGTAAATACACTCAAAATACACTCTTCCGTAAATGCAAACAGTGTTGTCTCACTAGAAAAAATTAAACTCTGAAGAAAAGTGTTAGGTCTTTTTTTCAAATCACGATGTGCCAGAGGGCCTACAGTTCAATGAGGCAATGCTGTTTGCAAATGATATAACAAAATCTAGATATCAAAACTTTAAAATCTATTTAGTAGACGTATGAATTCTGAAGGCTTTTGAACTAACTATTAAAAATCCAGCGTGATTAAATCCAGAATAATTTAAGTTAAAAAATCCAAATTTTTTTTTTCGGATATCAATGCAAAAATGGGAGCTCATTTTTTTCTAATGAGCCTGCTCCATACGACCAGTTTCATTTACTTGAGAGTGTTGTAAAGTCAAACACGTAATTTCCGTGGGAAACATAATAGCGTATGACTAAATTTAACCAATTTTTTGTTTTGGTATCGAGATCAACATTTTTCTCAAAAGTAAGAGTTACTAAGTTTCAATTTTGAAAACGTTTGTTAGTAATTTTTGTTTCGACAGTTTTAGAAGAGAACAAGACTGCTCGTATCAGGACAAAGCCTTGAATAATCCGCCTGCATTTTATTTGGTCTCGATTAGTTTTTCGTAAATTTCTTGTTGGCAAAATTATGAATTTTAGGCTGATCATATCAAAAGTTAAGTGATACAATTTGAGTCGTGTATAAAAAAAAATTATTAAGCTCCCTCAATCAGATTGATTTTGTGGTACGGCTCATTTTCCCACACATGTAAATTACAAAATGAGCAGTTTAGACAGACTCGTGTCAGGTTACTATAGTGGTTTGCAGATCAAAGGATGGATCCCCGAGAAATTAGAGTTTTGTAATATTGATCTGAAGAAAGAAAAACCACCGCAAGCATATATATTCCTCTTTTTCTTCGAATGTTGGAACATTGACGGATTATTTGTGCTCGAGGTGTTTTTTTAATCTCCATACAAAATTGGACTTTTAAACCGACAAATTTGACAAAATTTGTTATAGATCATTTGCAAAGTATTGATGTCTTAAGCTCAAAACAAAAAATATATATCTGTGATCCTTTGTCGCAAATTTATGAGGATGTTAATCATTGCCATTTCGGCCAATTTGAGACAAAAACGTGTATTTAGCGCTTTTAACGCGTAAGAGGAGATTTAATTCGTCTTTGAAATCGTTACAAAATAGATGAGGCATGATCTTTGGTCTATTCAATATTTTACCAAAAGCAGATTAAATAACTCGTTAAACTTGACAAAACGCGTTAAACTTGATATTTTAAGACGCGTTTTTCTCAATTTGGCTTCAGTTTAGGTGAAAACTTATGAAGACAAAGTTTCCTTAAAAATTCAGCAGAATTAATATGGTGTAATTTGTTTTGAGAAATTCGCGCCCAAAATTTTATCACAAAAATAGGTCATTTTGGCTTTTCTTAGTTAATCAAAAATTACGCCAAAAATACCCAGTCGATTACAAACATAAATATATCAAAGTGAGCTTCTTACGTAGCCCAACAAACTTTAAGCAGGGTATATTCTCCAAAATTGTTCAAAAATTGTTTTTAAATAAAAAGTTGGTATTTTTTCTAGTAAAAACGACCATTTTGTCTATCAAACAAAAATTAATTAATTTATATAATTATTTTGGAGAATATACCCTTCTTAAAGTTTATTGGGCTATGTAAGAGGGTCACTTTGATATAATTATAATCGACTGGGTATTTTCGGCGTAATTGTTGGTTAACTAAGAAAATCCAAAATGACCCATTTTTGGGGTAAAAATTTCGGGCCCGAATTTCACTAAACAAATTACACCATATTAATTCTGCTAAAATTTTAAGCAACTTATTGTCCTGATAAGTTTTCACCTAAATTCAACCCAATTTGAGAAAAACGCGTTTTAATTTTCAAGTTTAGCTCGTTTTGTCCGGTTAGTTTATATCAGCACTGTACTGCGCAATATAATGCATTCTTATAACACGCGTAAGCATCAAGTTAATGCGTTCTAAATTGAATTGAGTACACATTTTTAGTCCTTTTAAAAAAAAAGGACGCTAAACCCTAAGTATCTTAAATTTGAAGAAAAAACTGAAAAAAAAATCGTCTTTTTTTTAAATATTTCGTCAAATGATTTCGATACTTGTGCTCCTATGCCACTTATTAACGGTTCTCTTCGTTGTGCTTCAAAATCCATGTCTTTCTCGTGATTCAGTTGTTTTTATGCTGTAATTTTGTATTTTTTAAAGAAGAATAGACTGAATATCAGAAAAATTTTAGCAACGAGGAAGCATATGATGGAAATGGTGACACGTTCTGCAAAGCAATGCTTTCGGCCGAGTCATACGTCGACATAGTGAGTTATGTTATCAACATGACTATTCCTGTGGCGCTTGTAGTTGTGTTCAACTGCATGATCGTGGTAGCACTGGTGAGAAAGCCGAAAGTGCAGAGCAGTGGCAGGTTTGTCAATAGTTAATTTATTAATTGAAATTAATTTTAGTCGATATTTAATCTATGGTTCAATGCCGAAAGCAATTTTGGACTAATCATAGAGTTATTTGGCTAAAAAAATCATTTGGACAAAAAAAAACTAATTCAGGGATGGCTTATGATGGAAACATTTATAAAAAAGATTCGAAATTCAGGACGACCTTTGGAAAACACGACACAGATAGTTCTCCGCAAAAACAATTTTTGTCAACCTTTGTGAAATGTAATACAGGCAGTAGCGGATTTAGGGGGGGGGGTGGGGGGGTTTGTCGGACGCTTTCTTCCCCTCAGGGATTGGAAGCCCCTGCCGACCCAAAGGGCTCCGCCTTTGTACTATTTTGAGATATCCATTTTTGGCTGACTGACCTTAAAATTTTTCTAAAGGCGCCATTGGCGCCAATATATACTTAATTTAAGGGGGGAGCGCGCGCCAAAAAAACGCGTTTTTTTGGTCAAAAGTTTCCGAAAATTGCCTAAAAACGTCTTTTTTGGCCCGTCTTTTTAAATATTACTGCCTCATCCAAAAATATCATATAGCTTTGACTTTCAACATTAAAAAATTAAGGTTACCATTTCGAAGTTATTATCGGCGATCAAAAAAGTTTTTTGAAAATTTTCACGATTGTTTTAGACACCTCTAATCAGGGGCGGATCTAGGATTTTCTCGGGGGGGGGGGGCGGATTTTCAAAAAATTTTCCAAAATTTTGACGACCTTTTTTTTTTTTTTTAGGTCGACCAAATTGATTTTTCGAGCTCTCATAAAGCACTGTTTTGCCCCTACTTTGGCAAAATTTTGTGCGCCGCAGGCAAATTTTAAAAAAAAACAGTCAAAAAAGCCGTTTTTGGGCAATTTTTGAAAAATTTTGACAAAAAAATCGCGTTTTTTTTGGCGCGCGCTCCCCCTCAAAGTTAGTATATATTGGCGCCCAAGGTGCCTTTAGAAAAATTTGAGGGTCGGTCGGCCAAAAATGGTTTTCTGAAAAAGTATCAAAGGGGGACCCTTTGGGTCGGCAGGGGGTCGAATCCCTGAGGAAAGAGCGTCCGCCCCCCCCCCCCCCAAATCCGCCCCTGCCTCTAATCCATTGTTTAAAACTCTCCTAAAACTCAGAACACAACTCAGTCAAAAATTTTAGAGCCGGAGTCAAAATTTATAAATGATTTTTGTGGTAGTTTTTGATGAATGATGAAACAGTCACGACTATTTTTTGAAATACTCGGCGGCCCTTCTGTTCTAGTGCGGCGCGTTCTGCGGGGGACAAACAGCTGTCGGTCTATCTTCTGGGAGTGACTGCATTCTTCGCATTCGCAGTCGTCTCCTCCAACATCCTCTTCAAACTCTACTACTTCTCCACCCCCATATTCACCACTGCAGTTCACTCACTACTCTACTGTCTCAACAGGGACACCACTTTAACATCCCCCATATGACAAAACACCCAGCATGTCTATCTGTTTATCCCCCCCCCCGCCACCCCAATCTAAAAAACAATGAATCTGGTTCAGTGCAGGTTAAGATCACCTACGTAATACATGTTCAGGAATCCCAAGTTATTATAGGGGTAAATTTGATTAGCTTTAACGAGTTTCTGAGTCCCTAGAAAAGATTACCAAAATTATCTTTTAAGGGATTTACATAAACAGGATTTTTCAGCAAATGCAATTTTTGAATACAGTAGCAAATAGCTTCTCACAAAATTTAGCGAAAACCGGAAGGAGTGTTTAGATAAAATCTACATACACTCACTCAGGCTATGAGCAATTAAAAAAATCAACACCGCTAAAATCTGATGTTCTGAAAACAGATTGAAAAAAGAAGCTGAAAAATCGGAAAAAATTATATCCCTTAATCAGTTGGGGGGATGTTAACTGGATCCCAATATAGCATCATCAATGTATTGTTCTACCTGCACAACCCAACCATGCGACAGACACTCAAAACTCTCCTTATAAGGAAATGAACACAGCGTGGACATACTCGTTTCAACTTAATTCTACAAAATGGACCAAAAATGACTATGAAAACAGCAACTCGACTATAAGTATAACCTCAGCAGCACGCAACAATCCACAGACTTACTGGTTTCTTCTCGCTTATCGACTGAAAACGAGGTATTTTCATGCGCGAACGACTGAGGGTGCAAAAAAATTTCTGGACCAAGTTAACATCCTCCCCCCTAAACACGTTTAGGGGGAAGAATGTTAAATTGGTTCTAAGTTGGGAATTTTCAGCCAATCAGAATCGAGCATTTTACATGCAGCGCTTAGCAAATTTAATTTAATTTAAGCGCTGGGGTGGAGGATCTTAACTTAGTCTATTGGGGGGGGGGGGGGGGGGGGAGGGGGGGGGGTAGGATGTTAACTTGATCCAAATTTCTACCAATTAGAATTCGTTTGTTTTTCATTTGCGTTTTAAAAAGTATTTCATTGTTATTTTAAACCGAAGACAAAAAGCATCAAAAGTCAATCATTAAATTGATTTAAATATCAAGTTAACTTGAAAATATATCAAATAACAAATATCAAAAATAAAAAGGATTGCGAATTTCGGGAAACAAGAGAAAGATTGTTCACATTTTGATCAAGAGTTGTAATACCGGTCTTATGCCTCTTTTGATTGGGGGAAAATTATCTGCTTTTTGTTTCTGAGTTTTATATAAGGCTGATTTTAATTAACCAGACAAAACGCGTTAACTTGAAATTTAAAACCCGTTTTTCTCAAATTGGGTTGTGTTTAGGTGCAAACTTATGAAGACAAAACTTGCTTAAAATGTTAGCAGAATTAATATGGTGTAACTTGTTTTGCGAAATTCGGGCCCGAAATTTTACCCCAAAAATGGGTTAGTATATATAAAATACCAATTTCCTATTTTAAAACAATTTTTAAACAATTTGCAATTATTTTTGGAGGTTATACCCTTCTTAAAGTTTGTTGGGCTACATAAGGGGCTCACTTTGATATAATTATGTCTGTGATCGACTGAGTATTTTCGGCGTAATGGTTGGTTAACTAAGAAAATCCAAAATGACCCATTTTTGGGGTGAAAATTTCGGGCCCGAATTTCGCTAAAAAATTACACCATATTAATTCTGCTAAAATTTTAAGCAAGTTTTGTCCTCATAAATTTTCACCTAAACTCAACCCAATTTGAGAAAAACGGGCTCTAAATTTCAAGTTTACGCGTTTTGTCCGGTTAATTTAAATCAGCACTGTAGATACTGAGTTTTTTAAATGCTAGTCATGCAATCTCACAAATGAAGCTAATCAGGGGCGGATTTAGAGGGGGGAAGGCGGGGGGACGTTCTCTCCCCCCCCCCCTCCTCAGGGATTCGACCCCCTGCCGACCCAAAAGGTCTCCACTTTGGTACTTTTTAAGAAATCCATATTTGGAAGACCGACCCTAAAAGAGCGGGAGCGCGCCAAAAAAACGTGATTTTTTGTCAAAATTTTCCAAAAAGTGCCCAAAAATGGCTTTTTTTACCTGTTTTTTTTTTCCAAAAGTTTGGCTGCGGCGCAGAAAATTTGGCCAAAACAGCGTCTTTTTAGTGCTTTAGTAGAACTCGGAAAATTTTGTCGACCTAAAAAAAATTTCAGCAAAACTTTCCAAAATTTTTTGAAAATCCGCCCTACTCGAGAAAATCCTAGATCCGCCCCTAGAGCTAATGAAAAAACGCTAGTCATACAGTTTTATACTATGAGCAAGGATAGCCGGTAGCAGCGCAAGTAGGACAGAATGTTCCGACCGCAATCTTAGAATTTTTTCAAGTTAATATCTTTTTCTTACGTCGTGTAATGATAGAGCTATTCAAACACGTAGAAATTTAGTGATTTAGGCATAAACGACTACAATTGTTTTCAGTAAAATATATAAAATAGAAAAAATGATTTTTTTTTATCGTTTGAATTGCGACTGAAAGGGCCTTAATATGATAAATCACCCGAACCAGTCTGATGGTTAATTATGGTAACTGATTTTGCGTGGAAAACAAAAAACTCAAAACACACCGGTATAAAAAATTCTTCCCTATTTTCAATGGTCGGAACAAAAAGTCATGACAAAATCTTTTTCAAAAATTAGTGTTTTTTTTCTGCATCAACAAAACAAACTCGAGATTTACAAAACCGAAATTTAAAAGTAATGGTATTAAAATTGATTTTGGAGATTGAAACTTGATTGCACATTTTTTCGTCAAAAAAATTTTAGTTCTGTTTTTTTCCGCATAAAAGTAACAAAAACCAAAAAGTGGGTTTTGTGTGTATCTATAATTATTTCTGTTTGGTTTGCTATGGCAAAAAAAGTCTATCAAAAAAACATGCCGCAATTTACAAAATTCACAAACAAGCTTTTTAGCCGTACACAAAAATTATAATATTGTTTATTTAAATATAATTACGTGTGGAATTAGAACCTTAAATTACACCACAAACCTCAAAATGCAGTTTATCTGCGAGATTCTTGTCACTGAATTGGTTCGTTTTTTCAAATGAGAAAACTTTTGGTTATTGTGTTTAGAAAGGAACACAAAAACTTGAAGCAAACTCAACGAACTCAATTTTTTCACAGAGAAAAAGGCAGTCACACAATTTCATACAACGAAAAAAGCTCTCCACACAATTTCATTCTGCAAAGAAATGTTAGTCACACAACTTCACACTGTAAAAAATTGCTAGTCGTAAAGTTATCTGATCTTTTCTAGATGTGTGACGTATGTGAAATTGTTTGAGTAACGTTTTTGTCAACTCGGGTTTTTGTCCATTAAAATTTGCGCCAAAATTACCAAGCCAATTGCTGCCACAAATTTATCAAACTAAACTTCCTTCTTTGACTAACAAAAATCAAGAGAAGCATATCCCAACAGCTGTGCAAATTGTTCAAAAACTGTCTTTAAGTTAACAATTTGCTTTTATTCCGTGAAAGTGGCATTTTCAGCTACCAAACGAAAATAATTGCCTTAGAAACTTTAGATGACTATACCCCCATCTTAAGGCCTAAAGAGGAGAATCAATTTGTTATACTCGTTTCAGCAATTGACTTTGTAAACATGGCGTAATTTTTAATTGACAAACATACAAAAATGACGCGTTTCTGGGGTAAAATTTAAACAAAATTGAAACAAAATTTAAACAAAATAAAAAAAACACCTTTTATTGAAATCCAGAAAACACTTTTGTCTGAAGAAACTGGTATCTGCCAATTTAACTTTTTCAATTGCAACACAAAATTAGTCAAGAATTTTTTTTGTTTCGACTTTCGACGAAAACCGAATATGCTTGGGGTAGTTTTTTTACAGTCAATTTCCTGCAATCGAAATAATATTTTTATACATAAAAATTTTATACCTTATTGAAATTATCGACTCCCTGAAAAAAAAAGAAAAAAAAAGGGATTCACCGTACAATCCCCCCACCCATTAAGTGACCTACCGTAGAATGCCCATCGCAAGCCTTTACTTTGTTTCTGTGTAAAATATGCATTGCAGACAAACGCACAAATAACATTCTACAATTTTTCTACAATTTTTTTCGCGGAATTGAATTTTTATGCTATTAATTACACAAGTAATATTTTAATTAGATTTTTTAGTTATACTGCTAATTTTGAACAAATCTAGTCTATACTCAAAATTAGCTTATGTTAAATCCATATTTTCTCCTCTCTTCCCCCCTATATTGATTTGAGGGGGAAAGGAGGGGCTGTACGATTGGTCCGTAAAAGATTATTCACCTCCGATATTTTTTCGAAGTTCTGGGAGCTTAAAAATTACCAACTTGGCCATGCTCTGAAGTAATTTTTTATGCGTGACTTGAAGATTTTGATAATGCTGACAGCGTAACGCAAAATATGTGTCGACTTATCCGCGCATTAAAATGTTCCAAATTGAATTGAGGCTAGCTAATCGGTCGTATTAATACTGTACAACTGAGTTTTTCACAATTTGATATTGTCCAAAACTTATAAATTTTTATGGTTTTTTCCCCAAAAACTATTCGATATTGATAAAAGGGCAATTGGAATATTCAGAGCTTTGTCTTAACACATGAGCAGTCTTGTTCATCCTTAATTTTTTTTTTATAAATCTAATAAATTTATCGAACAAAAAAACGTGCGATGTGTCTTACGTGAACAAAACAGTTGATGAAAACAATAGTTAATTGGATTATTAAAATTTTTTTATTGTTTTTATCTATTTTGACAGTTCAAATTTTTTGTTAGAACTTGTGGGCTTCAATACAAATCAACTTGGTCACTTTTGTAGCTATATAAGTCATAAATTTTGTAAGAATTTCAACTCATAGTGTCAGGCAATGCAATTTAGTCCGATATCTAATGATTTTGACAATGCAAAGCTTAAACAGACCTGTTGCGAGTGTTTTGACTTTCGTCAGTTTTCAAATATAAAATTATTATCTATTTTAGTTTCTTAATTCAATATTTTTTCAGTTTTTTGAGATCCTTTCCCCATACAAAGCGTTATGTACACTTTGATAAACTTTGCGTCTGCAAACGGAGTCTTTTCATCAATTAATTGGCCTCAATTCGTTTAAGAATCAACTTTCTGCCGAAATATTTCCAGATTTCAAAATTTAAAATTTGTATAATTTTGAGCTGAATAAGTCAAAATTGGTCAAAAGAGACAACATTATGAGCGCAAAATTTCCGTATTGTTTTTGAATTGAAAATCGGAAGAAGATGACCGCTCATTTGAGAGTTTTGATAGCATTCAAGGTAATTGAGATAACTTTTGGCTAGTTAAAGAATAAAGTCAAACAAAATACCAAAAAAAAATCGGAACAAAGTAATAAATCTTGCTGTTTTTATTTTGGAATGATGCCACGGACAATTTTATTTGACGAACAAACACAAAAAAAACTGGTGAAGATTGCCTATTATTTACCTCAAGTTGGCCTTATTGGCAATTTTAAGCCTCACAATTGATCACAGGGAAGTTTTTTTTATTTCATTTTTTTATGATTTTCACCACTGTAAGAGTTTTTTATATGACACTACAATTAACAAGTCGAAGTTCGTTCCAACCGCTTCAACCTTGCATAAAATTCGCTCAAGCTACCTTATTTTTTAACGGTTTTTGAATGTATTCTCAAAATGGGGAAGAAAAAAGAGTTGTTTTTTGAATTTGTTCCAATTTATTTTTTGAATTCAATTTTGATTAAAATAAATATTTATATTTTGATAGACGCTTTAAATTGAGAAAAGTTTTTTCTACTGTTCATTTGACGGATGCATGTCAACAATATCTACTAGGTTCACAAAAACGTTTAAAATCAAAACAGTTTAACCATGTTTCGTCTATCGAACGTCAGAACACGCGAATTCGTCGAAGCGCTCAACAAAGTGTTGAACTAGCTTTTGTCCATAAATCTTGTTTCTCACCTTGTAGCCTTTGGGGAGATTTTTTTAGACCATGGTTTTTATTGTCAAATTTAAAAGAAATATTTCAGTTATATTCATTTTTTGTAAAAATGTGGGGGTTTAATGATTGCTAAAATAAAGCCAGTTTGAAACAAGTAACGCACCATATATTTCCCGCTATTAATGGGTATGCGGAGAATTAATCCGTCACAGAAATCGTTCCAAATTGGTTGAAATGCTAGTTGTCATGATTGCTACGTTACTAGGAACAAAATCTATCACTTGGTACTAAATACGGTGAGTTGAGGGATGATTTTCAAAAAACTCATCAATTTTTAGAAAACAAAATTCTCCATAGTCCTGAAAAGGCAGTAGAAATTTCAGGGCTTCGTTATGATACGATTTTTCTACATAAAATCAAGCACAATATTTGCACTTTTACAACAGTTGTGGAAATGCTTAATTTTAAGATTTAGAAAATAAGTTGTCAAATTGGTTTTCTGAGCTCTTCTGCAGCAAAAACCCAAAATTTTTAACCAGTTTTGTGAAATCGTTGAACTAGATGAAATTTTTGGCCACCGTTTTGGAATTTTTGAAACAAAACAGCATAGTTTAGAGCGCGAGATCCAACATCAGTATTAGCTTATGTTCGTTGATGCGGTGTCTTATGATTCATTATTTGTTCCAAGAAACCGAAGACAACTTAATTGAAACAACCAATTAATATTTGAGTAAATTTATTCATAATAGTAACAATAGAAGCAAAAGTTAATAAAAATGCAAGAATCACCACCAAAATCTGTGGCTCTGTGATTGATCAAAATCTCTGGCTCTTTCAGGCAGACTAAATGGTGTACAATTACGTAAATTAATAATTTATTGGATACTTATTATTAAGAGTTCAAATAATACAAGTTAGCAGTATCTGAAAAAGGGATAGTTTGTTTCCTTTGTTGGTATCTTGGGCGTCACTGGGTTCCGGCAGCTCCTCTGGCGCCTTATGACTGTCCGGTGATCTCAGCCAAAATCTGGTCAAGTTCTGCCATGATGTTTCTGAATTTGGATCTCTCGTTGAACAAATCTTCTTCCACGTTGTCCAGCTAAAAATGACACTTCTTTAAGTTTGAGCTTTAGTAAGAATAAACAATTTCTCTTTAGTTTGAAGATGATTTTATAATATATTCACGGTAACTTTTTTGCATTTCAGCTCAAAAAAACGCCACCAAAAAAAAAGCAAAATAATTATTTAATAATTGTTAATAATAAAAAAGGTTCCAAAACGTAATTGGATTGGATCACTTTTACAAAAACGATAATGCCAAAGCATCCATGTTCGGTGAATGAAAAATTAATCGAATGGATCAGTTTGCGAGATGACCGAAGTCAATGATTGAGTTTTCCAGACCGATGCAGAAAAGTATTCAACGAATTCAAATATTTCATCGCATGGATATCGGGTCGAATGGGTAATAGTTTTTACGTTGCATTTAGACTTAGATGTTAGGGCGTCATCGAACGGATAAAAGGGTTGGTTGTTGCACTTGGACATAGGAGTTGGGTCGAAAGGGTACAGGGGGTTACTTGCTGTACATAGACGTAGACGGTACAAGGGGAGGGGGTCGAAAAGGTACTATGGTTGCATATTGCACATATCCCTAAAATGTTTACCTGCTGTTCGAGTTTGTTGATGGTCCTCTCTGCGAACTCGGCTCTCTTCAGTGCCTCCTCCAGTCGCTCGTCGAGGTCCTTGATTGTCGTCTCGTACTCCGACTCCCGCTCGTTCGCCTGCTCCAAGTTGACCTCGACCGACTTCAGGTTACTGGCCAACATGTTCAGCTCCTCCTCGTACTCGGTGATCTTCCTGCACACACACACCCAACACCCGTCACTCACACGTTTTTACTAACAGGTTACAACTCATTATAATAACAAACATTAATAGCAACATATATTGCTTATATCATCTTATTACGATAGAATTAAATGACATTTTGGAGATAATTCAGGGCAATCAAAACATAAAGATGCTAAAATATCAAAGTTATAGGGTAGTGCAGAGGGAAAACATGTTATTAACAAGATCGATTAAAATCTAACGGATCTTTCAACTTAACATCTAAATTTATATGTTACCTTTTGTAATTGAGGCGTTCTTTGCGGTGGATGGATTAAAAAGAAAAAGCGAAGCTCAGAAAGAGGTTTTCTACCTCACCAAAAAAACGATTGAGCCTTTTAGTCCAATTACCACCCAAATTCATAGCACTACAAATGATTTCTAAAGCTGTAACTACTCAGCGTTTTCATAGAGTCGACAACCTAACGGTTCGGTAGTTGCACGAGTGCATATTCCATAGATGAAGACTATTTGTCTCCCATTGGAATGGCCTAATGAGCACAAACACTGGAATTAAGGCGCTCATATATGTAACTAACCTGGATCACCCAAGATCACCCGGTGAAAAAAATTAAAGCTAAGTTAATTGGAGATGAAATTTTGGTTGATAATTCGAATGCGATTTTTATGGAAACTTTTGATAAAGTATTTAAAAAAAAACGTTTTTCCTTAGTATTTTTGACAAATTGCTTTTTTGCGCGTGCTATCTTTTTCAAATTCGTATAGATTGGCGCCTTTTTGAAAGTATAAGATCGGCCTGCAAAATCATTATCAGATTAGGAGTTTTTTTTACCTGTCAAAGGCCCTCCCTTAAAGGCGCTTCTGTCAATTTCTTACAGAATACAAAGTCTGGAGAAAACTGATTTAAAAATGTCTTCAAAACTAAACCGGATCTCTGCTGCCAAATGAATAGCTGTGTTGTTAGTTAGATGATATTGCTTGGTGTCTGCGATGCTCCACATGCAAGTTAATAGATTTGTTATATGACATATCAGGTTGCGTTTTTATAGTTTGGAGAGTTATGATTGGCCGGTAATCTCAGCCAAAATCTGGTCAAGTTCTGCCATGATGTTTCTGAATTTGGATCTCTCGTTGAACAAGTCTTCTTCCACGTTGTCCAGCTGTAAAAAAAATCACTTAAAAAATTTATAAAACCAAAACAGTATTGAAATAATTTGCACGAATTTGCCATTAAATTATTTTTCAGTATCGAATCTCATATGAATTTTTGTATCATTTTTTTCGAATCAGTTGTCAATGAACTGCCAATAAAAATAGTATTTTGTTATCAGAAAACTCTTAAACTAATTGGCTTGGTAGTGAAAGGTCGGATGTTCGAGGCCGACCATGAACCATGCTCGTTGCTTGCGGGTGAGGCAACATTACCCAGCCGAAAAAAAACACAAAAATTGCATGTAAATTTCAAGCAGGGCTCAACAGTGCGCAGCTAAGAAAATAGTTACCTAAAAATATTTTTTTACTAAAATGAGCTGCGAAAACCTGATAATTCCTACTAAGATAGGAAAAATTCCTTGGAAAAAATTTCTTCCGAATTTAAATGATTTTTTTTCAGTGCAGGTACAGTTTTTTGCACGATGTGCGAAACTTTAAAGCTATTTGTTGGATTTAATTTTGAGATTTTTTTTTGTGAGAAAAGGTCTTAATTTACAACTTTTCTCATAAAAAACTGCAAGATTTATAGAAAAAAGTTATTCGAAACATTAAAAATTATCAAAACATTATAAAATTTTTTTGAAATTCAGTGTTTTTAACGCTTCTGAATTTTTTTGAAATTCGGAAGCGTTTTCAGTTAAATTCTCACTCTAATTATTTATTTGTAAGAAAATTTGTAAGAAACTTGTAAGATAGTGGATTTTACTACAAATCTTGTAAGAAGTTCTAAGATAGGGGGAATTTCTTGTAGAATTGTCAACCCGGGCGGTTCTACGTTAACAACTGAACAGTTCGTATGTGTTTCCTTTCCCTTGTGAATAATTTTTCAATCATCAAAGTTTCATTCCATTTACGATTTCAGCCTCCACATAACCCACAAAAAGTGGTCCAAAAAATTGTCAAAACCCTCAAAAAATCATTCAAAAGAAGGCACTACAAATTTGGGGTTGGCCTGAAAACATTGAATTTGAATGAAATTGGGAAAAATTTTGTAATAAAAAGGTGAAAATTGAGGCGACGGCGGACCTGCTGTTCGAGTTTGTTGATAGTCCTCTCGGCGAACTCGGCTCTCTTCAGAGCCTCCTCCAGTCGCTCGTCCAAGTCTTTAACTGTGTTCTCGTACTCGTATTCCTTCTCGTTGGCCTTGTCCAGCGCCACCTCTACCGACTTGAGGTTATTCGCCAGCAGATTCAACTCTTCTTCATACTCAAGCACTTTACTGCAAATCACAGTAGTCAACAACAACACAACACAGCACAACACAATACAGTGACCCCCTCGGTAGTCAACCAATTCAGATTGACCCCGAGTGGTTAGTTAGTACGGGGCAGCTGCCTTTTCAGTCCACATGCACAAACAAAAAATTCTAACTTTTTTGATAACTGTTTGCAGAATGCTTCCAAAACTCCAGAAAAATGTGCAAATCAATTTCATTTATAGCCGTTTTTTTTTGCTGCTAGGATTAATTATTCAGCTAATTGTTCCATTGACGCAGATTTTTGTGCCATTTCAAAGTTATGGTGTTCATTTTGTCTGTCGTTTTGTGATGCAGACTGAAAAACGCTTCCCCGGTTAGTCATTACTTGTCATAACAGGCTAACCACTTCTGCAGTAATTAATTATTAATTGCGTCAACTAATTAATTAAAACTCCATCGCAATTTTTCTTGTTTAAGGTGCTCCAAGAATACTAAAATGATGGTATTTAAATGCTGGATAGGGTAAAAAACTGATGTTAAAAATTTGATTTTTGAAGTTTTTTGTTTAATTATAGATAACAAGTGCGGTCATATACGCAATTCTTATTCGTGAATAGATAAATTTAGTGTGCCTTTATGTGAAAGTCAAGTTGTGTAGTGATTCTATAGTGAAATTAGCTGTTTTCACTGTAAAATGGTGAACTTAATATTTGAACAGTCAGCAAACAGTTTTCACCAATTTTCGTTTTTTGAGAGGCCTTATTTTCTGTTTTCAAATTTACCTGAAACCATCAATGGCAGGAGACTCTGATAATCAAATTAATTAGAGGGTTCAAATGATTAAACCAGGTAAAAATACCCAAGGTTCATTTTTGCTCGCGAGGAAGATGCCCTAAGTACCCTTAAACTGCGAACGAGAAGTTATTACAGGGGCGGATCTAGGATTTTCTCGAGGGGGGGGGGACGGACTTTCAAAAAATTTTCGAAAATTTTTTCGACCTTTTTTAGGTCGACCAAATTGATTTTTCGAGCTCTCCCAAAGCACTGTTTTATGCTGTGCGCCGCCGGCAAATTTTTGAAAAAATAGGCCAAAAAAGGCGTTTTTAGGCTTTTTGGAAAATTTTGACCGAAAAATTGCGTTTTTTCGGCGCGCGCTAACCCCCCCTCAAAATTAGTATATATTGGCGCCGAAGGCGCGTTTAGAAAAATTTTAAGGTTATTCGGCCAAAACTGGACTTCTTAAAAGTACCAAAGGGGGGACCCTTTGGGTCGGCAGGGGGTCGAATCCCTGAAAAGGGGCGTCCGCCCCCCCCCCCCGCTTCCCCCCTAAATCCGCCCCTGAGTTATTATATGAAGTTTGCATGATACGTCAGTCATGACTTCAAGAACCGATGGAATAAAACTTAGATTTACATGAAATAATTAACTAAAAAGATCATGAAGTAATGATTTAAAACATCTGGTGATATCTGCAGGTGGTTTTTCATCAAGTTTCAAGTTCAAGTTTCCGTGAGAGAATATTAAAAATGGTAAAACAAGCGAAGTGAATCAGTTTGCTTAATTTTGTCTTCCTTCAAAAAATCATAAATATTTCTCGCAATCGTGCAATAACCTTACTATATATACCTAAATTGATTTCTTTTAGCCCAATATTATCAACTGGTTTGACTAGGAGTCACCTTTAGAAGTCATATTCAACTCACTTGGAGACAAACCTTTACTAAAAAGGTTCTTCTGAACTGTTAAACAGAGATAAGCCTATTTTAAAATGGCACAAGTTATATATCGTCGAAAATGTAGAGTATTGAATTAAGACAAGTTCTAAAAATAGCATTTTTAAAACCATAGTTTAACATGAGCAATGATCTTCGAGCAGTTTTTTAAGCCGATAACCACGATATTTTCAGCTATTTGGTCATGACTAGAATCTGAAAACTTATAATTATGGTCATGGTGCTAATTTAAATAAATGGCCTTAATCATCGGTCTTAACGAAACTCAAAAAACAATTGTAGCGTTCGTACAAGAATGTATGATTCATAATTTTACAACTTGTTTGTTAAAAAATTGTTCAGTTTGAACAGAAAACCCAATTATATTTATACCAGTTACGTCTAAAGCTACAGCAATCGCCGGATCATTGGCTGCATTGTCTTACGTCACCAAATCGGAATGAAAATACGTACTAAAATTGAAAAAATGACCTCATCCGAAACCAATAGCTTTGAGTAATAGTAGCAGAATTGTTGTGGGATACTAGTCGCACGAATGACTTACGTCTCTCCGCTCTCGGCTCTCTCCTCGGCCCTCTCGAGGTTGCCCTCCACGACTACGAGGGTTCTGGAGACTGCGTCGAACTTCTTGTCCATCTCTTCCGAGATCAGCTGGGCCTCTTTCAGCTGCATCTCCAACATCTCTATCTTGTCGTCATCATCCATCGCCTTGTTCTCCAGCACTTTCCTCTCTCTAAAATCCACTCACAAACAGTACAAACCCCCCTTGAGTAACCACCAACAACCACTATTAAATAAACGCTGAACAAATGTTTTGTTCACAGTTCCGTCCGTTTTACCACCCCCCCCCCCCCCCCATCTTACATTATTTTTCATATAATTTTGTCATTTTATCCTTAATGATGAATTTTTAGTGCATGCAGCAAAAACTTTCGCCGTGGCAAAGACTTTCTCTCCTGAAAATTTCAGAAAGACCCCCTCCCCCTCTTAATAATTTTTAAAAGTCTAACCATTTTCCTTTGTCATAAGCAAGAGAATGAAATTCAAGAACCAGATCAGTACATAATGTTTTTGGAAAAGCCAAGAAATGCATGCAATAAGTGATGTATCGAAGTTTCACCTGGTGATTGGGGAAGGTAATATTGTTTGCGACAAAAGTCACTAGAAAAATCTGAAGGTAAAAAAGAATGTGAAAAAGAGTATAGTCGTGTAGCTTTGTAGTTACCGTTCGAGTTCGTCGGCTCTCTTCTCGGAAACCTCCAGCTTCTCGGTGGTTGTGTTCAGTCGCTCAGTAGTCCTGTCCAACTCCTCCTCCGCCAATTGCAGCCTCCTCTGGTACGCCGCCGACTCCGCCTCCGATGTGGCCTGAAAAGACATACTTATCAAAAACACAAGGCCATAAGTTCAATACCGTATAGACCAAGGAGTTAGTTTCTAATTTGATGGTTTGCAATGTCAGTTGCTCGACTTAGAACCAAATTATAAGGTTTTGTGAAAGTTACTACTATTTTGGGTCATTTTCTGTTCGAAATTTCACGACATGTCAGCCTTCTATATTGGAGGCTGTGAGTTTTATAGCCATGGTAATAGGAACTCCATCGCTCAAAGTTAAAATATCAAAAACTCGAAAGCTTTCAGGGCTTCGATTGCTGTTTTTGACTGCTCCAGTTTTGCTTTATCTGATGCAATAATTGCTCGAGGTCAATGGCGATGGAAACTTCAAAACATTTCAACAATGACTTTGAGCTGGATTAGTATGAGTGTTATATGACCTGTAAAAAATTTTCAAATGTGTTTTGTGAAAATTGATTTGACTTGCCTTCTCCTTGTTGGCGTCATCTAGTTGGTGGTTGGTTTTGTCCAGCTGTTCCTGTACTTTGTCTAGCTCATCCTCCACCTGCTTGGACGCCTTGTGAGCCTCAGACAGCTCCTCCTCCAACTGCACCACACAAAAACAAACAACAACAATATATTGAACATAAAATGTCGAACAAAAAAAATTAACATAATGACGGAAAAAACCTTAACTTTGACCAAAACCTCTGTTTTGTAGATTCAAAACTGTGTTAAACTTTTTGTCTTAAAGCCACGCGTGGATAAAATTTTGAAAAGCTAAAAATATGGATTTTTGGTGATATATTACAATAGGTAGAAATATTTGAGTAGAGCAAGTATTAACATTGAAAAATTTTAAGCCTAATATAATCGCTTCATTTTCAATCAATTGTACATGCTCCTAAGATCACGTTTTTGTCTATGCATTACTCTGTCAGATGAAATGTGATTCAAAAAATTTTAGACTTTGGACTTCTAATGCCACACAATTTGGTGCTGAACTAAATTATAATTGCTGTTTGAAGTATAACAAATAAGTATAACATTCAGCTATTTAACTTGAATCTGCAACCTGTTGAAATATATCATCGGATTTTTAATTTTTGTGATTATTAATTTAAGCTAATAATGTAATTTTTTTTTTCAAAAAAAATGATCGAAAAAAATTTATCACTTATCTTAGAATTTATTTGTTCATGTACTTTTGTCGGAATATGAAAAAAATGTCCTTGTTGACTTTATTAAATCAGCAATTTTGAGTTTCGCCTAAGTTATAGGATCATCTCACAAATTGACTCGTCTTTACAAAGACAATACAACGTCCTTATACATTCTGTAATTTGTCTTTCTTCATGATCTCCAAGAAACCTCTATTTTCAACACCAAAACTCAGATTTTTTGCTTCAAAACTAATTTTTATTGATTTTTATGTAGTTGAATACTTGCTCAGTGTAAAAATTCTGGTTTGAAGTGATCGCATTTTGCACCTCAATCCTGAAAAAGTTAGATTCATAAAATCAAATTTTTTTCTTGGGCTGAGATCACAACATTTTTCATTACTTATTCTGAGTTCCTGGGTGGATCTCTATTCAAAAAAATGCTTATTATAAAACTTTCATAATGAAAAAGTTCTCATAAGGATTTTTTTCATTAAAAAATCAAAACGTAGAACCATTTAAACTTGTTTTAATGAAATTTATGCCTGTTTACTGATCGAAAGCTTTGTGTTTGTCAAAAATTGGTTTTCTTTTGCATAAAATCAATGCTTGTCATACATTTTCCATTCGTGAAAACTGTAAGATTAGCATGATAAGCGTTTTTATGAGAGAAAAAATTTGCAAAATTTTTTTTTTATCATTATTTAGTTGCTAAATCTGTTCTAGATTATTTTTTTTAAATAAAAGTTGACTATAATGTGTTCCAAAGACAAAAACGAAAAACTAAAAAAAAAGTGAAAAATGAAGTCAAAATTATCATGTTTTGTTTTGGTTAATGACAATATAAACTTAAATCTGTCCAAAAAAACCACGATTGTCAACGATTGAAAAACTCTTTATAGGAAGCTTTATAGCCATTTAGAAACAAAATTGTGTCTTATTCATTTTTCTAAGTTACTTGGCGTGTCCCAATATGTAGTTTGATTTGCAAATTCACCGCCAATTAACCCAATGGTTCTCCTGTTTGAGAAATTCTATCGTTGTTGTGTTTCAAACTAATACACAAAAATATAAAGCAAAAACAAAAACGTTTTTTCTATTCATTTATGGAAAATGTCTTTCATAAGACTCCATTTACGGAAAAAAGTCATACAGTTTCATTAACGGAAAATTGCTTGTCATCTTTTTCTCATACGATTTTCAAATCGTATGACTCGCTTCATATGTCAACTCTGGCTATTCCTTTGAAAAATGCTTTCCTGGTCATAAATCTAACCTATCATAATTTCTAATCTATCATTACAAAAACATTTAGTTTTCAAATATTCCGATTATTGTGAAAATTTGGGCAAAGGGTTCGGGTGCAAATTTATAACAATGTAGTCGTTAAACAGTGTTTTCAAAGTTCAGCGTTATTAAAATTCAGCGATATTCAAGTGCTAAAAAGCCTTTATTTTAACTAACTGCTGATGCAGTCCTAATGGATGACTAAAATTTGTTAGTGGTAGTTAAAAAAAAAGATTATTTACGAATGACCGCAAGTGTTTTTCGATGAAAAACTGATAATAGTAATGAAAAGTTATTTATTTATTTTTCTCGCATCTCAAAGCGATAATTGACCAATTAAGCATCCTTCTTCCTGAAACAGATTGAGGGGGAAGATGATGACTTGGTTCTGAGTTCGAATTCAATGCTAATCCGCTTTGTGTTCTCTACATACAGTGGTACGCATTTTAACTCAAATAATATAGAGGGAGGGAAGATTGTCACTTGGTCTGTTTAAGGAGGAGGATCCGCCTTCTGTTTTGAAATGAGATCAAACTGAGTTGTAAACAACTCTTTTAAAAACGTCTCTTATATAGAAAATTTGTGAATCATGTTATCTATAGCTAGGATTACATGAGGACAATAAGAGTTCACGAGCATTTAAATATCTTAAATACCAAAATACCAAGACAGTAAATACCAAAATCTATCAGACAGGTGATTTTCAATTTTACACCCCAACGCCTCCAAATTATTCCTAGGATCGAGATATGAAATCAGGACATGAGGTCAGAGTATTAGGCCAAAAGCGGATAAGCCAGCCTCACGCCCCTGGAATTGAGATTGCAGGGGGGGGGGGGGGGGTGTTCAAATCTGGTCGCACCCCATCGATATGAAGGGTGTAATTAGGGTATTTTTAACTGATGCTACCTTGGCGACTTTGTCCTCGGCGTTCTTCTGGAGCTCCTTGGCCTGTTCTGCCTCGTCCAGTGCCTGGTCGCACTCGTTCTTCAGAGCCATCAGCTTCTTCTTAATTGCTTCCATTTTGTCTAAGAGATGATACGACTGTCCGTGTAGTTATCTAAACAACACAAAACTTATTGTCTCTAACACCGCAACTTACTCTTTCTCGAGCTGAAGCTTCTGATTAGTTCGTACAGAAAAGGGAGGAATGACTTCGATAATTCATCGGTTTATGAGTTCGATAATTAAATTAACGAAATTCAAATTTAAAACCAATTTAAAATGTAATCATATTCGACCCAAAGACTCATCATATTTTCATGATCCAAAAGTCGCGTGAAAAAATCGTTTACTGTCTAAGCGGAATATTGCAGATAGAAGTATTTGAAAACATAAATACTCAATCAGTATTTTAATCAATAATAATTATTTTTTTCAAATTTCAAAATGTAATATAACAACTCGTACGTACCACTAAAAACCGGTTAAATTCTCGGTGAAAAACTAAATATTCTTCAATCAAAATCTATGAAACGTGGTTAACTATTTTAAATATTTTCAACAAACCTGAGAGGAAAGGGTTCGAAAGCAGACCGAGCCAGAAACTTGTTCCAAAGTCAGGGGAAAGAAAATAGTATGAAAATGAGTTTTATCTACCACCAAATTTCGCTGTGCTTAGGGCGCCTAAGTTAAATACTATTGACCAATACGCCCAGTAATAAACCCATAACAGTTTAAACATTCTTAAATTTGCATTGGACAATAATTTTAACGATAACCCCCTAACCTTTCCACGAACCCATTCTCTCGAGAAATCAAAGAGAATTACTCCATGCACGTAAAAATCAAACATGAATAGCCAAGCCGTCGTCGCTTTTAATTTTATACAGATTTTACAAACACATAGAACCATTTTCATTCGAAACAACACTTGGTTGGTCTATTCGCTTTAAGAACTCTCTTCAATAGATAAGAAAGTAATCGAACTAACGCTAGTAACGGTATTATTCCCAGAATAACCCACACCTAGATTTTACACTAGGGCTCGTTTTACACCAAAGCTTTGAAACCAAACCAAACTTGCTTCCATTTCCAAATTTCACAATGACCCAAAGTTGACTCTAGTTATGCGTAGGCAGAGAAATAGTCGGCGCTTAGTGTGGAAAGTTCAATAGTTTTATCCAGCGAAGAACAGTGACCAGTTTTACCTCTTTAGATTTTGAATATTACCGTATGTTAAACTAGCTCGTGGTAACCTGTTTCAATTAACTACGAGAATTTTGGGTGAAACTTGGGGAGTCTTGGGTCTAAAACATGCCTTTCCATGACTAGCTCATGCAAAAAGGAAGAATGGAATGGTATTCTGGTTAAATCTGCCGATAACTTTGAAGCACCATAAAATTGTGCTAAATGATCTAGGCTAACAGAATCATGCATTTGGGCATGCTGGATCTCTTCAACTATATCCCCCCTTTTGCAGAAGGGGGAGATTCGTCACAGGTATAAAGTTCTGATATGCCTAACCGTTGATTTTTTTCTTGATAAGGGGGGGGGGGTATTCGTTACTAGGTACCCGAGGGAGGATATAGTTAAGAAGATCCGGCATGCTGCTTTTTCTGTATTTTAACTTGTAGAGACTAAGATCTGCTTGATGCTGGCAAATCATATCATATGGTCGAGGATGGTGTGATTTTCCATCTATCTCTTTTTGGTTAAAACCAACGTGATCTAAAAATATTTTCGATGAAATGAAAAGTGCATTAAACATTGAAACTATACGAAATAAGTGGGCACTTTTGATATCCTTTAAAATCAATCATTAACTCCTTTGTTAGAATATTTAGTATACTTCATATTTTCAACTTCAAATGAGGAAAACTAAAGGGATTCTGATTAACATTCCAACCATAATTATTCTTTTCGACGAAGGTTAAGCGAAGCAAACTTAGTACTTCTAGTTCTCGTAAGATTAGGGTTTTGTGTATTTCCTAGAAGACATTCAGTTCTAAACTTCAAATATATTCAAAAAAGGATTTGAGATGATGGGTTTAGTACACTAGTCTTAACCTTCGTCTCCATGGGGATAATAGTTGCCGTCCAACGCGTTAGAGATCAAGAAGACAGCGTGGCCAATTTATACTCGGTCAAGTTCTCAGGCGCAAACACATATGACAAAGCCGTAGCCATATGCGAAAGATGTCGATCATTGCTAGCTGAGTAAGTTATTTTTGTTTTGAAGTAAACTTCGAACAATTTTAAAAATAAACAACGATAGCAGGTTGCTATGTAAGAGGCACTGTATGTTCCGACCACATTCATAAGTGCTACAAATAAAAGTATTAAGTTCCTCAACATTAGTGTCGTTTTTTGTACATGATGTGATGACAAAACTATGCTCACCCGCGTAAAAAAAATAAATTTGGCATAATCGACAACAGTTGTCTTAAGAAAAAAAAACAAACGAAAATGAAAAAAAAAAAATCAAAAAACAATTTCGAAATTTTGTCTATTTAGAACATTTTTTTCTAGTTTTAAAAAAATTTCCTGCCAGGTAAATGCCAAAAATAGCTTTCAAAACTAACATCCGACTAAAACATGTTATCATCACTTTATTTTGTCAAATTAGACGAAAAACCATAAATTTCAAACAGGTTTTACTCGTCACTGGGATTTTTTTTTGAAAGTTTTTAGTGTAGTTCAAATTACGACTGAATGGGCTTTAATATGATATATTGCTCAACCAGTCCGATGATAATGGGTGGAAAAAAACCCAGTATCTGATTTTGCGTAGGAAACAAAAAAAAATCAAAATACACCCGAATACAAAGTTTCTCCCCAGTTTGAATGGCCGCAACAATAACAAAAACTGGAAAAACAAAGATTGCCCGCTTCTGTTAAAAAAATCAATCAACAGAAATAACTGAACATCGGAAAAAATTCATATCTAAATTTTCTTCATAACTTCAGTTTTTTCTACTTTAATTTTTCTGAATAATTTTTAGTAAAGCTGAAAATAAATTACTTAAGAACCACAAAGTTAATAATCATTACAGCTTTAATTGCAGTAAATTTTAGCTGGATTTCAGTAGCAGTGTCATCAGTTTTAGGGAGAATTTCGGGAACACTTAGTTCAGATCAATTCTTCTAGACGCGGATACAACTTTTTGAGTTTTTTTGGAGATAAAAAAGCTTTTCTTGTGTCAAGCTTTCCTTGAAGTCCCTAAAAATGAGCAGAAAAAAACCTACCCTACGCGATGTTTTGGCTCCGCTACTTTGCGGCGTGGTTGGAACAAAATGATCTACCTGAAAAACATACGAATTTTTTCTTCGAGTAATTTAAGTTTTCTTAGATCTTGAGAGCTTAATTGCAATTTTTTTCTTGATTCTTGCTGAGTACCTTGGCTGTCTTTTTTAAGTTTTCTCATGGAATAAAACGATACGACAGCACATTAAGTGAATTTTAGAAAGGGCAACGACAAGTATTGGACTTCAGTCAGCACGAAAACAGTCTCACAAGACGGCCAGATTGAGTTCTGGAACCCATTTGCACCAATATCAAACAATCAATCATCTACTACAATGGTCAGATTACGGAACCCTTTGTTTGTGTTGCAGTCACCTTGTTTCGTTCAGTCAGCGAGTGAAAAGATGTTAAATCAAGTGAAATGTGAGAGTGAACAGAAATTCCATTGCTCAGATCGAGTACTGCTCAGTTCAAATGGGTTCACAGGACCGGATTGTAAGGTAGTTCCTCAAATTAAATATCTCAATTTTGATGTCTATAACCGCAAAAAAAGTTTTTGGTGAACACAAAGAGACTAAGTATGTCAATTAAAACGCGATTGTTTGAGGTCAACCATGGTCCAAGTTCTTTGCTTGGTCAAAAAACTATTCTAAGCCGAGAAAAAAATCAAAAGAAAATTGAATAAATCTTAATTAACAGTCTTCTGCAAGTCCCTAAAATTTTAATCTTTACCTGCTTTGATGGCACTACTCCCAGATTTCTGGGATTTTCACCCTCACTTTCAAAAACAGTTTTCTAAGATGAGAATACGATTGAAAATATACAAACTGAAAGGTATAATTCAAAAACCTAAAACTTGTAGTTGGAGGTTCTCAAGTTCTTTGACAGACCATTTTGAGATCCATTTACAAGCTTAGTACTGAAGCAGAAGTTTTTGTTTTACTTCTTAAGTTAGTGATACGCGGCTCATAGAGGTTAAACGCAGAAGACATGAAAAAAAAAATACTTTCAAAAGCATTGATTTTTCAGGTAGGTGATGTATGTTGGTCTGATCCTGAGGAAAAAGAAGACCCAACCGCCGGTTGTCTAGACAAACCAGTTCCAGGCACCTACAGAAGTGACATCCGGACAGACGCTGTAGGCAGTTCCAGAATCATAAATGGGGATGAGATCTCGATCGCGAAGCACCCCTGGTACGTCTATTATTCCATCAAAGACAACGGATTCTGTGGAGGAACCGTCATCTCAAAATATCTGGGCAAGTATCACTCAAAGTATATGAATAATACATCACAAGACTGCTGGTATGAGTGTGAAGCCAATAAATGTTCTTACTGCCCTCTAAAATTGATCTACAGTTATTCTAATTTAAAAAAAGTAAAAAAGAGCTTCATAATTTTTATATATATGAAGCGTCTGGTAAGGATTACATAATGTCAAATTGCCTACTTCAGTTCAAATCTGTATGATTTAATTTCGCGCGTAGGCTCTATGAGGATGAACAATATTGCGCGTTAACTATCCAAATTTGCAATGTAGTCATCAAAGTAGTCCCAAATTCAAACAATTATAACTTCGCAAAAAAAAAGAATGATGTTTGCGAATGATGTTTGCCGGGAAAAAATTAACCCGAACACAATTTTCCGTCATTTTATTCAGAAATTGTAACAATTTCTTGGTTTTTACAAAATTTTAAGTGACATTTGAAAAAAAATGAATGAGATGCGCAATTGATCAAGCAGTTGCGCTCAAAATTCATTTGAGCAAAAGGTCTTATGTGAAATGATTGCATCATTTTCAGTTGCTAATGTTCCGACATTCAAAAATTATTGTGCTCGGAGTGGTGTCTTTCCTCCAGACAAATTTCGACTTTTCAATTCGTTTTCCGTAGTCTGAAAATCATTGATATCCCGAGCTCAAATTAGAAAAAAAACACTTGAGCTTTTTGTTAAAACTTATTGAGGCTTGAAAAAATTGTCAATAAGACCAGTATTGGACAATTAACTTTAAATTTATTGTTATTATAGTCCATACGCTGCCAAATAAATACCCTACGCGATGTTTTGGCTCCGCTACTTTGCGGCGTGGTTGGAACAAAATGATCTACCTGAAAAACATACGAATTTTTTCTTCGAGTAATTTAAGTTTTCTTAGATCTTGAGAGCTTAATTGCAATTTTTTTCTTGATTCTTGCTGAGTACCTTGGCTGTCTTTTTTAAGTTTTCTCATGGAATAAAACGATACGACAGCACATTAAGTGAATTTTAGAAAGGGCAACGACAAGTATTGGACTTCAGTCAGCACGAAAACAGTCTCACAAGACGGCCAGATTGAGTTCTGGAACCCATTTGCACCAATATCAAACAATCAATCATCTACTACAATGGTCAGATTACGGAACCCTTTGTTTGTGTTGCAGTCACCTTGTTTCGTTCAGTCAGCGAGTGAAAAGATGTTAAATCAAGTGAAATGTGAGAGTGAACAGAAATTCCATTGCTCAGATCGAGTACTGCTCAGTTCAAATGGGTTCACAGGACCGGATTGTAAGGTAGTTCCTCAAATTAAATATCTCAATTTTGATGTCTATAACCGCAAAAAAAGTTTTTGGTGAACACAAAGAGACTAAGTATGTCAATTAAAACGCGATTGTTTGAGGTCAACCATGGTCCAAGTTCTTTGCTTGGTCAAAAAACTATTCTAAGCCGAGAAAAAAATCAAAAGAAAATTGAATAAATCTTAATTAACAGTCTTCTGCAAGTCCCTAAAATTTTAATCTTTACCTGCTTTGATGGCACTACTCCCAGATTTCTGGGATTTTCACCCTCACTTTCAAAAACAGTTTTCTAAGATGAGAATACGATTGAAAATATACAAACTGAAAGGTATAATTCAAAAACCTAAAACTTGTAGTTGGAGGTTCTCAAGTTCTTTGACAGACCATTTTGAGATCCATTTACAAGCTTAGTACTGAAGCAGAAGTTTTTGTTTTACTTCTTAAGTTAGTGATACGCGGCTCATAGAGGTTAAACGCAGAAGACATGAAAAAAAAATACTTTCAAAAGCATTGATTTTTCAGGTAGGTGATGTATGTTGGTCTGATCCTGAGGAAAAAGAAGACCCAACCGCCGGTTGTCTAGACAAACCAGTTCCAGGCACCTACAGAAGTGACATCCGGACAGACGCTGTAGGCAGTTCCAGAATCATAAATGGGGATGAGATCTCGATCGCGAAGCACCCCTGGTACGTCTATTATTCCATCAAAGACAACGGATTCTGTGGAGGAACCGTCATCTCAAAATATCTGGGCAAGTATCACTCAAAGTATATGAATAATACATCACAAGACTGCTGGTATGAGTGTGAAGCCAATAAATGTTCTTACTGCCCTCTAAAATTGATCTACAGTTATTCTAATTTAAAAAAAGTAAAAAAGAGCTTCATAATTTTTATATATATGAAGCGTCTGGTAAGGATTACATAATGTCAAATTGCCTACTTCAGTTCAAATCTGTATGATTTAATTTCGCGCGTAGGCTCTATGAGGATGAACAATATTGCGCGTTAACTATCCAAATTTGCAATGTAGTCATCAAAGTAGTCCCAAATTCAAACAATTATAACTTCGCAAAAAAAAAGAATGATGTTTGCGAATGATGTTTGCCGGGAAAAAATTAACCCGAACACAATTTTCCGTCATTTTATTCAGAAATTGTAACAATTTCTTGGTTTTTACAAAATTTTAAGTGACATTTGAAAAAAAATGAATGAGATGCGCAATTGATCAAGCAGTTGCGCTCAAAATTCATTTGAGCAAAAGGTCTTATGTGAAATGATTGCATCATTTTCAGTTGCTAATGTTCCGACATTCAAAAATTATTGTGCTCGGAGTGGTGTCTTTCCTCCAGACAAATTTCGACTTTTCAATTCGTTTTCCGTAGTCTGAAAATCATTGATATCCCGAGCTCAAATTAGAAAAAAAACACTTGAGCTTTTTGTTAAAACTTATTGAGGCTTGAAAAAATTGTCAATAAGACCAGTATTGGACAATTAACTTTAAATTTATTGTTATTATAGTCCATACGCTGCCAAATAATCCAGTGGAGTTGATGCACACTGTTTTTTTTTTTAAAATATTTTTGTGTTGGCGATTTTATCGCTCTGTTCTTAGATATCGGGACTTAATGTCAAATTGTCTGCCTCAGTTCATACTGGGATGGATGATTTACGTTTGCGCGTAGGCTCTATGATGTTGAAAAATGTTGCGCGTTGACTATCCCAATTTAAAATGTAGTCATCGAAGGAGTCCCAAATTTAAACAATTATACTTCGCGAAAAAAAAGATCATAGGTAAAAATCGATTATAATGAAGTTTCATTGTCTTTATCTGAATGTGAACAAAAATTGTTTATAATTGATCAATAAAACTCAAATTTAATCAATTTTTATCCATGGAATTCTAGTGAGGGTTGTTTTTTTAAGAAAGTCCTAAAATTTGTTCACGCTCAAAATTGATTTTTTTTGCGGCTTGAATTTTGTTTACTTTTTGAGCTCCAGTTAAATTCATTTGTTAAATAGAAGACTAATTATGCGTTTCGATTATAAAAGCCTCGATAGCGCAAATTTTTTTAATGACATTTAGATTCAAAATTGGACCTTTTTTATTTTCCCTGCGGATTAAAAAACTACTAAATGTTGCAGTGTTACATAAATGAGCAAGTCTTTTGAAAAAGTTGGCCATCGTAAAAATTTTTTTGAGACTCCGATGTCATTTCTTTTTCAACTTTTAAAAAAAATTTTCAACAAATTTTCTAGCATGCAAAATTTTTAGTAAAAGAAGCCTGACTAACCAACTGATAATATTTTTGATTAATTGTTCCGGCCCTTAAAAATGGGGAGGAACTTTGTATTCGTGTGTGATTTAGTTTTTTTTGCTTTTTTCCTCGCAAAACTGAGTTGAGTGATTTATCATATTAAAGCCCTTCCAATTGTGATTCGAATCACATTTAAAAACTTTGAATTTTTTTTCACAGTCTTGAGAAAAACCGTTTTGAAATTTTTGATTTTTGGTCTAATTTCGAGCTAATAAGGTGACCAGGAACGCTTACAATAGCATGTTTAAGCTTATTTTCAGAGGTGAAAACTTAGTTTTTCTTAAGTAAAGGTAGTTTTTGGGGTTTTTTAGCGCAATTTTTGGATTCAAAAACTTGAAAATTCAAAAAAAATTCTTCAAAAAATTGTTTTCAGATTTTTTGAAAGTTATTTTTGTTTTTCTGGTCATTTTTCTTCAGAAACTGTTTTAAATTGTTGTATTTCACTATAACTCTCAATTATACCTGAATTCTATTTTTTCGTTAGATCTTTTTTTTCATAACATGCTGAAAAAAACTACACTAATTTGAAAAACAAAATTGTATTTTTTAAGATTGGTCGGAATATTCTGTGCTATTTGCACAGTAACCAGTTATCCTTGTTTTTTATTTGAAAAGGAAATGAACCAACTGAAGACACTTATTTAGGTAGTGAGCTCATTGACACATTTGCAACAGTCTTTTGGCTTTATTTTTGCGTTTTTGCAAATTTAGCCGCAAAGCTGTCCTCTCCTTAAATGCGGTTAATAGAAACACCCGCTTTTTCCGGGTCATTCCTGACTTGAATGAGTGCATTTTGTAATTTTAGTGCTGACAGCGTACCATTGTGTGGAGAAGGCGATCAAGGAACTTGCAACCATTTGGATGATATTCGGCCGAGACAGTCTCGGACACTTCAAACACGTCAAGCCACTCAAAAAGACAGACTACGACATCCTCTCTTCACAGGAAATAATAATCTCTATGGCCCACAAAACAATCAAACAATGGCTTTATTTAATTGCACATTTTAAAAAATTTTTATCATAAATTTTAGACATTATCGATGAACGTGAGATCCTTTAAAAGTAGCCTTTTCAGACAAGTTAACATTTGACAATGCTTTTAAAAGCTTTTAAAGAATGATTTCGGAGGTCAAATGAGCAATTTGTGCCGTTGAAGTTTGCGTGGAGATTTGCTGTCTGGAAAGTTCCGATGCAATTATTTTTTTTGTTCTTTAGGAATCAGATTACATGGACATTGCGATATTCAAGTTCAAGTATCCACTTAAGCTGATGAGACACCGAATCATGCCAATAGCGTTCGCAGACTATGACGCCAAGGAGCCCCAGCCCTACCAGTGGGTGTTCACTCTGGGCTTTGGAACCAGGTGTGCGGACCCGGGGAAGAACTGCAATAATCAAACCGTTTATGCGGAACATCTCAGAGTAAGACACATTCCAACATTTTTGAGAGGAAGTATTTAGTTAAGAATAAAATTTCAACGTATGAGCTAAAATGCACATCAGCAAATAAGCGACCAAGGTCGTGAACACTTTTTTTCTAGAATACGACACTCTTGGTTGCTAGAATTAGACACTCTTGGTGTCAAATAAATTTCCGCCCATGCGCCTTTCTACGACATCCATTCAACTAACAGTCATTTGAACCCAAGCTGTTTCAATGGCGCCTTTTGCGCCATTACAAATTAGTTCGTGAACAGAGCAGTTTTTGTCAAAGTCGCTCAATAATTGCCATCTTTAGGGTGTCGACATCCAGGTGACACCTGACAGGGAAAAGTGTGTGGCCAAATGGAAGGAAACGAGGCCAGCTGGACAGTTGCAGTTGACCTTCTGTGCGGGGGGCATGACCACTAACGACATGGGCATCAAACAACCCCAAGACTCCTGCACCGGGGACTCAGGTGGACCCCTGGAGTGCCTCAAATCTGATGGTAGGAGTTCATTCGTCCCAGTTGTCTCTTTTCCACCCCTCCTCCAGATTTGAATTTTAATTTCAAAAAATTAATTTAACGCGGTCATAATGTAATGCAATAAGTTTGCACGGTGAACAAATTAACTATGTTGAACACCCCCGCCTGCGGCTTACATCTATAACCTTTTCAAACCTTAGGTGAATTTTTATGGTATAAGACTTTAAATTGTTTGTAATAATTTGACTGCTCTTGTAAAATCTCGAATGGGACTCCCTCAAAATAGCGGGACCATTATCCTAAACTTCATAAAAATGCATTTCTTGATAGATTTTGGGCAAACTTTTATGATACCATAATATCGCGGAATTTTATGAATTTTATGACAACAATGTTCACCGTATGAAAATTAATGTTTCTCGATATTCTTAATCTTTTTCGGCCAATTTAAAGAATGGTTGACTAACGCGTCTTTCTCTGTTCAGGGACTGTCTACTTATGCGGTGTCGTCTCCATGGGCCCGGGACCCCCCAACTGTGGAAAGACACCTGGGGGCTATGTTCGAGTGTGGACTTTCCAGGTGAAGGACTTCATCGGGAAAGTGATGTCTGAACAGAAATACTGGCAGGGTAGCATCCAAGACAGATCTGAATGTCTCAAGCCCTCTTTTACCCTCCCCATAAACCTTGTAGAAACATCACGCCTAATGTTTCAACCAAAAATTCACGAGGGTCAGAATAACTTGATCAGGAAATTAAATTTTGAAATCCATTCAAACCCCACAGTGAGTTTTTTGGCAATTTTTTTTTTCTAGGCTATTGAATTAAACAAAAATAGGTCTTTTTCAGCGTCATTTTTGGAGTTGAAAGGTGCCATAGATATAGTCTATTAATTTTAAAGTTAGGAACTTTGGAAGACTTTGAGAAACAGAATTTATAAGACGGCACGAAGTTACGGAACTTATATGAAAACAAAACAATTAAAATCCGTAATTAACTTTGCAAATTTTCATCATTTTCACTGAAAGGCGTGAACCTTACATGCAAATGAGACGCTCTGCTGGAAGGGAAAGGTAAAAGAGCTGCTGGTAAAGACAAAAAGACGAATGACTATGATCTCAAGGGCAGCAAGGATCAAAATGGTACCGATAAGTCATCGGCATCGAGAAATTATGGAACTCTTTTGATAGTGTTTTTTGCCATTAGCATAAGTATTTACGGCTAGCATTGATTGATTAATGTTTGTGGTTATTGATAAGAACTGAACTGATGTTATCAAAAAGTTACGCTTAGGATTCAAAAAATTATTAAAATTGAATTAGAAATTATATGGATTTCATTCTTATTTCGTTATAAAATCTCATTTGAATGGATTATTGCATTTTAATAATAACTTAGCGTAAAAATAAAGTTTTGTTTGATTTTTTTTCGTTCAAGCTATTGTCAGTTTTTTTTCCCAAAATTACAAATCTGCCTTCTGATTTTCGTCACCAAAAGTATTTCCAGTCTCTTCTGAGTTGTTTCCAGATTTCAAAGCCATGGAAATAGTAGGAGCTACAACGTAACGAACGACTGCCGCTACTAGTAGTCCCAGCAGAAATCCGACACCGTACTGAGTTAACAGATTGGACTGTCGCTTGCTCCGATTGGCCGAAACCGACGAGGATAGCTTCAATTCAGATCTCGAAACTATTTCGTCATCTTCTATGTTGTAATATGGGTTACGTTTGAATGCCGGACTGCGTTCACGGGATGAGTTTCCCGCCGATGAACCGCGTCTGAAAAAAAAACGTTCGAATTAAAATATGATCATATTTATTTGATTATTGTTATTTGAGCGTGATGCAGTTTTTTCAAGCGCATAAAAAACCATACAGTTTGTATGTCAGATCCTTTTTACTTTTGAGCTCAGAATATCAATAATTTTCAGATGGTATCCGGAAATTTCTCCAAACATTGCTTGTTAGAAAGTAAGGTCGTCTGCAGAAAAATCGGACCGAGCACAACTAATCTTTAAGAAATCGAAACAACAAAACTGCTGGCATGATGTTTTTCAATTTTGTGAAAAACGGCGAATCTTTCTGTCGTCGTGTAAGTTGTGCTAAACAAATTTTGTTTCCAAAAAAAATAGACGCGTACGCGGCGATTTTATCCGGATCAGAAATCATTCTAAATTGAATTGATGCAAGCATTTTGATCTTATTAAGAGTGTACGTTAGTTGACACTTAAGAACATCGTTTGCAATTAGATAAGCGAGCGGAATCAAATGTTTAAAAAGTTTCTGAAAGTTTCAAGATTTTACCATAATACGAGCAGTTTTTTGTTTTGACCACTGGAAGTTTGGAGGACCCTTGTTTTTAGGGGTACTTAAATTATGTTCCAGACAAAATCAAGTAAAAAAATCACCGGAATGGGTTGAATGATGTATCATGTTCAACTTCTTTCAACTTAAATTCAAACGACCAGAATTACAAAATTGTTTTCCAATATTGAAAAACAGTTGTTGATTTTTGCTTAACAATTGTAGTAAGAAAATAATCTATTTATTTGAACATTGTTTTGTTTATAGTAAAAACGTTTTTGAAAATTCATTTAATGCATTTTTGGCAGATTTTTTAAAATAAAAAACAAGTATCTTTAGAAAAAAAAAATCTTTTTGAAACTTTTCAAACATTTTTTTAAATTAATTTTTTGAGTAATTCATTAAAGTATTTTCTTCTCGTTGGCCTATACGCAAAAAAGTGCAAAAATGGCACAGGTTTTATGATGAACTTTCTGTTCAACTTACTAAGCAACCAGCTTCTCTTGTAGCAGAATGCAATTGAATCATATAAAACAGTTTCAGAAAATGGTTTTTAGAAACTTATTTCACTTCTTTTTTGCAGCTTCTAGTAATCATTTCTGTCTAACCAAGATTAAAATCTTTCCAGTTGATGAATTTTTGAAGGCTTATTGATTAGTTTCATTTGGGTTGCATGCATACAAAAAAGAAATCATGGAATTGGAAAATCAAGAAGACTGCTTTTATCAGGGCGAAATATTACCGGCACTGCGTCTCAAGAAAAAGTTGGTGAAGTTTTTTTTTCAATATTTTTGAAAACTTTTTTTCCACTCGCAAATCCGGGTGGTGAAAAACCAAGCGTCTTTTAACGCAATCATTGAACGTTATAAATTAATTCGGGGTATTTTTTGAGACGGATTGAGTAGTTAGAGTTAAATAATACCAATTCCCATTAATTGACATTTCTTGAAACTTTACAACACGTTTTTGTTCCACTTTTTTTTGTGTTTTTGAGGTGTAATATTTATACTATGATGAGTTAAGCTACCCATATCTCTCAAATGGTATCTAAAATATGCCAAATTTTGTTCCTTAACAAGTTTAAATTTGTGGAAAAAAATAAAATACACCGAGTACAAATATTCCGCGCCCTTTTATAAAATTGGAAACAAAAAACAAAGAAAACAAAACATGAAATTGAAACGTAAAAACTCTTCGATGTAATTCCTCACATTTTGATTCATTATTTCTGGGATGGTTTCAAGACAAGAAAGTCTTTCAAAAATAGTTGCCCAAATGACCAAAATTGGTTTGAAAAACTCACTAAGCAGAACTTTTCTTCATTTTTGTCCGAAATTGAAACTATAATAAATGACCATGACGTCAATGTTCACATTTTTTAAACAAATAGGTATGAAAAAATTTTGAAGCAGATGAGCACTATTTTGACAGCAGGTCATTGCCATAAATCATATGGCATCTCCACCAAAATCTATTTTTTTGATTATCAAAAGAAGTCTAAAAAAAGCCCTGCGCGTAACTGTTTCCTTTCTCATTGAAAGACGGAACAACGAAAACTTGAAAATAGTTCAAAAACTCTCTATAGATGAGGAGTATAGTACAAGAAAAAGCTAACAGGTCGCTGCTGCTGTCTCTCAACTGCCACTTCTTGGAGACAGGATCCTTTTTGATCACGAACTCTGGGCTGAGTCGGTTGCCCACCTTTCGGTCACCACCTTTCACAAGTTTCACTATTTGCTTCACGTCTCGTTCACTGAGTTTGCTGCTCTCGGAATCAGCTCTTGAAGACCTGCCGATGTATCTGGGAATGCGACTGTTGGTGCTGCTGGCAACACTTGTCACACTCTCGGCGTCACTCGGGCAGTCCCTAGAACTGCTCTCGTTTCGCTTCCGTCCATTGTAAGTTCTGTAATTTCCAAATCTACCGGAAGTTCGTGCTGAATCGCTCTCGAAGACACTGGACTCGCCCACGTCGGAAGGAGTCGAGGCGTTGCTGGGGACACGACGTCGCGTTTGGGGCAGGTTGAACTTCTTGCAAGATGAGTTTGAGCTATCAACTGACAATGAACGCTGCGTGACTTCTCGCTTTACCTACATGATAGAGAAAAGATCTAAAAGGATATCGTCTAAACTGCGTTATGAAGGCTAAAAATAATTAAGTTTTTTAGACTTGAAGTTTCCGTTCAAGTTTTTTATTCAGGCTGCAGAGCGTCAACTATTAATTATTTGATGATTCAGTACTGATTTAAAGTATTCGGACAAAACCAATGAAAGTTGAAGTTTAAAATGCGCTTTACTCAAATTGGGATGACTTTAGACTAACTTCTTACTTAGAGTTTCAGCATTGATTAGAATTTCAGCATTCTTACTAAGAGTTTCTTACTTAGAAAATTCTTGCTTAGATTCACAGCAGAATTAATATTTTGCAATTTTAAGCTGCGAAATTTGGCTCCAGAATTCAACCCCAAAAATTATCTTTCTGGGTTTTTTTAGTCAATCAAAAATTACGCCAAAACTATTGGTTCATTAGCTGACAAAAATAAATCGAAGTGAGCCTCTTAAAAACCTCAACAAATTTTCAGGAAACTATAATCGTCTCAATTTTGTATTATTAAAATTATTTTCGTTTGATAGCCAAAAATTGTCAATTTTACTATATAAAGTAACAATTTTTTATTTAAAAACAAATTTTAGACGTTTTGCTCAAATTTTGTAAACTATGCCCCTCTAGAATTTTGTTTTGCTATATAGGAGGCGCACTTTGGATATAGGAGGCGCACTAATGAACCAATAGTTTTGGCGTAATTTTCGATTGATAAAAAAGCCCAAAATGGTAATATTTGAGAATAAATTTTGGAGCCCCTCAAATTATTTTTTGTGCTGAAATTCTAAGCAGATTCTAAGCAGACTCTTTCTAAGCAGATTTTTCGCTAATTCTAAGCAAATTTTTGTCTTCATCATTTTTTGTCTAAATTCAACCCAGATTGAGATAAACACATTTTGATTTTCAAGTTTTTCGTCGTTTCTCCGGATAATTCAAATCAGCACTGTATTGTTTAGACCTCAAACGTCCCAGATGAAATAATTGATTCGAAATATAAAAAAATTGTCAATGGTTACCTGTTCAATTCGTGGTGTGAAATTATACTCGGGTGCTGGAGGCATACAGCATAAGTGCAACTCCTGATGATCATGATGGCTGCACAGTTTAGCCATCTGTTTCTTTCTAGAAAGTGACTGTTCGTTTTTCGGTGCATTATTTGAAGGCTCATAAGTTATCCGCTTATTTCGAGTCAAGTTTGGAGGCCTTGATGTCTCTCGCTCATATAACTTATCCCTCAATCCTACTGCCCAAATATTTTTTGGTTCATCACCTGCAGAACTTCCAGAATGTTCTGGAACATTCTTTTCTCTGCTCTCCTGATTGTTACGAGAGTTAGTCGATTTTCTGGACGTCATTTTATTAGAAAGTTCAACTTTTGGTTGAGCATTCTCTGATCCATTCCTTGAAATGGAATCGGTGTTATTATCCTGCGAAGTTACTTCTGGTGTTTTTGACTCCTTCGTAAATGTTCTTGTTATCTTGTTCTGCTTCAGTGGCAAATTGTCAGCATGGATAGTGCAGTCCATTACGTCAGTCGAAATAGAAATCTGCAGTTTTGATTCTAATTTGTGAGAATTTCTAGTGTCCTGAATATGTGTCACAGTCTGAGTTGGAGCTGACTCGTTGATAGGAGTTTGTTCAGGTGGCTGTACAACTTGTTCATTGCTTCTTTCATTATATTCCGAGTCGATTGGGATGCTAGGAACATCTTTTTGCGACGTCACACTCTCGCTGTCCCAAGTTGTTTCGACCAGTGAGTCATCCCCGTTTTCCTTAAATGTCCCCCCAAAACTGTTCACGGGCCTTTTCGGCAATGGGTTCAACTCGACGTTGTTAAAGACCGTTAAACTGTCAATTTCAGAAGCATAGGGCGAATTTTGTTGACTGTTTTCCGCTTCGATCTTTTTCTGGCCATCGCTAGGACTCTGAAAGCGTTCTAGAGAATGTTGACTTTTATTCTGAACAGATCCCGAGGGTCTCTCTGCTTGCTCGAATTCTGATGGAATATCCGTATCCCAAACAAGGTCAAGTCGAGAGTGGGATGACAATACACTTTCGCTCGGAGGGTTGTCTGAGATCAAAGTCGCATCAGCTTCATTTTTGTCCATTTCATCCTCTTTATCCTCGCCTGTTCCGATTAAAAACTTCTCATAGGGTGAAATATTCTCCGAGGGTGGCTCGGGTTCTGAAGGTCTAGAGTCCTCTTCGAGCTTAGTTCCGTCCAATGAAGCATCCGAAGCTTCTTGCAGCGGCGACAACTGATTTGAGAAGTCACTCGTGATTTCGTCGCTGTCGTCATTCGGAAGATGCTTTCCCGAGTTCAAGGAAGTTTCGCGCTCGATGCTCGCTGCACTTTCTACATCGGGTTCGGGGTTGCGATGCACCCAAAACTGAGTGACAGCGTCTTCAGAGGAACTAGGTGTTGTAATGTCAGGATCCATTTCCAATTTCTCACCTGAATCGCTCCTGCCGTTTTTAAGTGCTTGTTCATGGTCTTCCGCTTCTGATTGGTGATTTGATTCTCGTTCAGCTGATAAATTGTCCTCGGAGTCAAAACTGTTAACTGGACAAAAGTCACTTGCAGTTTCCACTGTCGTCGATTGGTTACTCAAATCATGAGACACCATCTCCGAAGGTTCAGAGTTCGATTCCGACCGGGTCTCTGATTCATTCTCGATTGCATTCAACGCTTGAGCAGCTTGTTCATGATTAACTTCAAACGATAGTGCATCCTGCGAAATTGTGTTCAAATTCTCGATGACCGAATTTTCAATTTCTTTTAGCGTCGTTTCGTCCACGAATTCTTGGTTTCCCGAAATTCCGTTTAAATCCACTGACATTTTTAGGGAAAACTGAAAACGAATAGTTAAATTTATGGGAAAAAGCCAAATTTTTATAGCTCCAATGAAGTGTGGATTTTTTTTTCAATTAAGCATCCGCGTTACAAAGTTGGTTTATTTCAATGCATTTTGACTGAAGATGTAACAAGTGCTTTCTTTAGTTTGACTGAAAGTTCTTTCAACATCTGGTGCATTTTTTGTGCAAATATCCAAATTTTTAACAAAAAAAAACGTGGAGCCATATTCCATTTTAAAGTTTCACCACTAAGGCTATACAAAGTGTTTTTTTTTGCGTGTAAAACTCGATCTCGTGTATTGAATATTTCAAATCGTGATGTTTTTGCTAAATATGTTGCTAATATTTTTAACAATGGCACAGATAAAAGCAACTTTGAAGATTTTCTCACTGAAATTAATTGTCAAACTTTTATTTATATTTCAAACTAATGTTAACAAAATTTTATCCATGCATTTTGGTGCAGTTTTTATTGTCCCAAAATTGACCATTTCTTGTGTGAGTACTCTCGCGGAGTTGACGCCTCCTCCATCTAGGACTCGAGCCCCTGCGAAACAAAGGGGCCCCCCTTTGTACTATTTTGAGATCTCAAGTTTTGGCTGACTGACCCTAAAGTTTTTCTAAAGGCGCCGTAGGCACCAATTTATACTAATTTTGAAAAAACAATATATACTAAATATACAGTTTTTTCAAAAAATTGCCTGCTGCGCACAAAATTTGGTTCAAAAGGTGGCTTTTTTGTAATTTTGTCCTCCCCTGAAAAAATTCTTGATCCACCACTGCATATAACAGTTCAAAGCCCGTAATTTTCCGACTGTGGATCTCAATCTACATCGAATAGTTGTTGCTTAGGAAAAAATTAAAAAGCACCAACATTTTGACAGCAGCAAGCACCAATTGAAAAAATTTGAGTAGTAAAGTTGGAAAAATCTTGTAGGGCCGGATAATTTGTCGCGCATATATAAATCGAGTCACGCTTTTAGCATGACAAGTAAAAAGTTCACAGCCAAGATGCACAAAAATTAGTTCAGAGGAGGGCAAAACTAACAGTTTTCAAAGCCGAGAACTTACGAAAATGATCACAGGTAAATTATCTGTTTATATGTGAGCTCAGGGAGTCAATATCTTCAATGAGGTACAAAATAGAAGCCGATTTTGGTAATTAATAATATTATGATTGCCAAATTTACCTGAATAAAAAACACACCAAGCCATTTATTGTGCGTTTGTTCTCTAGTCAAAAAAGTTACGTTTTGCCCTTCTTAACCGGTCAAAAACTTAAAATTGAAAAAATTGGAATCAGATATAGTAGATATAGACTGAGACTAGTAGATATAAGAGTAAGATTAGGATCGGTATTAGACTAAGAAGTTGCACGAATCTATCCGGCCGAAAAAAAGATAGCGTGACGAGCAGACGGTGTACCTTATCCGAAATTACTCTATGAGTCACACATCGAACCTAACTCATCTGGTGCGACCATAAGTCTCGATCAAGATCTTAAAAAACAAATTAGCTTAGAACTAACAGATAGATTAGAATTAGACAAAAACATTTTCAAAAATGTTACATGATAATATTCTAATTGAAATGTCTCTACGAATCAATAGATCAGAACCGCTATTCCGCACAATACTAGAACTACCAGGTATTGGAAGAAGGCCTCGGACAAGAGACGATCTACGACTACGAAGAAACTTACCATTAAATTTCATGGTCGTACGGCAAAAGCACCTTAACTTAGAATAGCCACGAGAAAGTAACAATCATTCTTCGGAATCGATACATACTCTTCTCTCCAACCCTACATAAAAAACCCAAGTTAGGCTAACCAAACAATCGTAAGGACTAACAGTCTAAGATATTAAAATCACTAATAACAATCTTGCACCCTTCATCCTAAACCTTATGTCACTGAACAGTTTAGGAAATAAACAAACAATCGTACTACACAATTGTGAAATAAATAACGAATCATACGATCTTGTAATTACACCGCACAAACAAACAATCGGATATATTCGCACAAAACGTCAAACAAAAAAAAAGAAAAATTTTAAGTAAACAAAGACAAATCACACAAAAAAGATTTTCAAAGCGTAGAAACTCAGTCTCTGAATCAGAAGTCAGCAATTTAGATGCACTTTACAAACTATAAGAAACAGTTAAAAAAACTACCCAGTTCACGACCAATTATATTTTTCCGATTCAGAAGCCACATCACATTCATCAAAACAAGGAAAAAGTAGAATAAAAACGATATACAAAAATAAACCAGTACGCTTATACAATTGGAATCAACCAATCAGACACATTGAACATTACGCACTGACGGTTATAAAACGAAAAAAATGAGTCCAAGTGATGACAGTCTGTTTTCCATTTTATTATAAATTCACTCACTGAAGATAGAGGACAAAGACAATTTTGTACTAATTTAATTGCAAATGTATTCGAACAAGGAATTAGCCCATGTAAAGCAGAATTCCCAGAAGTAAAAATCAAAAGACAAATTATCGATCATTATTTAAAAAGAATATGTAACCTAACACAACCATATGGAAACTACACCATAGAACTCAGCACAGAAAGTAGATATCATAGCAAACATGTTATTCAAACAGACAATGTCGACATAGAATTTTCAAAAGTATTCACAGAATACATTAAAAACATACAACACCAAAATTCACAAAGAGCAAACTCAATATTCACCAACGATGTTTTTTAACTAATATATAGTTATGTATCTATACTAGAAAAAATAGGAACTGAAAGCACATCACCGGTTCAAAAATCAAGACACACAAATGTCAGAAATGAAATTGCCGCATTCTCAGCATTTTTAAACACAATTCGTGAAAATTTTTTGAACAATGAAATTTCACCAAATGTCAAACATGATTTACAAAAAATCTTAGCGTGGTTCATAATTGATTATTTTGCACATAATATTGATTTAATTGCACAAACAAGAAAAAATTTCAGACCTCAAAGTACCAATGACGACACTGCCATTGCAGAACAATCAGACTATATTTGGGACACTGAATGGTCTCATCCATTATTTCTTAACATACCAATAGACATTTCAAGTCAAGCAATCAGTACAATTTCTATTCACAAAGACCATGTAAAGGTATTTCCACTTACAATAGATGCAACACCTTTAAACTATAACTCATTTTTACCTGATAGAAGACAAAATAATAGTTAAAATTCAACTCTTGTACAACAAGAAAACTTAAATGGAACTAGAAATCTTACACAACAAGATATTCAAACACCATCACAATTTATAAACGAAGAAATAGTTGAAACAATTGTAACAACTACACAGCAAAGTATTTCACCAATACATCCAAACCTTACAACGGCAAAACCAAAAACCTCAATTTTACCTCAAGCAACATTGCAATCTACAATGTACAAACCCGCATAATCGTTCATTTTCATAACGATAAAATTTCCAACAACAAACATCAAACTTCGTAAATTTTAATGATAACCCACGAAATCCAACAGACCCAACTGAAAACTATCCATTTTTTCAACAGAATAAAAATAGTAAACAGCCATGCCAAAATAAACAAAAAACACCTTAGTATACACCTAATTGTCTATCATCAGATGATGACAATTTTCTTGACCAAAACCATCAACATAATTTTCAAAACCAAAGACTCCACTCTTATCACGTAAATCAACCAGATGTTTTTGAACCATATACACGAGAACAACATATGCGACAACCTAGACCAAATCATGTATCTCAAAAAAAAAATTTTTACTCAAAAAACCCAGCAAATACTGATTATTATCAACCAACACAAATGCAAAAAGAAATACCACTACCATATTATTTGCAACAACATGAAATAACAAAAAATCAACTGACAAATTTTTCACAAAGCCAAATGCCGCAGAATCACTACAGATGACTATGAATCCATACCTCATGGGTGGATCATCAATAACATCAAATAAACCACTGATGGTATTCACAGGCACAGACCCTGAATATTCTGTAGAAGACTATTTAAACGCAGTCACAGCAAATTTAAATTTAAATATCGGACCTGAACCAATTAATACACCACTCCATCAAAATTGGATACATAGACGCACAGCGTTAATCCAAACAACACTTGATGGCGCAGCTCAGAAATAGTTTTCAGTTTTACCAATAGACATAATAACAGATTGGAAAAGATTTACACAAGAATTTTCAAAAATGTTTGATTCTGAAAGAAATAAACAACATCAAAGAATTTTATGTAAAAAAATTCGTAGACTACCAAATGAAACAATCAAACAATTGGCAGTTAGAATCGAAACACTAGTTCAAAAAGCATATTCACTGAATACTCATGATTATAAAAACACGAAAATGACAGAAATTTTAATGATGACTCTAACACCCCAATTAAGAAAAATAGCTATTAAAAAGAGAGCATCACATCCCTCATCAATTCGAGAACCAGATTTAGATTTCAGAAAACTAGTTGACAAATTTGAACAGGCAGAAATCACTATGAAATTTGAAGAAACAGAAAATCTCAAACTACAATACGTTAATAGAATCGAAACAAATACTACACATGTAAACAACATACATGATTCAGACGTAGACCTAACTAAAAAAATTACTGAAATTTTGAACATTTATGAGAAAAATCCCAATTTCAAAGGTAAACCATCTTTCAAGAAATGGTGTAATGATTGCAGAAGATACAGACACAGCATTGCCGAATGTAGACAAAAACAACAGGATAATCAAAGTAAACCGCAAAAGTACAAAGAACCAAATAAATCATTCTATCAATACATGAAAAAGGATCAAAATTTACCAAACAAAAATATACATAGTAATAACAGCTCTGGTAAACCAATCTCAAATAATTCAAATTACTCAAGAAACCAATCACCCTAAAACTCTAGTTATAGAGGTAGATCACCAGAACAACGAAATTCACGAAATTTCTCACAAAATAGATATAGTTGATCAAATAGCCAAAATAACCAGTATAGAAACAACTATTCACGATCAAATTCAAACAGAACAGAAATTTTTGATACCAGTTCCCATTCAAATTCTAAGAATAGACACTATTCAAACGATAGATCATGTAATTCATCATACAATAGAAATAGAAACTACTCAAATAATAGAAATAGAAGTTATTCAAACATTAGAAATCAACGTTACCAAAACAATAGATCAAGAAACAACTCCTACAATAGATCTAATTATCAAGGAAACAATAACAATTATTATAATAGGTCACTAAAAAACTCACAAAAAAGGAACCCCAATTATAACAATCGAAGAAATTATTCTCAATCCCCTTATAGAAACAACAATCGTTACCCTGATTCCCAACTCAAATATAGAAGTAACACACCGAAACATCAGCGACAAAATAATCAGGTACAAGCAACTGAAGAAACAATTTCAGATCCCCTGGTACTGACAACACAGAAAATACCGAACTACAATTAAACCAAATTGATTGTGAATCGACAGACAGCGAAAGTGACACAAATAACACTATCTCAGTTAATATGATCGCAGTCAAAAACGACTATGAACCCATCATGTACGAACAACTTTTTAGTTCCCACATTTACGAAAATCAATCGGAACTCCTTCACTACCCATGAGAAACGATGTATCAATTGAACAGAATGTAACTGAAATAAATACAGTAGTCAATAACGAAAATCAACGCTCAAATACAAGTAACCATTACCAAAATATACAAAAAGAACAGCCAAGAGAAAAGATTTGGACAATACCATTTCTCTTAGAAAGCCCAAATTAAAGTATTTCAACCACCCGATCTTGAAATAGGTTTTTTAATTGATTCAGGAGCAGAATCAATTATTATTAACATCCCTACTTGGAATGAAATCAAATCGTTACATCCAATCCTAAAACCTTTAAAGACAGCAAGTAAATTAGCAACAGCACAAGGCTCAAAATTAGTAAACTTTGGAAAAATCCAATTTTTCCTTGTTCTCACTAGAACAATGGAACAAAATAAAATACTAAAAAAAACAATTTAAACAAACATTTCACATTACAGACATAAAACACAACATCATTGGCATACCATTTATAACTAAGTATAATCCCACAATAAACATTTTAAATAGCAAACTTCATATCAAAGATAAATACACAAGAACAAAAACACATCTTTAACATTCTTTCAAAGATTAAACAAACAACCAACATTTTTCTCCAAAATTTATCCTTTTTACAATCAGGAACGAAAATACAAGAATCCACTATCAGGAAATGTATATAACTTTTCAATGAAACAAGTCCACCAGTACGATAAAGACCAAAACAAACAACATCTCGTTATGTCAGAGCTTGAATTTAAACCTCTCCATAAATTTTTCCGAATCACAGTTTCATAAAACATTCAAATTCAGATATTATCTCATTACATGTATATAACAATTCACCATATCAGATAACACTACCCTTAGGACTCTTAGGATACTGTGAAACAAATGCTACAACTTCACCCACAAATGAAGTAGCATATCGAGTCAATAATATATTACAATTACTAGATATATGTCAATCCACAATTCTTGATGAAGAATTATCAATAAACAACATAATAAGCAACTAAAAAAGAAACACTGACTACTTCACAAAAACACCATATTTTAAACCAACGTTTAAAATATCACATCATACGGAAGAACAACAAACGTTTCTAACAATGTTTAATTTTGAATATTCTCAAATAACACAAAAAGAATTCGACAAATTAGCCGAACTATCATTAAATTTTCCAACAGTTTATGCAACATCAAAATTCGATGTTGGAAAAATTAGTTCACTGCTACATTCACCTTCAAAACCTGACGCAGTTTTCAAAAAGCAAAGAGCAGGTAAAGTACCGATACATTTACAAGATAAAGTAAACAGACTACTTGACATTTTAGAACAATATGAAATTATATCACCAGTAAACAAAGAAAAACAACCAAAAGGTAACACCTTTATTAATCCAGTTATCATCATAGCTAAAGGAGAATCATTAAAAATCGTTCTAGATGCTAGATACCTCAATTCACTAATTGACGAATCTAAATCTAATTGGCCCAATGAACCTAATCAAGTAATTCTAACAAAAATAAATGGTAAATATTTCACAACCGCAGATATGAATAGTGCATACAATCAAATGCCAGTAGAAGAACAATCACGACGATTAACACAATTCGTTATTGGAAATCAACAATACGAATTCAATAGATTATTCAATGGAATTTCCATAGGACCAGCAGCTTTTTCAGCTTTTATGAGTAAAATTTTTAGACCACTTGAACCCAAAAAACATGCAATCACATACTTAGATTATGTTTTCATGCAGTCACAAACGAAAGACAAAATGTTTATAATTTTAGAACTATATCATCAAATACTCAAAAATGAAAACATGAAAGCAGCCCCAGACAAATCACATTTTTTCCTAACACGCGTAAAATTTCTTGGCCACATTATCAAAAGAAACACTATAACTCCATTGAAATCACGGATACATGCAATTCAGAAACTTCAACGACCCACAAATAAAAAGAAAATCCAAGAATTCCTTGGAATGTTAAATTTCTTAAGTAAATATGTATACAAAATGCAATTATACTTAAGACCTTTCTATAACATCTTTAGACAGCAAAATAACTTCGAATGGACTACCGAACATCAAACAAGATTCGAAGAAATTAAAAAATTGTTAATAGAACAAATATCAAATACAATCCCGGATCCAAATCAACCATTTTACGCAATGTGCGATGCTTCAAATTTTGGCATCGGCGCAGCATTGCTACAATCACACAGTGGAACAAACAAAATGAATCTTATATCAGCCAATTCTCGCTTATTTACACAAGCTGAACTACGACTCTCTACTCTCATGAGAGAATGCACAGCTATAATATACACACTTACCGAATATGAAATTCTAATACTTGGATCAAAACATCCAACAGTTCTATTTGCAGATCATAAACCTATAATATTTCTTTTTACACAGAAATCAAACCCAAACCATAGAGTTTATAGATTTTAATTAATTTTAATGAAATTCCCAAACTTAACTATAGTTTGGACGGCAGGAAAAAATCTCGCACTACCAGATACATTAAGTAGAAATACACCACTTGAACTACTTACACGAAAAACTTCAGTTGAAATACCACAAAATATTAAATTCTATCTTGCAAAAAATGAAACATCACCAAGATTAGAATGCAAAGACGCAGTAACATCTGATATAGATCAGTCACAAATAAATAACTTACAACATTCCCCACTCTATTTCGATTGTCAAAATAACCACTATGAAGTAGATCTATTAGGAACATCCACATTCAAACCAATTCCTTATTCACATTGGATAAAAAATAATACTCAACAAAAATCAATCAAACAACAACCACACAAAAAAGACACCTTTCCATTGATAGGAAAAGAAAATTTAACTGACAAAATAAATTTATCAGGACCACCAATAAATGATTCAAAGTACACAATAAATCAAGTTTTTGATCTCCATGACCCACTCGACACAATTCCATTTTAAAAATTAGAAGTTGAAAAATTTTTTCTACCACCAACAGGAAAAATTACACTACATTTATTACAAAAATATCAAAACCTTGATCCCGTGTTTCGACAACTCAAATCATGGCACAAATATAAAACGAAACCAACAAAAGCTGATACAATAATATTAGAAAAAAAAACACTCCTTCGATACTTTAGAAAATATAATAATACAACTATTAATGAAATTACAGACCTTTAAGAATATCAAACACCCGATTTTAAAGTACACTGTCTCCCCCTCAGCATGATGCTGATAGCATTTAACATATCCCATACACAACATACAAAAGGACACTCAGGATCAGAAAAGACTTACTCAAATTTTACACAAAATTTTTACCTCCCAAATGCACCAATTTGGATTAAAGTATTATGCAACGATTGCATAATATGTCAATTAAATAAACCTTATCCAAATCAAAAACAAGTAGCAACAAAACAAGATTTTAAAAGACAAATTTTATTTTTCAATCATAGAATTTCATTCGACACAAAAGGACCAATTTCACCATCCTCCGAAGAAAATTCTTAAATTATGGTAATTGTTGATGCTTTTAAACACTACGTAGCACTCAACCCAGTACCACAGTGAATGTTTATTATGCATACACAACACTTTACGAACATTGGATAGCTAAATTCGGACTACCAGAAATACTAGTCACAGATAATGGAACAGAATTCATTAAAATCGAAATCATCACATTATGCCACCTGTATAATATTAAAAATAAACCACGTACATCTCATGCACCTTGGACAAATGGATTAGCCGAAGGTATGAATCGTTCACTACAAGAATATCTTAGATGCATCATTAATGGAAATGATACACGATACACTGAATGGTCAACAAATGTAAAATTATTCCCATTACAAATCACAAATCACAACAACATTAGGAATGTCACCATACGAAATGGTTTTTCAAAAGCCACGAAAACCAATCATGTTTACAGCAAACGCTCATAAAAATGCACAAGGTTATTGTCAACCAAACAACGATTCAATTTGTTATAACCTACCCTTACACACACATGATGAAGACAATTTTCATCATCCACAAATTTTTAAGTTAGCTTCCGGTACACATACCAAATGGATTTTAAAAAGACATAGAAACACAATGAAATCTACCAAAAAGTAACGAAGAAATTGTTACAAAGGCAAAATAAAAATAACCAAATTAATTCACGCTTCATGCCAGCCACAGACTTAAAAATTGGAACATTTGTTTTAATACCTAATTTTAATACGCAAAAAGGAATCTCCAAAAACTAACAACCACTTCGAACAGGACCCTACCGAATAATTAATAAACAATCCTCATTGGAACATCCTGGCATCCCCAGCTTCATCACCTAAACATAACAGCAATCATTAAACCACTAACATCATCAAACACTATTTCATTTCAACTTGTTCAATTTTAAACTAGATCATCAAGGCTTTCCTTGGATCTCCATTAAATAATTAAATTAAATCCTTTTTATACCATTAAAAAATTATAACCTGATCATCAAGGCCTATCCTTGGATCAAATAGAAAGTATTTCACCGATACATCCAAACCTTACAACGCCAAAACCAAAGACTTCAATATTACCTCAAGTAACATTGCAATCTACGGTTAAACCCTCGGTTGCTCCAAAATATTCACATATGGATTACCAAACATTTAGACCAATGACTAAACCACCACAAAAACAAAGAATATTCAACAGTAGTAATTTTGCAGAACCCAATTATAACTACGTAAAGAGATTACAAACATCTAAACCTCCTCGTACAAACCCGCATAATCGTTCATTTTCATAACGATAAAATTCTTTGTTTTTGTGGTGGTTTAGTCATTGGTCTAAATGTTTGGTAATCCATATGTGAATATTTTGGAGCAACCGAGGGTTTAACCGTAGATTGCTACATCCAAACCTTACAACGCCAAAACCAAAGACTTCAATATTACCTCAAGTAACATTGCAATCTACGGTTAAACCCTCGGTTGCTCCAAAATATTCACATATGGATTACCAAACATTTAGACCAATGACTAAACCACCACAAAAACAAAGAATATGCATCCAAACCTTACAACGCCAAAACCAAAGACTTCAATATTACCTCAAGTAACATTGCAATCTACGGTTAAACCCTCGGTTGCTCCAAAATATTCACATATGGATTACCAAACATTTAGACCAATGACTAAACCACCACAAAAACAAAGAATATTCAACAGTAGTAATTTTGCAGAACCCAATTATAACTACGTAAAGAGATTACAAACATCTAAACCTCCTCGTACAAACCCGTATAATCGTTCATTTTCATAACGATAAAATTTCCAACAACAAACATCAAACTTCGTAAATTTTAATGATAACCCACGAAATCCAACAGACCCAACTGAAAACTATCCATTTTTTCAACAGAATAAAAATAGTAAACAGCCATACCAAAATAAACAAAAAACACCTTAGTATACACCTAATTGTCTATCATCAGATGATGACAATTTTCTTGACCAAAACCATCAACAAAATTTTCAAAACCAAAGGCTCCACTCTTATCACGTAAATCAACCAGATATTTTTGAACCATAGACACGAGAACAACATATGCGAAAACCTAGACCAAATCACGCATCTCAAAATAATAATTTTTACTCAAAACACCCAGCAAATACTGATTATTATCAACCAACACAAATGCAAAATGAAATACCACTACCATATTATCTGCCCTGAATATTCTGTAGAAGACTTTTTAAACGCAGTTACAGCAAATTTAATTTTAAATATCGGACCTGAACCAATTAATACACCACTCCATCACAATTGGATACATAGACGCCCAGCGTTAATCCAAACAACATTTGATGGCGCAGCTCAGAAATGGTTTTTAGTTTTACCAATAGACATAAAACTAGATTGGAAAAGATTTACACAAGAATTTTCAAAAATGTTTGATTCTGAAAGAAATAAACAACATCGAAGAATTTTATGTAACAAAATTCGTAGACTACCAAATGAAACAATCAAACAATTGGCAGTTAGAATCGAAACACTAGTTCGAAAAGCATATTCACTGAATACTCATGATTATAAAAACACGAAAATGACAGAAATTTTAAGGATGACTCTAACACCCCAAGTAAGAAAAATAGCTACTAAAAAGAGAGCATCACATCCCTCATCAATTCGAGAACCAGAATTAGATTTCAGAAAACTAGTTGACAAATTAGAACAGGCAGAAATCACTATGAAATTTGAAGAAACATAAAATCTCAAACTACAATACGTTAATAGAATCGAAACAAATACTACACATGTAAACAACATACATGATTCAGACGTAGACCTAACTGAAAAAATTACTGAAATTTTGAACATACATGAGAAAAATCTCAATTTCAAAGTTAAATCATCTTTCAAGAAATGGTGTAATGATTGCCGAAGATACAGACACAGCATTGCCGAATGTAGACAAAAACAACAAGATAATTAAAATAAACCGCAAAAGTACAAAGAACCAAATAAATCATTCTATCAATACATGAAAAAGCATCAAAATTTACCAAACAAAAATATACATAGTAATAACAGCTCTGGTAAACCAATCCCAAATAATTCAAATTACAAAACCAATCACCCTAAAATTAAGAAACCAAATTAAGAAACCAATCACCCTAAAACTCTAGTTATAGAGGTAGATCACCAGAACAACGAAATTCACGAAATTTCTCACAAAATAGATATAGTTGATCAAATAGCCAAAATAACCAGTATAGAAACAACTATTCACGATCAAATTCAAACAGAACAGAAATTTTTGATACCAGTTCCCATTCAAATTCTAAGAATAGACACTATTCAAACGATAGGTCACGTAATTCATCATACAATAGGAATAGAAACTACTCAAATAATAGAAATAGAAGTTATTCAAACAATAGAAATCAACGTTACCAAAACAATAGATCAAAAAACAACTCCTACAATAGATCTAATTATCAAGGAAACAATAACAATTATTATAATAGGTCACGAAAAAACGCACAAAACAGGAACCCCAATTATAACAATCGAAGAAATTATTCTCAATCCCCTTATAGAAACAACAATCGTTACCCTGATTCCCAACACAAATATAGAAGTAACACACCGAAACATCAGCGACAAAGTAATCAAGTACAAGCAACTGAAGAAACAATTTCAGATCCCCTGGTATTGACAACACAGAAAGTACCGAACTACAATTAAACCACATTAATTGTGAATCAACAGACAGCGAAAGTGATACAAATAACACTATCTCGGTTAATATGATCACAGTCAAAAACGACTACAAACCCATTGTATACGAACAACCCTTTAGTTCACAAATTTACGAAAATCAATCGGAACTTCTTCAAGACTACTATACTAGACCCATAAGAAACGATGTACCAGTTGAACAGTAGTAAATAATGAAAAACAAGGCTCAAGTACAAATCACATTAACCAAAATATACTAAAAGAACAGCCAAAAGAAAAAATTTGGACAATCCCATTTCTCTTAGAAAGCCCAAACAGTAAAGTATTTCAACCACCCGATCTTGAAATAGATTTTTTATTTGATTCAGGAGCAGAATCAAATATTACTAACATCCCTACTTGGAATGAAATCAAATTGTTACATCCAATCCTAACACCTATAAAGACAGCAAATTAATTACAGTAAATTACAGTAAATTAGCAACAGTAAATTAGTAACACTATAATTACAGTAAATTAGCAACAGCACAAGGCTCAACATTAGTAAACTATGGAAAAATCCAATTTTTTCTTGTTCCCACTAGAACAATGGAACAAAATAAAATACTAAATAAGCCATTTAAACAAACATTTCACATTACAGACATAAAATACAACATCATTGGCATATCATTTACAACTTCCCACAATAAACATTTTAAATAGCAAACTTCATATAAAAGATAAACACACAAGAACAAAAAACACATCTTTAACGTTCTTTCAAAGATTAAACAAGCAACCACCATTTTTCTCCAAATGTTATCCTATTTACAATCAGGAACAAAAATACCTGAAACCACTATCAGGAAATCTATATAACTTTTCAATCAAACAAGTCCACCAGTACGATAAAGACCAAAACAAACAATATCTCTTTATGTCAGACCTTGAATTTAAATCTATCCATAAATTTTTCCGAATCACAATTTCATCAATAAAATATATGAAATATTCAAATTCAGATATTATCTCATTACACGTATATAACAATTCACCATACTAGATAACACTACCCTTAGGACTCTTAGGATACTGCGAAACAAATATTTCAACTTCACACACAAATGAAGTAGCATATCGGGTCAATAATATATTACAATTACTAGATATATGTCATTCCACAATTCTTGATAAAGAATTATCAATAAACAACATAATAAGCAACTAAAAAAACACTGACTTCTTCACAAAACACCATATTTTAAACCAACATTCAAAATATCACATTATACGGAAGAACAACAAAAGTTTCTAACAATGTTTAATTTTGAATATTCTCAAACAACACAAAAAGAATTCGACAAATTAGCCAAACTATCATTAAATTTTCCAACAGTTTATGCAACATCAAAATTCGATGTTGGAAAAATTAGTTCACCTTTACATTTACCTTTAAAACCTGACGCAGTTTTCAAAAAGCAAAGAGCAGGTAAAGTACCGATACATTTACAAGATAAAGTAAACAGACTACTTGACATTTTAGAACAATATGAAATTATATCACCAGTAAACAAAAAAAAACAACCAAAAGGTAACACCTTTATCAATCCAGTTATCATCATAGCTAAAGGAGAATCATTAAAAAACGTTCTAGATGCTAGATACCTCAATTCACTAATTGACGAATCTAAATGTAATTGGCCCATTGAAACTATTCAAGTAATTGTAACAAAAATAAATGGTAAATATTTCACAACCGCAGGTATGATTAGTGCATACAATCAAACGCCACTAGATGAACAATCACGACGATTAACACAATTCGTTATTGGAAATCAACAATACGAATTCAATAGATTATTCTATGGAATTTCCATAGGACCAACAGCTTTTTCAGCTTTTATGAGTAAAATTTTTAGACCACCTATACTCAAAAAACATGCAATCACATACTTAGATGATTTTTTCATGCAGTCACAAACGAAAGACAAAATGTTTATAATTTTAGAACAACATCATCAAATACTCAAAAATGAAAACATGAAAGCAGCCCCAGACAAATCACATTTTTTCCTTGCACGCGTAAAATTTCTTGGCCACATTATCAAAAGAAACACTATAATTCCATTGAAATCACGGATACATGCAATTCAGAAACTTCAACCACCCACAAATAAAAAGAAAATCCAAGAATTCCTTGGAATGTTAAATTTCTTAAGTAAATATGTATACAAAATGCAATTATACTTAAGACCAGACCTTTCTATAACATCCTTAGACAGCAAAATAACTTCGAATGGACTACCGAACATCAAACAAGATTCGAAGAAATTAAAAAATTGTTAACAGAACAAATATCAAATACAATCCCAGATCCAAATCAACCATTTTACGCAATGTGCGATGCTTCAAATTTTGGCATCGGCGCAGCATTGCTACAATCACACAGTGGAACAAACAAAATGAATCTTATATCAGCTAATTTTCGCTTATTTACACAAGCTGAAATACGACTCTCTACTCTCATGAGAGAAAGCACAGCTATAATATACACACTTACCGAATATGAATTTCTAATACTTGATCAAAATATCCAACAGTTCTATTTACAGATCATAAACCTATAATATTTCTTTTTACACAAAAATCAAACCCAAACCATAGAGTTTACAGATTTCAATTAATTTTAATGAAATTCCCAAACTTACATATAGTTTGGACGGCAGGAAAAGATCTCGCACTACCAGATACATTATGTAGAAATACACCACCTGAACTACTTACACGAAAAACTACAGTTCAAATACCACAAAATATTCAATTCTATCTTGCAAAAAATGAAACATCACCAAGATTAGAATGCAAATACGCAGTAAAAACTGATAAAGATTAGTCACAAATAAAAAACTTACAACATTTCCCACTCTATTTAGATTGACAAAATAACCACTATGAAGTAGATATATTAGGAACATCCACAATCAAACCAATTCCTTATTCACATTGGATAAAAAATAATACTCAACAAAAACAATCAAACAACAACCACACAAAAAAGACACCTTGCCATTGATAGAAAAAGAAAATTTAACTGCAAAATAAGTTTATCAGGACCAGCAATAAATGATTCAAAATACACAATAAATCAAGTTTTTGATCTCTATGACCCACTCGACACAATTCCTTTATCAATATTAGAAGTTGAAAATATTTTTCTACCACCAACAGGAAAAATTACACTACATTTATTACAAAAATATCAAAAACTTGATCCCGTATTTCGACAACTCAAATCATGGCACAAATATAAAACGAAACCAACAAAAGCTGATACAACAATATTAGAAAAAAAACACTCCTTCGAGACTTTAGAAAGTATAATAATACAACTATTAATGAAATTACAGACCTTTTAGAATATCAAACACCCGATTTTAAAGTACCCTGTCTCCCCCTCAGCATGATGCTGATAGCATTTAACATATCCCATACACAACATACAAAAGGACACTCAGGATCAGAAAAGACAGATTCTAATTTTACACAAAAATTTTACTTCCAAATGCACCAATTTGGATTAAAGTATTATGCAACGATTGCATAAAATGTCAATCAAATAAACCTCATCCAAATCAAAAAACAAATAGCAACAAAACAAGATTTTAAAGGACAAAGTTTATATTTCAATCATAAAATTTCATGATTGAAATATAAACTGTTGATGGAAATATTCACCTGCGAAGAAATAGAAATTTCGTAAATGTTTCTTTTCATAACAGTTGAAAACATAAAACAAAAACTTCTAAACCTCTTCACAAAATTTTTCAATCTATTTAAATTTTTGATATACATTTTCATTGATACTTTTGAATCTCTAATAATAATTTCTATAATTTTTTTTGCATCCTTTTTAAAATTTTCTATTCTCTATTTGAAATATATCTCCAACTCTCCCAAATCGTTGACCACATCTACAGGTACAAATACGTATAATCTATCTAAATGATACGAACTATTTTCAGTCGAATAGATATTTTTCTTTTTTTCATAATTTTCATCACATTTTTAATCTCCCTCATCATGACAATGTGCAAATGTATAAAAAAGGCAATTGTCACCTTTGCCCTAGCAACTATTCTCTTGATACTTTTTATTGAAGAATATTATAATAAACACAAATTTTCCAGTAAAAATTAAATTTCAGATAACTTTCCAAAATGGCTAATCAACCACCACCAAACCAGCCCCCAACAACCACATCCCATGAAATTCAAATAACACCTACAACTACAAACAATCCCCAACCATCAACACGCATTTCTTTTCAAGACAATCCATACACTTTTGAAGAAAGACACGCACGCTTATCAGAACCACTAGAACCAGTTCATCGACAAGCATCTTTAAGTGAACCAACATATAACTTATTTCCCACCTTGCAACAAGACCTCAATCGAGTCAGACACATTAGCCAAAACCAAAATACATTTGAGATACATAGAAAAATTATACACCCGCGAAGAAATAGAAATTTTCAAACCCCCAGAGTTCATTTTGATATACCCCAATCACCAACACCAACTACCTCAGAACTTTCAAGCAGTACACTACCAGAAACTCGCACACTTCTTTCACAACATAGCACCTCCAATATACCCTCAGACTACCTAGGTTCAACCCCAACATCACAACAAATCCGAGAAAACCCTTTGATCCCCCAGACACCACAGAACGACCACCATATTGGACAACACACTCATATACTCAAGGTGAACCGAATATAGTAAATGAACCAATAGATATTTCTTCTGATACAACGCTATCATCATTACCAGAAACACTCTCACTTCCATCAACACCATCAATAAGTCAAGTCTCACCAACACTTTTCCCTTTAAATTTTCCAAACAACCTCGACGCTAGATACCGAGAACAATCATCGTCAAATATCCCTTTACGATTAGATTGCAATACTTTCGTAGCACCTCCCCCACTATTTGGACAACATCAAGAAAGTAACCGACTTCATAGTTGGGCACTTAATAGACTACAATATAGACAAGATATCCACGAAGATATCCGAGAGCATAACATTCAAATACTTCAACAAAACAGTCTTCAATTAGAGTTCGAAATCACAGTCAAACTTAATAATATTGTTCAACACCCTTTTCTTCTAAGTCCACCAAACATAACAGCTCAATCACTACCTCCTCCATTTATAACAACTGAAGTAATATATAAATACGATAGGTACACCAAAAACACAATTGGATATATCACATTTTATAACCCATACTCCGGATTATCGTACACATGTATATTTTAAAGATATTTACATTTCAACACATTCTTTTTTTTATTTTTTCCAAACAACATACAAATCCATCTCCTCGTACAGGACCTCAGGGTTTATTAGTAACACACTATGATTGTGAAGAAAACGAACAAAAAACACTACACAAATACGCTATAAGTCAAGTAACACAATGCGAATCAGAACCACAAGCTATAGAAAGCACAAATGTAATAGCAACACTGTACTCAAAAGCCAGATCAACAACATTAAGAGATTACAAGTTTACAGCAACATTTTCCGAAAAGAAAGTACATTGCTCACAAGTCTCAAACGGAAATAAAAACCGACTAGACCACGAATCTTTCTATCAGAGTAATATAGAAAGATTACCACATTTTAACCCTCAAGATTGTAAAAATGAACTTAGACGATTAAACTTAACACAAAACATTGGAACAAATAGAAAACTTGTAAATTTTCAAGTTTTCCCAGACTCAGCACATCAAGCAGAAATTGAAAAATACCAAGGTCACATTAGAATAGACAGAAATTTTCCTTTTCATGAAATACATGGAAGACTGACATACGATCTCCATGATAAACACTGGATACCACACATAGGTATCAATGATCCATCAAATAGCAAAGCAGATACAAAAATAAAGGATCTCAACAAATAATGTTTTTTGATTGGAAAATACAACTTGAAAAAGTACAATTAACACGAGATTTAAAAGACGATACAATCCTCTACCAAGGCATGAGACTCCCTTGCAAAAATGACCAAGGATATTGCGATCCTACAAAACGCACACAAGCAACCATAGTATGGTTTCCTGAAGAAAACTGCACAGCTTTCCAAGTTGCAAAAATACACGCTAGAATGATTAAATTTCACCAAAAATATTTTATTGAATCAATCCCATTTGAAAAAGTCAACCCAATTGAAAGACTAAGTACCAACTTTAGAAACATCCATAATATCGAAAACAAATTGACATTTTTTCAAATATTTCACAAAACAGAATTTGCATGTAAATACAAAAACCCACTCTACAAAACACAATACTCCGAAATACTTGTTGAATACGACGAAGGTGTTGACATGACCACCGGAAAAATAAAATTTGACCCCTATGCAACACATCACCTAATAAATGAAGATAGATCATACATCCCAGTGAACCTCCGCAAAACCACAGGAAACCTGGTGGAAGACTAGAACCATACGACAGTGAAAGTACACGTTTACAAGAACTATCATTAATGAACAATACCTATTTTGGCGCAATACATTATGATATTCACTTAGATATGAAATTAGACTACACAATTAGAAGAATATTCCAAGAAATGTCACTTTCTGAATTAGAAACACTCCATCAACTATGCGAATTAGAAAGAACACAAACTCTACAGTCACTCGCATTAGCAGTACTAAAAATACCTTACGCAGGATACCTATTATCAGGAAATATATCAAATTTCCTTGACTATGAAGGAAACATTTTTTGGTTTTATACCTGCACCAAAAAAGTATCACCACTATATGTCTTCGAAGACACTGTTGGTTTAAAAGAAATCCCCATTTTCTACAAAAATAAAGTACATTTTGTCGATACACTTTCAAGACGAGCATACTTTTGGAATATCGCAGTTCCATGTGGATCGGAAAATAGCCACAATGTCGTACAATTAAACTACCTACCAGATTAATACTACCTACTTACACCGTATTCTACATTAATGCAACCACTAAAAAAGTTTTCACCAGAAAGCATTCGAGCTATCGCTCGTAACTCAAATACTAATTTACAATCAATTGGAATATAATTTCTATATCTGATATAAAACATCACATTAGAACACAACAATTTCAAGAATTACTAACACAAATGGTCACAATACAACGACAATCAATCGACCAAAATTTAAGAAAACTTCCCGAAACCGCAGGATTTGCAGACATTTATACACAAGACTACAGCGGATATTTTAGGGATATTAAAGATTACATACATTTAAACGGTGAAAAAAAATCGACCACAAGATATATCACCAATCAATATCTTTAGTTTTGTAAATTTGAAAAACGAAGTCTTAGCCTTTGTAGGATGGTCATATTACATCTGAGAAAGATTGACTATCTTATACGCAATGTTTAATTTTATTGTATTTCTTTTTTCATTACAGAAGGCAAACTATACCACATGCGCAATACATACACAAGTAAACAGACAAGCCAGCGTAGCACGCATATTATTTGCAGGATTTTTTGGAATATTTTCATCATCAATAAATAAAATCCTCCTAGATGCACAAATTAAGGAATACGATACAAAACTATCAACAAATCCCAACACACACGATGACTCAAATAATAATACAAACGCATTACCTACGGCACCCCATTTGCCAAATAATCATCCATTATCTTCAGTTTTGTTCAGTTTTCCTGAGCAATTGCAGGTGTGGGCTTGGTACTACAGGTTTTTTCAAAAATCATGACCTTTTCAAAAAGGCTGTCATTTCTAACAGAAAGACGTTTGAATTTGGTTTTTCATAGAATGACAGCTATGTGAGAGATGTGGAACTTTGATAATTCATGAACGATTTTTTTTAAAGAAACAAAACCCAAAATTTGCTCAATTTTATCGATTTTCAATCCTAATTTTGTGAACTTTTAGCAGATATATTTTTATTCTCGCCTGTTTTCTGGCTGAAATGATATTAAAAGTTGGACAGCCCAAAATTTTTATTTTCCAGTTTCCTGAAGGATTATCAGAAATTGCAATCAAGCGTACATTTCTCAAAAATTACGCCCTACTGGGGCGGCAAAAAGCAAATTTACTCTAAAAGTTTTCGACGCGAATGGGAACGTTTCCGAGACAGGCCTTTGGAATAGGTTACCAGCGGAGGTGGTTGTTCAAAACTTCGAAATGGGAAATTTTGCAATGATAAGTTCAACACAATATGTTAACAACCCTAAATCAAGACTACGGGCATCATCAACAACACACATTATCTCCTATACCAGTTTATGGCGGATTGTGAGGCAAAATTTGAAATTTTTCCCCTAGAAAAAATTGCATAAATTATCAGAACAAAATTATTAAATTGGAGAAACGTTTCATTGCGGTTTTATCACTGAATCAAACTTTTCACAAAAAACGGTAGTTCTGGACCCAGAGTCGAACTATCAAAATTAGTGGATATGGGCGCGTTCCAACTCGTTCCAACGTTATTTCTAAGAAAAGCGATATCAGGTCAAATACAAAATAATGTGTTGCGTTGGCCTTCTTCAATGCAAACACAAATGCACATTCTGATTCAGAGCTGAGAACGGAAGACCAATAACGGTCAACCAGGTCAATTATCTTATAACTGTCAGTGACTAAGTACGCCCCTTTGGGGAACAACGTCGACATATCAGGAAACTTTCCTTCCAACAAGACGGTGCAACATGCCATACTACCCTTGCGGTATTGCAGCATCTACATACGGTTTTTACTCACCGCGTTATCACTCGTCATTCTCTATTATCAGTCGTCAAGAAATAGGCGGAAAACGATTTCAGTATCTCTCAAAATATCTATTTTTTATGACTAATCAAATGTCCTCATCTCTTCTTTGATTTGTTAAAATTTTTATGGATCTACGTTAACTCAGTCAGAAATGAAAGCGTTTTTAAAAGTATCATAGATTTTGGATCATCCTAAATTTACGCGAAAGTTAGTCTTTTGGTCGTTTCAAGCCACTGCAGGTTGTAGTGGGCCGGCCTGGTCACTTTTTCTGTTCAATATCATTTTCATTGTTTCTCAGCAATTTTCGGAAGGTTGTGCTCGGTGGATGGGGTTCTTTCGTTCAGTTAAATTTCGGCTATTGAAAAAACTTACTAGCAAATAATTTTATTCTTCAATGAAGGCAACTACTCCCTGAGGTAAGAGTTTGAAAAATATTCGTCTGATCACTCTTCGTATTGTGAGTTGCGCATTTTGTTTAATCTAATGACATTTTGTTTAATCTTATCGCATTCTGCTTAATCTTCGGTATTTACTAAATACATGCAAACTGAGCTGTGAATCTACCAACGGTCTAACACTTGAATGTTCGTGTGAGTTTGAGAGCAGACATTTTAATTGAGACAGCATTAGTCTTATTCTTATAATTTTTATTTATTGTTAATAGATTACACCTACTTAGATATTCCAACAGAATAAATCTTTATGGCGCAGTCAGTAGGATCGAACCTGCGAAGAAGTCCTGCATTCTGACGAAAGCAAATTATGGAGCCACCAAACTTCTGGACACACTGGAGCGACCAATTTCACTTGGCAATTATAGCAAAGGAGAAACTGGACATCGACAACTTGAGGGGACCAGAGGTCTCAGAAAACCAGATTCTCAATCTAGAACAGTCTATATGAAGCGAGTCAGACACGGAGAGAGTCAGTCAGGAGGCGAGGATTAGGATCGCGAAGAAATTTTACGAAGCCGCCAAAGAGAAGCGGAAAAATGAAGAAAACAAGAAATTCGGAGAGTTGAAAAGAGCAGAAGCTGACAAGAAGCTCAGATCCATCCTATTTCTAGTCCTTGGCAATGAAGATAAAAGGGTATTCTCTCTATAAACCCGGGGGTAAAATTTTTATTCATCTCTTTTTATCCAACTCCTGAAGCTAGTTTTTTTTACAAACCTCGAAACGTGACATTTGAGAGATACAAACTTTCAAATCGGAAACAAAAATACAAGGAATCCTTTGAAAAATTCTGGGACATTAACGAACATCGCTAGCACGTGTAAAATTATAGAGTCAGACGAAGCAGAGTGGATTAGAGATGTATTTATCTGTAATAAGTGAAACAGTGAGATCCAATGAAATTATTATCGGCAACCATCAGTCTCTCGAAAGCCTTAAGTGAGGCCTTAATAAACGAAAAAGCTTGTTTCATTCCGCAGAATCTAACAAAAAGGGCGAAATTGACAAACAGGTCAAGCTTTAAATCATTCAGTGTAATTAACCCTGTAACGCAGGAACCAAAACTCAACATCAGAAGAAGTAAACTGTGTATGAAATATGGAAATATTTTTTAAAGAGACATTTGAATGTCTGTCCAGCTGGAGAAAAAATCTGTAAAAACTGTAATATAAAGGTCACTTCGCTAAATTATATAAAATCAAAGACCAAACTATCGAGTGTAAATATTGTAAATGACTCTGTCTATACTGAAAATTGTAAGAACATCTCGTCGTCAGATTCCTGGAGCGATCACCAAAAACACTTGTGGAGTAGTTAACGCCTGGAATGAAAACGGCCAGAGTGACAAAGAGAATTATTCAGTCTTAAGTGTGAGGACAATCTACGATCAAAATGGACTAGAAACCAAGAAATTTTTGATCATGTGACTAGGATTGCAAATGATTGTAAAAAAGAACATACCCGTAAATTCGGCAAGCCTAGTGAGCTTTTGAAAGCATAATATGCTACAGGAGCTGAAACCAAGATACTCAAACTTGAAGATACACCCAGTGGAGAAGACTATTAAGCAAATATACTGCGGTTTTACAGAAAACTTAATTAATATACTGCGCAAGTTCTTAGTTAAAACTCAATCCAACGGGTGAATATGCAAGGAAACACCTCTTTTTATAAGGGGAGGACACGAAATAAACATCTTGGGCAACGACAAAGTTCCAAAGCTAGAAATAGAAGTAAAATTGAAGTTTCCAGTGCCGAAATTTCTGTACAGTCAGCGACCAACCGGGTAAGAGTAAGTCCATTATTTAAGCATTTTTGCCAAGCAAACTTCTTACGAAAATTGATGGCCTGTTTAGTGAATTGGCAAGATACCAGACGACCTAAAAATCAAACTTTTTCATTCCCCATTTAAACCGGTCTAAGCAAAATGCAGAAGAGTGCCTCTTTTTTTTGTCGTTATTGAATGCGGAATTAAAAAGATTAGAAACAGAAGGCCACATTGAAGAAATCGAGAAATGCGATAAAGATTGCTTCATAAGCCCTGTTGTTATAACTGGATAGAAAAAAAGATCATTTGAAATTGCCTTATACTCAAAACTAATGAGTGACCAGGTTTTTAAAAAATAATACCAGATAACCAACATCTACAAATTGATTAATAATGTAGCACTGCAATTTTCGGAAAAAACCGACGGGCAGGTCCTGTTTAGAAACCTTGACTTAGAGAATGCTTATAGTCAACTAAAGTTATGTGAAAGAACTAGTAAATTTTATTATAGTAGGAGAAGACATTATGGGAGCGTACCGAGACTTAACAGGGTTTTATGGACTTGACGACGACCCCAAAGAGTTTCAAAGACGCATAGACTCACTTTAAAAAAACCCACTCACAAATTGTTATATAGATGACTTACAAGTGGCTTTAAAGTGAACAATAGAAGGACACAAAGCTTTAGTGGAAAGAATACTTGAAGCTTCAGACAAAAAAAGATGGCAGTGAAATGAGGAAAATGCGCATTTTTCCAAAAGCAAATAGAATGGCTGGGCTTCCAAACTTCAGAAGCAGGAATAAGATTTTTGTTCAGAAAAGCTGATGCAATAAAAAACCTCCCAATACCAAAAAAAACACTTTTTGAACTTCGCTCATTCTTTGGTTCGATAAAACAGTATGTTAAATTGGTCCAAAAACCTCTCCCTCTTATGTTCCCAATACCACCTCTTCTCAACAAAAGATCAGTGTACCATTGGGACAAAAATCATTCTTTTGCATTCGAAAATTTGAAGACACACATTGCAAAACTCACTAAAAATAGCCACTTCCATATCAAAGAAAAGACAAGATTGAAAACAAATGCCTCACATAACAGTCTAGGAGCCGCGCTCGAGTAGTTTTAAGGGGGAGAGTTGAAAAACAATGGGTTTGCTCTGAGGTTTTCGATCGATCACGAAACGAAATATTCCACCAACGAACTGGATTTTAGGACTAGTTTGGGCATCTGAACACTTTAGAAGCTATTTATCTGGCTCTGAACTTGAAATTGTGACAGACAACAAGGCTTTAATATCAATGCTTTTGGTTAATCATAGTAACAGGACGATGCTCAGCAGATTAACCTGATAGGTGAACCGGAATTTACCATTTAATTTCAAATTTCTCATCTTCGGGGTAAAGATATGGGATTCACAGATATTTTCGCAAGACTACTTTCAGGCAAAGCCTTAACCCCTTTCCACTACGACAAAGAAATCGTCGTGGCATCAATAGACAAAATTCGAAATAGTCCATCAAATTCATTCCATTTTTTCTACTGTAAGTAGCGTACTTATAGATCGACTGGCAGTCGCTGTGAACACAATTGTATATAAAAATTTCAAGTCGGGAACGAATAGTTCAAGCAATTTTATTGGTCGAAATTTCACCGATAGCTCTTTAGCTTCGAAGAAAAATCAAAGACGACTATGGGTCTTGCTTTTCATCACAAGATTTTAAATCTTTTTGTAAAAAATTAAATATCGAAATTACTACTGTACAGTGGAAGATCATAGATCAACTGGACTTGTTTGTACCGTCCAATTCAATTTGCTTGCTATTTCGCACGAGTCACCCAAGTTGGTTTAAACTCCTCAGTCGAAAAAAAAGTTCTTTGGAACATGCGGATTACCAAACAACCATCCATCGGATGTACCCCCTTCGAAACAAATTTTAACCTTACTGCTAATACTAGGTAGGAAAAAATGATTTCCGATATTACTCGTTTAGATCAAGGGAAATTGATCTTGTCATATCATCGGGCGAGGAAATGAGAGCTCCATGATGGGGCAGAGGATGGATTTGCAGATGCGGATATGGAACTCTCATCCGACTCAGAAACTATCCTCCCATTGGCCACAATCTCCTCGGGTTGCCGTACGACCCCGATCTCAGCTGGTCAACCTAAATGATCGATGCAAACTAAACTAACCTGTGGAGGTAATAATTTTAGAAACAACAACAAAAAACGGATACCCTTACTATAATCCCGTCAAGGAGGCAATCATTGACTCTTCGGATTGATAACATTGATTTGAGTTTTACAGATGACTACAAGGCTCCGAACATAGACAGACACTGAGGAGTTCAGCTGACCGACGGTCGCAGTACAAACAAGCATTTTTCCTGGAACTTCGACAGCTGGTTCAGCAGTGGAACCAATTCTGCTGGACAGCTCACCAAAGGAGACGCCCCCCCCCCCCCCTGTTCACTCGAATCAGGCCCTCTTCTAGACCCAGACGAAAACTAGGACCCCCACAATATTAAGGAGAGAGTAGATACGTCGATAACGTGGAGGAAAACGATAAGACGGTAGACCAACTCGAACAGAATTGGTTCCACTTCTGAACCAGCTGGTGAAGAATAAAATAAAAATCAGCGAGGAGTTCAGCGGATCAACGGTCGCAGTACATTCAAGCATTCTTCCTGCAATTTCGACGCCCGGTTCAGCAGTGGGACCAATTCTCCTGGACAGCTCACCGGAGGAGACGCCCCCCATAGTCACTCAGATGATGTTTCGCCTAGACCCAGACAAATTATAGGACCCCCACAATTTTACTGAGAGCGTAGATACCTCAATCACATGGAGGAAAACGATAAAACGGTAGACGAAAAAATAGTAGGAATCGAGTCGAAAAGGACGGACACAGCGACACCCCCAGTCTTCACATGTTGATCACGTAACAATGAACGCTCCACCAACAACTCCCCAGATATTATTCAAATTTCCGAAAAACTAGATCATTTTATAACACTCCAACAACAATTGCTATCTCCCCACACCCTAACTATTCACCAATTATCATCAACAATAACATCATCAAATCCACCAACACCTACACCAATTTCAGATTATACTCTATCATTAGCTCCTTCATCCATTTCAACAGAATCATCCAACAGTACTAACCGTGCTTATCGAACTTTTAAAGGTAAATTCCCAAATCACCCATTCCCATCCAAACCCGGAACCGCCCGAGAATATATCAACCATCCAGACCACACCAATACTACGAATTTTCTTCAAATAACCCTACCTTTATTTCCACAATATACACTAAATCAATCCGACCCTAACCCTGAACCACGTCACTTTGTAGATGAACATGTATTAATACACACACTTCATTGGACAGCTTATTATAATTTCCCTAACCCCCTTACGCTACCACTCTATAACACCACTATCGATATTGAAAGAAATAAGGACGAATTATTCAGATTAACCACATCACTCACTCCCCGACAATTTACATACGTAGGATATAGAAAATTACTAAAAACATTCACTGCACCCCGCGCTAACGACTACTCAATTGAATATTACGATCATAACATCATCAGATCTAATCAAGATAAATTTCTTGACGACGATAAATTCGCTAATCCACAAATCACAGATAAGTATTCAAATTTAACATTCTTGATAAAAAACATGATCACATTATTTCAGAAGCACTATCAGATATTCAAGCGTATGAACCATTTCACGAAAAATTTCAAACATTTTCACTAACCTTTCACTTCCTGACACCAAAAGAACGCAATTTGCACTGCTCACACGACATCATGTTGAGAACTAAGCAACCACATACTTATACTTATTATCGTTTTATCCAAAATCATTTTCATTTACACATACCATCATGACAAGCTCACCACAGATTTCAATTCATTAATTCCAAAAAAAGCTCACCATTTTTTGTTAACTTCACGTATTGCATTAAAAACACTAACTTCCAAGGCATCCTCCGGAATTATGATCCAGTCACTTAAATGTATATATTTTGTAACCCTCACGAAGACCTTCAACGGCGAAGAATCCGGACTCCTGATCATTCCGCATGAATGTATTCAACCTATAGCAGTAACCATTTTAGAATTCATCCACAACATAAAAACAATCAAAAAATTTACAAACTAATCCAGAACACACCTCATGAATTTGCAGTAGGCACCGAAGAACTAAAAACCATAAAAGCACTACAATTGCTTTGGCCACTGCCGCAAACTAAAAATATAATACGCATACTAGCAAAATAACTAACTACATCAGACGCTATTCACGATTTTTTCCCTCACGGTTTTTCCCCCGACGACTAAAGGTAACTATGAATTCAATAACTTTCAAACTAACTTATTCAAAATAGAACTAACCATTTTATTCAGTAATTTGCATTTTCTTTAGTCTTCACACCACGATCACCTTCAAAACAAGAAAAGACAAATAAAAAAATAAACTCTGTGTTCCATATTAAACTCTATTAAACCAAAAGCACTAAATGATGCAGTAAAAATTAATTCAAAGTAATAAATTCATTTCTAAATTATTTCCCCAAATGTAGTAAATTTAAAATACGATGAAAATCAGTTTATACTTTTCAACCCCAAAAGCAGTTAAATTTAGCATTAAAAGCATTAAATTCATTCAAATGAAATGCAGTACTAACCTTTTCTATAATTTCTGTTTAAACGCACAGAAATTCTATCCACAATCGCACAGCTCGTCCACGAAGAATTGTTTAAAATAATGAATTCAAGTTTTAAGTTTGCACTAACAACAACTCAAACAAGCAATAACACGTTTCCATTTTTCCTTTAACCCGGTTGGAATGGAATTATATAATAATAATAACTAAACTAACCAATGCAGCTTACTAAACACCATAAACCATAAACTAACAGCATGACTAAGAAAAGAAAACCCACGATACCCAAACCTGATTTCAAAACTGGATAATTTATTCTTTTGAAGACTATTACCAAGTCTAAAAAAGAAACAATAAAACACCAAAAAGTCGCAAGACAAACTCAAACCAATAAAGTTTTAATTTTTGAGAAAATGACACAACCAACGAAACAAAAGGAAAACAAAAAATAATATAACAAAAAAAAGTTAACACAAAACAGGACCCCTTAAAAAACCAGCACGAAATCATACTCCCCTTCCTAGCCTAACCCACCAGAAAGGACGTCCTGAGCATGCTCTATAGCCGGCCTAACCCACCACTTTGTGACCACATCACTATTTTTGACAAGAGGTACTCAAGTGTGAGTAACTCTTAAAAATAATTGAACTAAAACTAATACGCTTTTGCGAAAACAATTAATCAAAATCATAACTAAAAATTAAAATTCACAAAATTATATAAAATGTAAATTATAATATGCAGTACATAGATCACGAACAACTACAAAAACGAGCATCCAAAGACTAGACGAACCCATCACACTCAACCTACAGAATGGCTAAATACAACTGACATGCCGCTCACAATCATGACTCATAAAGGATTTAGAGTACGACTTGACTTCGCAGAAAAGGACTTCATTGAATCAGACCAATGACCACCTCGATGTTCAAGTATACGTACAGATCCGAGTTTTAAGGCATCCCCTCCAAACACGATCTTCACGCCATTCCCAAACCAGATCGAAACACAGTTCTCTACAACCAATCAAGAACAGACGATCATAGCAAACCATCTTGAAATCAGATTGATTTCTTTGACAGTCAAAGTCTTTGCAAACGATAACCAACAACTTCCTATCGATTACTCCAGCTTCCTGGAGCTTTCTTCTCCAAGAACGAAACAGGAAATAATGCTCGCCAAATAACAACGACCACCATCCATCCTTCATTACAGATAGAAGATCTAAGATTCAAAACTCTGTAAACCCCGGATGGGTGGAATCAGATTTATTATTGGTTATACATTGGATATTTTATCTCTATAAAATATTTAATATTAACCAATCACGATCCATCTATTTAACAAACCACTTATTTGTAAGTGCTGAAATTACTTGTAATTTCAGCATCAGAGAGATTTGAATTTAACTTAGAAATTTGTTACCTCTCCCAGAGAACTTTAGCAATCGCAATAAGCCAGTATACTCTAGATCTATTGAGCCTAGCAGAGACTAGTTAAACACCCTGAGACTAGTAGATATAAGAGTAAGATTAGGATCGGTATTAGACTAAGAAGTTGCACGAATCTATCCGGCCGAAAATTAGATAGCGTGACGAGCAGACGGTGTACCCTATCCGAAATTACTCTATGAGTTACACATCGAACCTAACTCAAAATAACAAATTGATAAAATTTAAAAAATGCACCCATTTTTTTGACAGCGACTTGAAACAAAAAAAAACAATTTAACGTATTGCACTGAATGTTATTAGCGCAATTTGACAATCATAAGTAATGCCTGAAGTGGAAACGAAAAATCAACTAGGTCAATATTTTAAAAGATAAGCTGAAATAATTCTCGGCAGTTGTCTCAGACGTCCTTTTTTGTTGAACTATGATGAATTGTTTAGTCCGTGTTACAAAGAAAAAATTAGATAGGTTGTAAGGTACACAAATTGTCATAAACTATTCAAATTTTGTGTCCTCTAATCAGACTCGAGATAAGAAGGACAAGCGCACTCAACAAAATTACTAGTGCATTATTGGACGAAGATTTCTTTGGAATAATATCGGCCAGATTTATTTGGAAAATCCCTTTTTACTATGTTTTGTTCAGTTTTCCTGAGCAATTGCAGGCGTGGGCTTGGTACTACAGGTTTTTTCAAAAATCATGACTTTTTCAAAAAGGCTGTCATTTCTAACAGAAAGACGTTTGAATTTGGTTTTTCATAGGATGACAGCTGAGATGTGGAACTTTGATAATTCATGAACGATTTTTTTTAAAGAAACGCAACCCAAAACTTGCTCAATTCTATCGAATTTCATTCCTAATTTTGTGAACTTTTAGCTGATATATTTTTATTCTCGCCTGTTTTCTGGCTGAAATGATATTAAAAGTTGGACAGCCCAAAATTTTTATTTTCCAGTTTCCTGAAGGATTATCAGAAATTGCAGTCAAGCGTACATTTCTCAAAAATTACGCCCTACTGGGGCGGCAAAAAGCAAATTTACTCTAAAAGTTTTCGACGCGAATGGGAACGTTTCCGAGACAGGCCTTTGGAATAGGTTACCAGCGGAGGTGGTCGTTCAAAACTTCGAAATGGGAAATTTTGCAATGAGAAGTTCAACACAATATGTTAACAACCCTAAATCAAGACTACGGGCATCATCAACAACACACATTATCTCCTATACCAGTTTATGGCGGATTGTGAGGCAAAATTTGAAATTTTTCCCCTAGAAAAAATTGTATAAATTATCAGAACAAAATTATAAAATTGGAGAAACGTTTCATTGCGGTTTTATCACTGAATCAAACTTTTCACAAAAAACGGTAGTTCTGGACCCAGAGTCGAACTATCAAAATTAGTGGATATGGGCGCGTTCCAACTCGTTCCAACGTTATTTCTAAGAAAAGCGATATCAGGTCAAATACAAAATAATGTGTTGCGTTGGCCTTCTTCAATGCAAACACAAATGCACATTCTGATTCAGAGCTGAGAACGGAAGACCAATAACGGTCAACCAGGTCAATTATCTTATAACTGTCAGTGACTAAGTACGCCCCTTTGGGGAACAACGTCGACATATCAGGAAACTTTCCTTCCAACAAGACGGCGCAACATGCCATACTACCCTTGCGGTATTGCAGCATCTACATACGGTTTTTACTCACCGCGTTATCACTCGTCATTCTCTATTATCAGTCGTCAAGAAATAGGCGGAAAACGATTTCAGTATCTCTCAAAATATCTATTTTTTATGACTAATCAAATGTCCTCATCTCTTCTTTGATTTGTTAAAATTTTTATGGATCTACGTTAACTCAGTCAGAAATGAAAGCGTTTTTAAAAGTATCATAAATTTTGGATCATCCTAATTTTACGCGAAAGTTAGTGTTTTGCTCGTTTCAAGCCACTGCAGGTTGTAGTGGGCCGGCCTGGTCACTTTTTCTGTTCAATATCATTTTCATTGTTTCTCAGCAATTTTCGGAAGGTTGTGCTCGGTGGATGGGGTTCTTTCGTTCAGTTAAATTTCGGCGATTGAAAAACTTACTAGCAAATAATTTTATTCTTCAATGAAGGCAACTACTCCCTGAGGTAAGAGTTTGAAAAATATTCGTCTGATCACTCTTCGTATTGTGAGTTGCGCATTTTGTTTAACCTAATGACATTTTGTTTAATCTTATCGCATTCTGCTTAATCTTCGGTATTTACTAAATACATGCAAACTGAGCTGTGACTCTACGAACGGTCTAACACTTGACTGCTCGTGTGAGTTTGAGAGCAGACATTTTAATTGAGACAGCATTAGTCTTATTCTTATAATTTTTATTTATTGTTAATAGACTACACCTACTTAGATGTTCCAACAGAATAAATCTTTATGGCGCAGTCAGTAGGATCGAACCTGCGAAGAAGTCCTGCATTCAGACGAAAGCAAATTATGGAGCCACCAAACTTCTGGACACACTGGAGCGACCAATTTCACTTGGCAATTATAGCAAAGGAGAAACTGGACATCGACAACTTGAGGGGACCAGAGGTCTCAGAAAACCAGATTCTCAATCTAGAACAGTCTATATGAAGCGAGTCAGACACGGAGAGAGTCAGTCAGGAGGCGAGGAATAGGATCGCGAAGAAATTTTACGAAGCCGCCAAAGAGAAGCGGAAAAATGAAGAAAACAAGAAGTTCGGAGAGTTGAAAAGAGCAGAAGCTGACAAGAAGCTCAGATCCATCCTATTTCTAGTCCTTGGCAATGAAGATAAAAGGGTATTCTCTCTAAAAAACCCGGGGGTAAATTTTTTATCCATCTCTTTTTATCCAACTCCTGAAGCTAGTTTTTTTTACAAACCTCGAAACGTGACCTTTGAGAGGTACAAACTTTCAAATCGGAAACAAAAATACAAGGAATCCTTTGAAAAATTCTGGGGAACATTAACGAACATCGCTAGCACGTGTAAAATTATAGAGTCAGACGAAGCAGAGTGGATTAGAGATGTATTTATCTGTAATAAGTGAAACAGTGAGATCCAACGAAATTATTATCGGCAACCATCAGTCTCTCGAAAGCCTTAAGTGAGGCCTTAATAAACGAAAAAGCTTGTTTCATTCCGCAGAATCTAACAAAAAGGGCGAAATTGACAAACAGGTCAAGCTTTAAATCATTCAGTGTAATTAACCCTGTAACGCAGGAACCAAAACTCAACATCAGAAGAAGTAAACTGTGTATGAAATATGGAAATATTTTTTAAAGAGACATTTGAATGTCTGTCCAGCTGGAGAAAAAATCTGTAAAAACTGTAATATAAAGGTCACTTCGCTAAATTATATAAAATCAAAGACCAAACTATCGAGTGTAAATATTGTAAATGACTCTGTCTATACTGAAAATTGTAAAAACATCTCGTCGTCAGATTCCTGGAGCGATCACCAAAAACACTTGTGGAGTAGTTAACGCCTGGAATGAAAACGACCAAAGTGACAAAGAGAATTATTCAGTCTTAAGTGTGAGGACAATCTACGATCAAAATGGACTAGAAACCAAGAAATTTTTGATCATGTGACTCGGATTGCAAATGATTGTAAAAAAGAACATACCCGTAAATTCGGCAAGCCTAGTGAGCTTTTGAAAGCATAATATGCTACAGGAGCTGAAACCAAGATACTCAAACTTGAAGATACACCCAGTGGAGAAGACTATTAAGCAAATATACTGCGGTTTTACAGAAAACTTAATTAATATACTGCGCAAGTTCTTAGTTAAAACTCAATCCAACGGGTGAATATGCAAGGAAACACCTCTTTTTATAACGGGAGGACACGAAATAAACATCTTGGGCAACGACAAAGTTCCAAAGCTAGAAATAGAAGTAAAATTGAAGTTTCCAGTGCCGAAATTTCTGTACAGTCAGCGACCAACCGGGTGAGAGTAAGTCCATTATTTAAGCATTTTTGCCAAGCAAACTTCTTACGAAAATTGATGGCCTGTTTAGTGAATTGGCAAGATACCAGACGACCTAAAAGTCAAACTTTTTATTTCCCCATTTAAACCGGTCCAAGCAAAATGCAGAAGAGTGCCTCTTTCTTTTTTATCGTTATTGAATGCGGAATTAAAAAGATTAGAAACAGAAGGCCACATTGAAGAAATCGAGAAATGCGATAAAGATTGCTTCATAAGCCCTGTTGTCATAAAATTGGATAGAAAAAACGATCAATTGAAATTGCCTTATACTCAAAACTAATGAGTGACCAGGTTTTTAAAAAATAATACCAGATAACCAACATCTACAAATTGATTAATAATGTAGCACCGCAATTTTCGGAAAAGACCGACGGGCAGGTCCTGTTTAGAAACCTTGACTTAAAGAATGCTTATAGTCAACTAAAGTTATGTGAAAGAACTAGTAAATTTTATTATAGTAGGAGAAGACATTATGGGAGCGTACCAAGACTTAACAGGGTTTTATGGACTTGACGATGACCCCAATGAGTTTCAAAGACGCATAGACTCACTTTAAAAAAACCCATTCACAAATTGTTATATAGATGACTTACAATTGAAATCGAGATCGAGCAGGTAATTTCAATTAAGATTAGTCTTACAAAGCAGAGCAAAAAGTCATTTTTTGGCAAAACTTCCAGGTTTGGCTCAGCACAAGATGCTTGAATTCTTTCGAACTTTGTCAAAAAATGCGTTTTTTGGAGGTATTAAATATTTTTTTTACACGTTATTTGGTGTTATTTGTGTCTCATATCCTCGTTTTTAACACATTTTAGAATTATGGGACAAAAAGCGGGAAAAAATCTTTTCAATTGTGTTCTATCAAATAAACATGGAACGAATGGGTTCTACAAATTGTTCAATTTTTCAGCTTAGTTCATAGATCTAAGCGTGATCTATCGTCGTGATCTATGTAAAGAAATCGTCGTGGCATCACTAGACAAAATTCGAAATAGTCCATCAAATTCATTCCATTTTTTCTACTGTAAGTAGCGTACTTATAGATCGACTGGCAGTCGCTGTGAACACAATTGTATATAAAAATTTCAAGTCGGGAACGAATAGTTCAAGCTATTTTATTGGTCGAAATTTCACCGATAGCTCTTTAGCTTCGAAGAAAAATCAAAGACGACTATGAGTCTTGCTTTTCATCACAAGATTTTAAATCTTTTTGTAAAAAATTAAATATCGAAATTACTACTGTACAGTAGAAGATCATAGATCAACTGGACTTGTTTGTACCGTCCAATTCAATTTGCTTGCTATTTCGCACGAGTCACCCAAGTTGGTTTAAACTCCTCAGTCGAAAAAAAAGTTCTTTGGAACTTGCGGATTACCAAACAACCATCCATCGGATGTACCCCCTTCGAAACAAATTTCAACCTTACTGCTAATACTAGGTAGGAAAAAATGATTTCCAATATTACTCGTTTAGATCAAGGGAAATTGATCTTGTCATACCATCGGGCGAGGAAATGGGAGCTCCATGATGGGGCAGAGGATGGATCTGCAGATGCGGATATGGAACTCTCATCCGACTCAGAAACTAACCTCCCATTGGCCACAATCTCCTCGGGTTGCCGTACGACCCCGATCTCAGCTGGTAAACCTAAATGATCGATGCAAACTAAACTAACCTGTGGAGGTAATAATTTTAGAAACAACAACAAAAAAACGGATACCCTTACTATAATCCCGTCAAGGAGGCAATCATTGACTCTTCGGAAAATGCGGTTACGCTAGAAAATGGACAAAATATACGAAAGTAGGAATTAGCGGTCAAAAGGAAATTACTTCTGGGTCCTTAAAATTTCTTTTTAAACCACCACCCATGGGCACCGATCTTGAAAACATGATAAATTTAACCGGAAACATGAAAAAACAGTCACCAAAGAAGACCAACCGGACCCCCACCCTCAAGAAGACAATGGTTCAAGCAATATGACGCTGACGCTTGGCACCACTCATCTCCCTCCGGAGAATGTCATCATCCCAGAATCGCTGCTGACTAACTCAAGTTTCTCTTCCTCGTCTTCTTCATTAAATCTAAGTTCGTGTGACTGTTTGATTGACGATTAACTTCAGATTGTCTCCAGCAACAACGCTCCAATATGTCAGGAAATATCACGGATCATAACATTGATTTGAGTTTTACAGATGACTACAAGGCTCCGAACATAGACAGACACTGAGGAGTTCAGCTGACCGACGGTCGCAGTACAAACAAGCATTTTTCCTGGAACTTCGACAGCTGGTTCAGCAGTGGAACCAATTCTGCTGGACAGCTCACCAAAGGAGACGCCCCCCCCCCCTGTTCACTCGAATCAGGCCCTCTTCTAGACCCAGACGAAAACTAGGACCCCCACAATATTAAGGAGAGAGTAGATACGTCGATAACGTGGAGGAAAACGATAAGACGGTAGACCAACTCGAACAGAATTGGTTCCACTTCTGAACCAGCTGGTGAAGAATAAAATAAAAATCAGCGAGGAGTTCAGCGGATCAACGGTCGCAGTACATTCAAGCATTCTTCCTGCAATTTCGACGGCCGGTTCAGCAGTGGGACCAATTCTCCTGGACAGCTCACCGGAGGAGACGCCCCCCATAGTCACTCAGATGATGTTTCGCCTAGACCCAGACAAATTATAGGACCCCCACAATTTTACTGAGAGCGTAGATACCTCAATCACATGGAGGAAAACGATAAAACGGTAGACGAAAAAATACTAGGAATCGAGTCGAAAAGGACGGACACAGCGACACCCCCAGTCTTCACATGTTGATCACGATCGGACTACCTTTTTCCTCTCGCTAAATCTCCGCAAAAACAGACCTTTATTGCCAAAGTGACACTTACCTGGTCATTCAATAACTCAACTCAATGACTCTAGTTAGGGTTGAGTTTTATCACCAGCAAAACTGCTCACATAAAAATTCTGAGCTCTATAGTATTTCGAATATTTTTCCTGACTAGAAACTATGAATTCAAACTGTAAAAAACGTTATTTCATCACTTTTTATCTCGAGTTTATGTGATAGAAGTTATTGCAGTGGCTCAATTTATCTGACAAATGACATAAATTACTTTTAAAAACTCATTTGGAAGAAAGTTACAATTGCGAAAAAAGTTTCTGCTTTGTTTTGCTGTAATATTCCAATAAACTTTCATCTCATTCTCAAATTGACATCCTACATTAATCATTGCATAATTCAAAATGAAAACTAGCGCTAATATTTTGACATAACAGTATCATTTTCTTGAATCATCAAAATGATTTTGCAATTACTGGAATTGTTTCGCGCTTGATCAAAGAGAAAAATCAGACGATATTTTTTTGGATTACGCAGATGGCTCAGAGGCAAATGATGTCTCTCCTTCGGTTCGAACTAGGCCGAGGTCGTTGTTAATCGGCGGCTCAAACACTGAGATTTAACTCAGGCAACGAATCAGAATTATAAGATGCTACAAAAATTTACAAATTTATGAATGAGAAACGCTATCGATGAATTTTCTGCGAAATAATTTGCTGATTTTTTGTAGAAAACAACCTTTTATCTGCACGCAAATGGGTCTTACTTTTCTATGTACAGAGTTTTTAAATTGTGGAAAATTGCTAATAATAATTTTTATTTGAAGGAAAAAGTGACAGCTAATTCAGCCTTTTTCGATTTTTCAAAGCCTGTAACGTTTTTGAAAGAGCTCAACAAAAATTATTAGGCAGTTTATTTTATGTAAATTAAACAAATTGAGTCAAAAATCACTAATTTAGCAGGCGAGGCGTTAACTGAAGTTTCAAAGACTCTTTGCTTAACTTATTGGTCCGACTTTTGAAGAATAAGAGGAATATATAAGCTTGGTGCTTTTTTTCAAATTCAACCCGATTTACTAAAAGTTTACGGCGTATGGGTACGATCAGGAAATCTCTGGATTGCCAAGCAAGTGTGCTTGCACTAGATTAAAATAGGGATGGCAACACTGCTCGAATAATACTTTGATACTTTCAAAAGAAGAATGATATGCTTTGCCCTGATATGCGAGCAGTCTTGCTGTTTCAACTTTGGAAGAAATTGAGGAATATATATGCTCGGAATGGTTTTTTTACTCAGAGAGTTTTTCTTACAAAACTCTGTTCCTTTGGTTGATCGGGCTCTTAATCTGCATGCCACCAACCGAATGTGCTCACCACCATTGTAACCTTCCAGGAGTATGTCTAAAACCACTTGTTTTATTATCCCGCACGACAAAATCGTTCCAAATAAAAAGGAGGCAGCTAATTGGTTTATTAAAGCAACCGATATACGACTCAAATTCATCATTGTTCCGACTTTCGATACAAAAATAGCGGAATATTTGTGCTCGGGGTGGGTTTTTTTTTCTTCAGACAAATTTTGACATTTTTAACTAGCCTTTTTGACGGATTTTTTTTATATCATTGGAAAGGTATTGTTGTCCTGAGTTTGACTTTGAAAAGATATTTCACTTGTGATCAATTTTTGTTAAGTTATGGGTGTTTTAAGATTGCCGTTTTGGCCATTTTGGGACAATTAACGCGCGATATGTTTCGCGCTATTAACGCGTAAGCGGAGATTTTAATCCGTCTTAGAAATCGTTTCAAATTGCTGGTTGAAAAAAAACTTTTTTGCCATAATTGATTTGTTACAATGAGCGATATCTATCCTTTTGTACTTTATATGGCGTGTGATGGGGGTATGATTTTCATAAAAATTCTCAAATTTTAGCAAAAAAAAATTATTTTATCTTACTACATTTATTTTTTTATGTTATTACTGCTCCATAAACCTTGAAAGCCAGTCGGAACATTCAAGGCTTCGCCCTGATACGAGCAGTCTTGTTTAATTTTTGATATCACCAGCGCAAAATTCTTAGTTTTGCGGAAATTTGTTTTACAAAGACTATCCGAGACCAATTATAGGGCTGTGTCCTGATACGCACAGTCTTGTTTCACATATGACAATCAAACATTTTAAGCTTTCTTGTTAACAAAATTGCCGCTGTTGTGCACACTTTGCCTTTTGGTTTGAATTAATTTTGATCTGAAATGGTCTGAAAAGCAAAAAAAAAAATTCTTACCGTTTTTTTCTCGACGCCAAAAATGTGGTTCTAGTTTCTTTTTTGTATACTTAATTGCGACTGACAAAATTCAATAAAATGATACATCAATCGTTCTTTTACCACCTCACTTTGTGGTATCTGATTTTGGGAGACATCCTAATTTCAACTATATTCCATGAACGTGGTCAACAGATGTTGGACTTAGTTCTATTTGCGAGAAAAACTGGAAAAGAAAATGAATTTGACCTTTTTAAAGTCAAAGTCTCCTTCATCTTATCTTGAGCTTGTTCTAGCTTGTAAAGAAATTTTATCAGTTTAAAATGCGACCTCGCCTGAAAATTTCGTATCTCATAATTATCTAAAATGGATTGCTGTAGTGCATGGAGTCTTTCATGGAAATGCCGAATAATTTCTCTCGATTAGGTTATGCAAAGATGTATCTAGTATCAAAAAAAAAGAAACAAATTAAATCGCCCGAAGCTCCTTCAGCTGTACTATGATATAACAATCACATTCATAGGTTGAAAAATTTTGGATATTCTTTATAAGAGTTCAAATTATGCCAACAAAAGTCTGACTAAATATTATAAAAGTATGATGAAATGAATGACCGTTCATTCAAAAGATGACGCGATTTATTAGTATAATCAAAGTCAAGATCGTTAAGACCTTGTTTTGAATGGTTGAGTATCTGCTCCATATTTGAAAGGGGCTCGTACTTTGTAACAAAACTCAATAAACTTTTGTTTATTCGTAAACAATGCTTATTTACCAGTAATCAGGACAATTGCTTTTGAGACGAATTCGCAACCACAACAGAAAACTTTAAATTTTATATGCGATTTAAGAAAGCCATATGTGCTGCAGATTTGATTTTTATTGATAAATGAATTATTCAAATGATCCGCGTTATCAGCGCGGCAAGTATACCTACACACCGAAAGGAAGAAAAAAGTTTGGCAGTGAGAGCAACCTTCAGCGCAATTCCGTATCAGGTAGGTGAAATTGCTAACCCCTTTTTAGTACTGTTTTACGACTAATCATTTCCGCCGATCATTGGCAAAAAGTTTAACTCCCCACAGCAATGCGACGTCCTCGACGCTAACAGGTTTATTCAAACGATAATAAAAATGGAACTATTTTGGTACTATTTTACTACATGAACGTATAGCACAGAATATTCAGACCTGGTCTGGAAAAAATATAACTGATGTAAAAAAAATTCGACAGAAAATCATTTTGAATTTTTTTGTCTAAGTTTTCAGTAGTCTTATGTTCCTAGAAATGGCAGTTGAGCTAGGACAAAAACAAAAAAAAGTTACGCTAACTACAGTTGAGTTGCCGTTACAATTGGGAGGTATTCTCTCATCAAATTTCGTGTAATTAAGTCTGAAAAAACGAAACCGGTTTTTCTCGACATTAATTTTTTTCAGATTTTATTTAGATTCCAAATCACGATCAAAAAATTTCATTGTCCGTTTCATTATGATACCACAGTTGAGCTTTCTTTAAGGTAGTAAAAATTAACAGGAAAAGAACCCGACCCGAATCCAAGGTTCCTTTCCAGTTTTCGAGTGGTCGGAACACAACGCTATCGGCGCCTATATACTCCATTCTTGAGGAGAGCAGTATACGTTAAATCCGGCACTTCAATTTTTCCGAGAGATCCTAGATACTAAAAAAATATTGGGTTTGTACCGTCTCTTAAAGAAAGTGGACCAACCAAAGTTTTTTGCCCTTTTTGTCCATGGAAGGGAATGGTGAATGGACTCAATAATGAATGCAAGTAAACAAATAAAAAACACTTTTCATTGAAGTTTTATGTTTTTTCTCTCAACAAGTAGCGTGTTGCATTCGTGAAAACATACTGCCAGAGATCAGAACAAAAAATGGAGCAACATCTTAATAAATCATAAATTGCGAAGCAATTGGTATCAAATTTTTATTACAAAGCAAGTCAAGCAACCACGAGAAAACATTAAATTAGAACTGTGGTTGAATACGAATAGGTAATATGGCTTGAATAGCTTTGAGTCTTTTTTATTCTAAAAATTTTTTCATAAAACTCGTTTATAGATGCAAAAATTACTATATATTATATCGTGAAGAGAAAAAATAATTTGGGAAAAATTTAAATTTTCACATAACTTTTAGAAATATTTAATAAAAAGTTGGGCAAAAATTGCTTCTGACACATCAGCCTGGTATTAAAATTTGATCTGGTTGCAAAAAATGGCAGGCCAAATTACTGAAAAGCATAAATAAATAAATGCATTGTAATGTATGGCATGAGACGTAATTAATTTATTAAATGAAACGTTACAATTTTTCGGTTCTTCGAAAAAGTTATTCTGTGTAAATTTTAATGGATTATCAGCAAGCTGACATACTCTACAAATGTTTACACGACTGCTCATATCATTGCGAAGCCCTGACTGACTGCCTTTGAAGGTTGGAGAAGCAATTACAAGATTTTTTAACATGGGTTTTTTTGTCACAATCATCCTCCCACACGGCATATAAGGTACAAAGTGATAAATTTAGCTTCTAGTAGCAAATTGAATATGGCAAATAAGCTTCCTTCAGCAAATTTGGAACGATTTCTAGAACGGATTAAATCTCTAAAAATTGATTTCTAAGACGGAAACCAATTTTCGAAATTTAAGGAATTTCAATCATTTTTTATTAAAATAATGATATAATTCAAAATTTTTTTTGCTTTTGTTAAATGCGACTTAAAGGTTTTTCAAATGCAAAAGCAAACAAGACTGCTTGTATCAGGGCTTAAATCTCCGCTACACCTTATTAGCACAAAATATATCGAGCCTTTTTTTGTCCCAAATTGGCCAAATTTGCACTCTTTAAACCCCCAAAATTGCACGAAAACGAAAAATGATCTCAGATTAAATAACTTTTTTAGATTTGAGCTTAAGACAACAATGACTATCGAATGATTTAAAATTCGTCAAAAACTCTGGATAAAAAGTCGAAATTTGTCTGAATAAAAGAACCCACGAGAACATATATTCCGTCATTTTTTTCGAAAGTAGTCGGAACAATAACATGTTACTTGATGCCATATTTATACCATCGAGTAACAAGTTATGTGACTTTCTAACTAGCAATTTTTTAATCATTTCTCAGCCAAACTAATTCACCACTTGCACTTCGCGTTAATGGAATAGCAAGCCTAAATTATTCAAAACTTGTCTAGCTTACAAATTTCAAAACCACATCATTTTGCCAAAAATGATTGCAGGACATTTTTAATTGCGAGCATAGTCATCATTGTATTTCACTTGATGTAAAATTTCTATCACATGAATTAATTAAAAAGTCCTATTTAAAAAGTCCTCTTAAAAACTGTGTTGAGCGAAAAAATTCCAGCGTTTGCTGCAAAAAAAAAATGAACAAGTTCTAACTGCGAGATCCAGGTGCCCGATTGAGTGAAGTTTGATAAATTTGACTACTCTCAGCTGAACTAGTTTTTGACTGACTCGGCTAAATTAAGAGTATATTCTGCGCAAAAAAAATGATTGACTTGCTGAGTGTTCAAATCATTGGAGATCACATTTTGGCACTGAAATTATCGACCGTGCTTGACCTTTGTTTACAGATCAAATTTTCTGGTTCAAAACGGATCGAAATTTTTTCGCTTTTTTAAATCCAAACTAAATTACAAAGAAGTTTTATTGTTGCTGTTGTTAGTCTTTTCTGCAAGTTAAAAGATTTCTGCATTCCAATATCAATATAAAACCATCTAGTTCCGAAAAAGTTTAAGCAAATTTGATCTTTGTTACAATTTATCGTACTAGTTTACTTTTATTTGCCGCGGTCAATTTTCTTGACTCTCAATCTCTGGAATTCACAAATTGTACGATTTTTCTTGAGAAAATTAAAAATTTTTTAGCAAGCCTCTTTTGACGGACTTTTTTTAGTTTTTTAGCCTGAAAAATTGTATGCAAAGTTGCATGCAATTTTATTCCATTTTTAAAGACAATTATTATGGATTCAAAAACTGATTTCAAAGATTGACCCAGTTAATTGACTCAAAAGTACACGCAAAATTCATCAATCTGTACTTAACATTGCGCAAGGAAAAAGATAATAAAAAAATTGTTATAAAAAATTTAAGATTAAAAACTACTTCCAGAAACAGAACGATACTCAGAATAATCGAAGCGTCGCCCACGAACTTTTTGACATATCTAAAACAAATTAGTATTTTTTCGGCGAGGGACTAGGTTGATTCAATCCACCGCAAAAACTCTATGCAAAAAGATGAATATGAATGCGATTGCTGAAAAATAGCCATTATTTCACCGACCATTTCCAGTTCAATCTCATCTATGTTAATTCTTTAAGAAGTAAAAGCTATTTAGGAAAGTTGCTGCCGTTCAAACTGAAATTGTTTAAATACTAACACGTTTCTCTTCAATCGTTAGATTTTTTTTTAAAGTTTCATTTATGCCAACTTTAAAACGATGAAGACACTGATAATAAACACTGTCCATTAATCACTTGTCAAAATTGAGATAGTTTTAAATTTAAAATGATTAAAACGGCTCTTCTTTGTGTTTGTATATAGCAACAGCATAGTCTTTTTTCAAAAAAAGTTGATTTAAACAAATCGTCTTTATATTACCTCTGATGTAAAATATGGTAGAGAAAAAAACAAAATGAACAAGACTGCTCGTATCAGGGCGATGCTCTACATGTTTCGTCTGTCTTTTAACATCTATGGAGCAGTAATAACATGAGAAAATTAAATGTATTAATAATGATTTTTTTTCAATTTGCGATTTTGTTGTTAAAATAATCCCCCACACGCAATATAAAGTACAAAGTGATCAATTTTGCTCCTATTAGCAAACCAACTAGGGCAAATAAACTTCCTTCAACCAATTTGCAATGTTTTCTAAGACAACTTTAAGCTCAAGACAACAATATCTTTTGAATGATGCAAAAAAAATCCGTCAAAAATAGCTAGTTAAAAAGTAGAAATTTGTCTGAAAAGAAACCACCCCAAGCACCGATATTCCGTTGCTTTAGTTACAAAAGTCGGAACAATAAACAAAATTCAATTTACAAATATATTGAACTTCATCAAACCCGCAGATAAAAAAAACAGATCCTTATCTAACGTCCACATTCTAAATGGAGCAAAGGGTCGATCTATCTTATCACCTATAACATCCTGAATTTTAAAAAGATGGAGGTTATGCTCGAGGTGTTTTTCGATTCTAGAAAATAAAATTTTGGGTGAAAACCCATTTGTACCAAAGTTCATTTGTACCAACATTATTCAACTCAAATTGTTATTGGTAAAACTTGAAGCCATTAAATGGTTAAACTTTTTGCTTATTTTTCGAGGGGCACAAAAGCAGACAATCTAAGCATCAAAATAGTCACCAGTGCAATCACACCAAAGCTTTACGAGCTCGCCAACAAGAAGCAGGACTCTATATGAAAACTAGAGCTGATTATCACCGCAGATCGCGCCCATTGGCGGCCTTAAGCCTAGGTAGTCGGCTTAGTAGTCTTGGACCAATTGAACAGTTTTTGGTAGAAAAGCAACCGAGTTTTCATTTTGGTACTTCTGAAAACCCATCAAATTTTGAGTTGCTAACACAATAAACAGGCTGAAAAATTTTGATACCATGAGCTAATACTAAAAATATAATTCAAGCAAGACAAGTTTTTGTATCAATATGGAGGTTGAAAACTGCTATTTTGGCCAAATTGGTTGAAGTGTGTTGCACGAACTTTCCATTTTTCGTGCTTGCGTAGTGTGGTGAGAAAAGACGGTTTCGATAAGTAAATTAATCCGTTAAGTTTAAGAACCGTAATGTAGAAGGTTAGTCGGAGACAATGAAATCGCGGTCATCCGAAGGTGACAAGCAACTCCGAAGGTTAAATACCAGTTAGCGCCAGACAGATAGAATAACTAGATTGCAACAACTTAGAATGAAACTGAAATCAAACTGTGAACTAATTTAATCACTATGACATTCCCCTTCTTGCGAGAGAATGAAAATTTAACTTTAGTTACTTAATGAAATGTAAAAATGTACTGAATGAAAATTACAAGTTTGAGCTAAAGTTTTGGTTTGCTGGAATGAGCAAGGTTAAACGAACAATTGAGTTTTCGCCGCTCTACGGCAAGCCCTCTCCCTGGACTTCGGAATGGTTGGTTTTTAAATGTTGTTCCTTACTTTTTCCTCCTCTCTATTTGATCCTCATTTATCTACTTGTTGGATGTTGTCGATCATGAGTGCCCCCATTTTGGTCACGGCTGTACGTTTCCTTCCCGAACGTCTCGAAGTGGTCTCGTCTTGCGATCTTGCCGACTCCTGACTGGAATACGAAACAAGCCGTCGCTTCCTCACTCGCTTTTTGGTACCGGTCTGTGGAATCTCCGGTAGTTCTTGCTGTCCAGCGTTGTCGCGCTCCGTCTCCTTTGGATTTTTCTCCGCTTTTTCGTTTTTCCTCCGGTTCGTTTCAGTTTCCGCCTCTCGTGCACGAGTGTATTCAGTCGCCGTTTCGTAGTTACTTGGCAAGATTGTCGTCGTCTCCATTTGCTGTCCCCCACTTGATGTTGCTTGCCCACCTAGTCCGTTACTCCCATGTGGCTAGGTCACGTTTGTTGTCTTTGATGTCTCTTTTTGGCTTACTATCCGTGTCGCTGCCAATGGTACATCGTTGTCCTCGTCTGATCTGGAAGTATCCGCGTTCTCCGTGATTCGGCGTTTCGCTTTTCCTGCGGTGTCTTTCTAGGTGCATGTGGTGCTTTTTGAACTGGACGGTTTTTTGGCTACTAGCAATTTCCGTTTCAGGTCCCAGGGTACTGTCCAGGCGCTCTTTTCTTCGGAGTTCTGGTCCGTTTTAGTTCCACTCCCGGTTTCCTAAGCACAGCACCGTTACTCATTTTAATATTATGCTCACTTTGACTTATGATGTTGGTTTTCAACGGTTTATACCTATTTAAGTTCCGCTCTCCTGTCAGCTGCATTGCGACCATTGGTGGTGTTACCGTTGCCGGTGCATCCGTGGTCCTATTAATTCCTGGCTCGGAATCCTGATTAGTGATTCGGTCCTCGGCTAGTCGCATTGGGTGGCGCCTGTGCTTAACGTCATACTCGGTATCTGAGCGGACTCCCCAGTTTGTGTCCATCGGTTGTGGCATCGATTGAGCAACCGTATATCGTTCATCTAAACAGGCAGATTTTGAACGTAATACGTTTTCCCAATTATAATGACGGCTTCTTGGTTAAATTTCTGAGAATGGTGTTAGCTTCCCGCCCATGATGCTCTTCCAATGGTGTTAGATTTAAGGTGGCGTTTTTAGCTAATCTCAATGCACCGAAGGCCCTTTCAAGCATACGCTCCAAGGGTTCCGATTTCTCCTCTCGCGCATACGTTAGTACTGAGTTCTTAATGTTGCCGATGGTACGTTCTACACACTCTGTTGCTCGATGATCGTTAACTGGCGATGTGAGTATATCGGTTCCTTCCTCGTGACAGAATGTTCTTACCTCTTTGGACATAAAGTTCGTTCCCTGGTCCACTCGAATTTGTCGCGGAACTCCGTGTGCATTGATGTATGATTTTAGGAATTTTACGATTTTGTCTGACCGATTTGAATTACACACAATGGCCGACGGCCATCAAGAAAAACGATCCACGGCCACCAGATCATACTTTTTAGATTCCTTTAAGTAGTTGATTGGCCCCCAAAAGTCTAACTGCACTGATTCATTTGGTTTTTGCGTTCGTGTATTTTACCTATATCCCCTTTTGAGCACATGTTTTTCAAATTTTTACCGGTTAGTGTGCACTCTCGACAATTTCCTGCTATCGTCGCTAAACTGCGAAACATGTACGGGTACCAGATGTCTTTTGCCGCCTCGTACATATTCGACTTCCCATAATGGTAGTAGTGCAGTCTGTTGTTTATTGCCGTCTGTAGGGTATTTGGGATCACGAGTCTCTCATCCATCCAGAGGCATCCGTCCTTCACGTGAAAGTCTTATGTGTATTGTGCATAATATTTACTCATTGCAGTGATCTTCGTATGTAACTCTGGGTCCTTGCACTTGATCATTTCGATAATGCTTGTAATTGCGGGTCGGAAGGGTACTGGGATTCAATAAATTGACGGTTGAACAATTCTGGAAGTGCATTTTGTTTGTTAACAACTTTACAGTTTCTAGGGATTATCGACATAACACAATTTTCAGGATTAACCGGCGGATAACTTTCACCTGGGTAAACCGCTGGAATTGATAAAACAGTATTGCTTTTAGTGCTCCGGACTTCTGTGGTAACTGCCTGTATATTCTGATCTATCTCCTCTATTTCGTCACAACTGCTAATACTGGGATGTCGTTCAAGTAATTTTCTAACTTTCCGTTCCATGTTTAAGTTAGGTTTTGAATTGTTAGAGTTTATATGCGAATAAGAATGACCGAAACCTGTTTCAATAATTGTCCCAATTAAATTCTCAATGAGCTTAGTTGACCGGCCGGATATGCAATTCGTCGCTCTGTGATTTGTCTAATGTTCTTGCGCCCTCTACCGACTGTTTTCTAGTCGATATATTACAAACGCGTTTTTTATTAGTAGCCTTCGGAGACTCGAATTTGCCTTTGGAGAAATGTTTCTTTGTAAATCCGAGGGCGGATCGAATTAGACTAACTTTCGCCACCGTAAAGATGCTATCATATGTGCTAACCGGTTTAGCGCCCACCCGGATGTCTCGATAAATAATCCGCTAGGCCGATTTTAGCTCCGGGTTTGCGTGCTACTTGAAAATCGAACGTTATAAGACGATCTAGCCACCGGGTTAATCTGCTAAACATAGTTTTATTCTTTTTGTTGTTCCCATTGAGCAACGATACTAAAGCCTTATGATCCGTGACAATCAAAAATTTTCTCCCCAACACATAATTTCAGTAGTATTCCGCTCCCCACACAACTGCAAGCATTTCCAATTTGTTCGTTGAATACTTTTTCTCAGCATCGTTTAAGTACCGGGATGCAAAGGATATCGGCCTCCATCCATCGGAATTAAGTTGTTCAAGAACCGCACCGAGCCCGTTATGGCTTGCGTCCTAAACGATTCTTGTGTCACGGTGTTTATCAAAATGTCGTAGTTCCACTATGTTAGCTACCTGTTTCTTTAGATGATCAAATGAGATTTGACACTCGTTAGTCCAGATATATTCGTTTTTCTTGCTTAGCAGAGGGCGTAGCGAGGCCGATGAATCGGCGAGTGCTGTGAGGTATTTGTGTAAGCTATGGATTGAGCCCATAAACAATTTTAAATGTGAGACTGTTTTAGGGGCTTGTAAGGACTCGATTGGTTCCGTTTTTCGGATTAACGGTGTAATTCCGGTGCAAGTTATTTTATGCCCCAACCACTCACATTCTTTCCGTGCAAACTGGCATTTAGTAAGCTTGAGCGACATGTTTTCCCTATCCAATTTCCGTTAGATTTTCTCGACCGCCGAGATATGTTTAATTTCGGTGCCCTTCGTGACAACCAGGATATCATCTATGAATGCGTGTGCCTGTGGAAATTCCGATAAAATTGCTTCCATTACTCTCTGGAATTCCGCCGGCATGGTTCTGAGGCCGTAAAAACCCGTTAAAAACCGATACGTACCCGTTGAATTAACCCCCACTAACAAAAAATTGCATTGAACACTCGTTTTTGGACTAAGTGGTAGCTGGCCATCAGCGCATGTAAGATCCATCGTAGAAAAATATACATCCCCCGTTTTCCGTTCACTAATCGTTTGTCCTACGGTATCCATGAGCTCTTCGATATTGGGCATTTGATATTTGTTCTTGTGGACCTGTTTATTTAACTCCTTTGACTCTAATGATAATTTTACTGACCCATCTTTCTTCACTGTGATTACAATTGGCGAGACAAAATATTTGTCCGAACATTCTTCCAGTTTTTCGATATGCCCTTGTTGCAAAATTTACTAATTTATTTATCGCTTTTGTCCTTTAGTGTTATCGGTACACTCCGTCCTTTTTGTTGAATTGGTGTTAACGTTTCGAAAAATTCCGCTTGTACCCTGTAATTCTTAATTTTACCGACTCTATGAAAAAGGTTATTAAATTGTTTACTGAAATAAGTCTGCCACGGGTCTAATGAGTCATCCTTGCTCGAAGTTTCAGCCCCCGGTTGTTCTCCTTGAACTGATATCACCTTCTGCTCCGGTGTTCGTTGCACTAGTTGTAATCCCAGATTTGGCATCAGGTCCCTTCCAATGATCGACGGTATGTTTCCTCCAATCACCTTGATTCTAGCTTCAGTTGCCCATCCGTTTGTCTCAAGTAACACGTCCATCGTTCCTAACAGCCGTAACGGAATGTTCCCGTAGTCCCTGAAACAGCAAAACAAAAAGAAAGAAAATCGGTTACTCTACAAGAAGCACAGATTGTTCCGACCATAGTCTTAGAAAACTACAACAAAAAAGTTATTTCAAATTAGAGTCGTTTTTTCTGCGTGGTGTGTTAAGACATCTGAAAAAAAAATTAGCACTGAAGAATATTCGAGTTTAGTAGTAAAATAAGCAATTTCCAAAAAAAATTTTCAAACTGTTTTGCAGTCTTTTTTTTTCAATTTTTGAATTGTTTGATTCCAAAAACGCACTAAAATATTCAAAAAATGGACTTTACTTCAGTAAAACTGAATTTTACGGATTTATTTGAGTTTTGGTAGACATCCTCAGCGTCGCCTATTTCGCTAACGTCCACGTCCTCCTGGTTCTGAATCAATCCCACCGCCGGTCTCCCTCGATTAGTACGCTTTCCCCGACAGGTTTTCTCGTAGTGTCCGGTCTTCCGGAAAAATTACACGTCGCGCTTCTAGCCGGGCATCTTGCAGATGTTCCGGAGTAAAGTTGGGTTGATCACAGTTATAGCACTTTTTAGATGCTCCCCCTCTCATATCCGCTCGTCCCCTGAACGATCCACGGTCGCGCTGTCTGCTGTTCCGATATCCCCCTCGGATTGTCCCCACCGGCTCTGTTTTGATTTGGAAAGCTCCAACTCCACCGGTGGTGCCGCTAGTTGATGCTACCCCGGTTGTCGATCCATATGTCTTAGCGTACTTGTATCCACGTTCGTATGAGAGCGCGACCCGATACACCTCCTCTGGTGTCTTTGTTGATCGACATAGTTCGTTGTGTGCCTCTCTAATATTCATGTTTACAATGAACACGTCCCTTAAGATTCCGGTCTCCATAGCTCCAAAATTGCACCGTGCTGCTACTCCACTTAAAACCGAACTGCTCCAAGGATTCTCCAATTTTTTATTTCCTTGCCAATAACTGGAATGTTTCATAGGTTTTGTTGCGTTCTTTCTTGAACTCAGTTTCTAGGGCATCGATAACTCTAGCGTACCATGTTGTAGAGAGATCCAAGAGTGGTCTTCTTCTGTGGAACTCTTCCTTTGCCCCCAGGCACAGGTACAAGTTTGATATCGATGTTTGCTCAGACACCAGAAGATCTTTCCCATCTACCTCCTCCGGTAGAGCCGTAACTTGAGCTATTGTAAGTGTGCTGGCGAATTAAAAATTTCTCGGATTGATACTATATTTGGCCACCATCCCCCATTGAAACCGGTTAAACCAAAACTCCCATAGAATTGGTTGCTCTGTGACCGTAGAGGGCCAAAATGACGTAATCCCCAGTGGGTTTTTCCCCCACTTTGACCTGTTGGCTGCGCCATGTGAAAAGACGGTTTCGATAAGTAAATTAATCCGTTAAATTTAAGAACCGTAATGTAGAAAGTTAGTCGGAGACAGTGAAATAGCGGTCATCCGAAGGTGACAAGCAACTCCGAAGGTTAAATACCAGTTAGCGCCAGACAGATAGAATAACTAGATTGCAACAACTTAGAATGAAACTGAAATCAAACTGTGAACTAATTTAATCACTATGACAGTGGACAGCCAACTAATCAGGCTGATGAATTATTAATAATTGGTGTTGATGTTAACCACCCAATTAACGCTTCCAAAAAAACTACAATATAACTCATAATTTAATCAATTCAGGCTATACTTCAAGTAGGTTTTTGAAAAATCAGTACTTCATCTTCACTAAATCGATTGAGGGGAGAAATTGCTCGGTTGATCCAGGAAATCAATAATTCTCATTATTTTCTCAGAAGACTCAAATTACAACCTTTAGCACTCACAATTGGCCGCGAAGAAGGAAAATAAACAGCAAAACAAAAAGAAAGAAAATCGGTTACTCTACAAGAAGCACAGATTGTTCCGACCATAGTCTTAGAAAACTACAACAAAAAAGTTATTTCAAATTAGAGTCGTTTTTTCTGCGTGGTGTGTTAAGACATCTGAAAAAAAAATTAGCACTGAAGAATATTCGAGTTTAGTAGTAAAATAAGCAATTTCCAAAAAAAAATTTTCAAACTGTTTTGCAGTGTTTTTTTCAACTTTTGAATTGTTTGATTCCAAAAACGCGCTAAAATATTCAAAAAATGGACTTTACTTCAGTAAAACTGAATTTTACGGATTTATTTGAGTTTTGGTAAGCTTTTAAGCTGCTAAAATAAACTATTGTAAGCCTTCTCGCTCAATTTACTCGCTCGAAGTTTGACGAAAAAATTTCAAATCGGTTTTTCTCGGAAAATTGTTGATGTTGTTCGAATCACGACTGAAAAGACTTTAAATTATAAAGCGCTCAACTCACTCCACTGATTAATTTTGGAAGGTGAGTATGGGAGAAACAATAAAACAAAAAACTAAAACACACCCTAGTACAAAGTTTTTTAAAACGGTCGACCATTTTTTAAATAGTCGGAACTACAAATCTGAAAAAAAAAAAAAAATAGTCGGAACTACAAATCTGAAAAAAGAACAAATAACTTAATGTTGTCTTAATTTTACTCGCTGCACATTAATGGTGTCTTAATTATACTCGGTCAAAACTCGGTTAAATTTGTGGGTGCGTACCTGTGTTTCGTCTAATCGGTTTAGCCAACCCCTCGCCACCCAAAGGGTTCCGTTTTCGGTATTTTTATACCACATACGTTTTTGGTTTACAACACTGAAATTTTTCTACATGCGCCTTTCATGCCTATATATACTAACTTTAAATTTAAAAAAAAACACTTTTTTAGCCAAAATTTCACAAAAAGTTACCAAAAACGGTCCTTTTCTGACGGGCCTGTTGTTTGTTTTGGTCTGTTTTTACAAAAGTTAGCTTGCGGTGCAGATATTTTATCAAAAAATGCTCTTTTTTGTGTTTTGAGGGAGCTCGAAAAACTACTTTGGTCAACCTAATACTAGGTCCAACGTTTTCTAAAATATTTTTTAAATCCCTTTTTGAGAAAATCATAGATACGCTACTGCTTCAAGCAGCTAACCAAAAAGCTAAGGCCGGGCATTCGGTGCTATCTGAATTGCAAACCAATACTTTTGTCGCACAATTTTGAACAGTGGCTTTTTTATTTCTTCGCTAACTTTTGTGGGTTCACAGATTCTGTTCTCAAATAAGCACAGCATTTCAGTGATGTCACACAGCGGCGAAGCGAAATTTCGCGTCATTTGCTATACTTAGCTCAAAAAATTAAGTTACATAGCAATAATCAGCATACACATAGCATATGTTAAACTAGCTGGCAGAATTTAGAACGCCCCTAATTTAAACCATTGATTAAAAACTTAGAAAAAACTATATATTTATTAAATTTTTCTTATAAATTTGTTTCGAAATGTGTTGAGTGAATTTCACTTTTCGAAAAAATAACAAGAAAGACAAACAGTAGTGTTAAATTGGCACTGAAAAAAATTACGAATTTATTATTGAAACGAAAACCTGGGTAAAATCCCGTTAAGCCGAAAAAGAAAGGTTTTAGAAGAAATTTGCGCTGTTATACGTATTGAAACTTGAAGTGGCTTTTAAAATCGTTTTGAGAAGAATTCTGTCAGAAGTCTTTTTTTCTCATCCACATTGATAGGTTTCCACTCCTTGATGCTCATCATGAATAGCGCAAAATTGCATCCTGGATACAGTCGGGCAAACTTTTCTAAATCGATATTTTTTTCGTTCTGGTAACTTCTAATAGTATGCCGTGATTTCGGTTCGCGTGAACCATCGTTGCAACCCAAATGTTTCCACCCGCTTCGTCTCTAAGATTCGTTTTCCTTCTTCATGGTGACTGATGTTAACTGATATTAGTTCATCATTCTAGCTTTCTACTCCTCGTTCTAACCGGTTTCAATCCCTTATTGCAAATGCTTAAGAGTGACTGCTAGAACTGGGCAACACAAGTCCTGTTTAGATAATGCTGCGGTGAAAAAAGGAGGACTCTACAGTCAGGCGGGTGCAATGAGCAATGAGAACCTGCTGAAGTCGACAGAGCAACTAGACAGTGAGTTCACAGTCAGCCAGCGCAACTTGGAAGCCAGAGGGAAAGACCTGAGTCAGAACCAGAAACAGGACCAGACCAGCACCAGGGAAAGTGCCACCAGAGCTGTACTTATTGCGGTACTCGACTCTCTTTCGTAAGTAAAGTGAATGGTTTCATGCACCAGCGGATTTAGGGGGGGGGGGGGGGGACGCCCCTTCCCTCCCTCAGCGATTTGACCCCCTGTCGACCCAAAGGCACGGAAATGGATGTCCCTTTGCACTATTTTGAGATATCCATTTCCGGTTGACTGACCCTAAAATTATGATTTTAGGACACTTGATTTTAATAGGTGGGTTGTAATATTTCAGTTTTTTTGTTTTACAACTCCTTGCGATGGAAATTTTTACTAGCACAAAAGTCTTAGAGCTAAATATGTTTTTGAACTATTTCGCTATTTTTTAAACATTAGTAATCGTGGTCCAAAATTGCAACCAGCTATCTTGCAACTAAACTTATATCAAAATGTACTAAAAGTTTTTTACCGCTCAGTAATGGCCAAATAAATATTTAATTTCACTATGAAGTTTTCAGCTGTTCATAAAAATTTTCCCATAGAACAATTTTCTGTAAAGTTATTCAGGTCAATTTCATGCAAATTTTTGATGTTTCATAAACCAAACGGTTTCATTTATGGACGGTTTTTGCAACCATTTGAAGCGATTTGAAAATATTCTCGTACAAACCAACGTTATCTTCACGCGTAACCTTATGAATGTTTTTACTCCTCAACTAAGATCTCCTTGCGCAGGTATCAAATAAAGCGAGCTTACACTAGATGATTTTAAGTAAGTTGTTTTGATCGGAGTCTTTAAAGAATTAAGCGATATGTTTTGGTTAGGGTGATTAAGCAGAATGAGGAGCGAGTTATTCGACGACTGGCGTCCCAGCTGGAGTTGAGTCCGGTGGCCTCTGACCAGCAGAAGAAGGTTGCCAGACATCTGAAGAGCAGCGAGAGGAGGATGAAGCAGCTGCAGTACCACGTGATGCGTCTGGAACAGCTGGAAGAGCAGTACAAACACAGGGCCGAGATGCGAGTCGCAGTCCAGAAGGCAATCGACTCTCTCAAAAACTCCAGTGGTATAATCTCTTTACACACTTCCCTATAAACAGTTAAAAAAACACCTTTTACTCAAAAAAAATATGTATATTTTTTGTAAATTGAGTTCAAAGTACCAATGTTAGAAGTTTTTGGAAGGTTTGATTAAAAAGTCATGTTTCTATTGAGCTCTACAACTAGTTTACTGACGAGTGCCCTACCTTTAAATACAGGTTCGAATGGGCGCCAGGCAAGGAAGGATGGGGTGGACCAGTTGGGAATGCTGGGTGGGGAGATGGGTGATATTGAGGCGAGAATAGAGAGGGAGTACCTGGGCAAGTGGAGCATCACAATACACAGTCTGGTCGGGTGCACTCTCCTTATGCCAGGGGACCTATTCAAGGCCAGACCATATTTCACATACTTATGAAATCTATTGCTATTTTAAATACAATTGGATATTTTTCGTTTTTTCTTCTCTCTCAGTTGAGATTGAGGAAAATTACCCAAAAAATCCAAAAGTTACTTAGAAGCGAGATTTGAATAAAAATATTTTGGATTAGGCGCTGATTGCCACTTTCAGGCCTAGTTTCGTGTTCGCTCGCGAGCTAAGTCGCACATTGAAGTCTTCATTCTGTCGTTTAGTGGGTCGAATCTTTATTGAAGTAGCATCAAGGTCCTAAGTACGTCAGCAACTTTCTTAACCTGGACATAAGTTGCGGGCCTTGAAGCGAAAGGAAAAAGCTGCACATGATCTAAGATAAAATTCGAGGAATCAAATAAAATTAAACTATAACTTAATTATTAGTTAATTTTAAACTTAAACTTAACTAATAATTAAGTTTTCACCAAACATAGATATGACATTAGGGAAGCCCAAAAAATAGAAACCACCTTAGGAAAGTCCAAAAAATAGAGATAACATTAGCGAAGCGCGAAAAATAGGTACGACATTGAGGAAGTCCAAACTATCAATATGAAATTGGGGACGCTCGAAAAATAGATATGACAGTAAGGGAGCACAATAAAATAGATTTGACATTAGGACAGACAAAAAGTAGAATTGACTGTGATACTATAGGGAACTCAGCTGAATTTGATCAGATAAGGCTCTGTTCAGATCGTTAAAAAAACACTAATTATGAGGAAGTTGACTGAACCACTCATTGTGAGACACAACTGTCTTTTTTAGTGTTATCACATTCGATGCAATAAAGCAATCATCGGTGCGTTTACTTAGTTTTTTATTTGAAATTCTTCCCTCAATTAATTCTTTTTTCAATTGAATTTTGTGTTGGGTTTGAATAATAGTATTCTCTTACCTTTTTCTCCGATAGGGCACAGTGAGTGTTTAAATTTTGAGCTTGACCCTATATTTTCTGATTGTTTTGTAGAAAATTTTTTCCACCGTATTGATTTTTGGTTTCTTGGACGAATCGATTATCTGTTTTGTTGTCGCCCACACAAGGAAGAACACCGGGCTCCCCATATCGGCTATTATACGTACGATCCGTTGATCTGTCCTCTCTAAGATTTTAGCGGTTTCTTCTTGCTCATTTCTGGATCTTTTAATATATCTACTTTTTAAATCGCTATGTTTCTTGTTACTTGTTTTCAACCAAGTTCCTGTTTTGATCAATATAAATCCTTACTAATCAAACTCTCCAAATCGTTGACCAGATAATATTCCTCATCTGACTCCTTAAATTTTTTTTCCATTCCTTCCATTTGTTTGGATCTGTAGGTTTTTGCGAAAAAATTTGATTTACTACAATTATTGCACGCCTTTCCCATGGTCAGACAGTACTTCAGATTTGATATCCTAGTTTCCATGAATAATTTGTTTCACAAATGAATTTGACGATGAGCTTGCTGCTCCAGCACTCCTTGCTTTTGTTTTTGAATCGAAAATGTTGATTGTTTACTATAATCAAAGGTTATTGCGTATTTCTGAGTACTTTTTGAGTATTTTTTCCGGAGATATCGTTTCATATGTCAGAATATTTTGTAAAGTCACTTTTCTAAATTTCGAAAAGAAAAATCTCTGGCTACTTTCTCTCTACCTTCATCTGCAGTTAGAGCTGTATGAAACGCTTCTAGTGATTCCTTTTATGCTTGTGCCTGATCAAACAGTCTGTCTGGTTTTTCTTAATTTTTCTTTTTTTAAATGCAAGGGTAACCATGTCAAGAAATTCGTTATTTCGGTTTGTGGGTTTTTCTGCGTAATTTTTTTTCCTTCTGCCTAAACGCTAGAAGTAACTCTGACACATGTCGTTTTGGATCACAAATTAATAGATACTGTGTCCTTTTTTTGGCCCTCCAGCAGCCATTGGTTTTTAATTTTCCGGCAAAAAAGATTTAATGCGAGTTTGTTTCTTAGCTCGCTGGCAACTAATGCAACTTCATCATCCCCGTTTCTTGGGATTTTTGGTCTGGGCGGTGTTTCCTCCAATTTTTTTTTTGGATCTTCTAAGACAATTTCCATTAAAAACTAATCCAATCAAACTTTGAGTTGTCATGTTGGGTCTGAATTGCTCTAGATCAAAATACTGATTTTCTTATGTTCATCCGGTTGTCTTGCAGTACAAATCCAGCTGACTGCATCATGTGGCACTATAAAGATCGCAGTTGGTGTTGATAAGATAAGGCTCTGTTTTTCAAATAGTTAATTCAAGTTTTTTGAGCATCTTATCTAACTACCTTTATTTTCTATGTCTCAGCTACAGCGTAAGCACACTGATCGTATCAATCGCATCATCCGCATTAAGCAATTCGCGTCAATGACCTTAGCCCATAAATGTAATAAGGTACTGTGACATATGCTACATGAGTATAAAGCTCTAAGGTTACTGCCTGAGCAGTATAACAGAGACTTTAGGGATGCCGAAAATAAGAGAGGAATTTAGGGAAACTCAGACAGCTTTGTTGTCTTATTTGTTTTGTTTCGGTCGCATAAGTCTTTTTTGCGTTTTGGTTGCAATTGACTGAAACTGTCAAAGTTTATCAGCGTTGGTCTTATGTCAATAAGAATCATTTGATAGACAGAATAAACTAAAAAGAACAATCAAATAATTTCGTAGTTTTTGCCAGCCACTGACATTTACCACAATGTAATCAAAAAACTTTTTATGATAAAACATTATTCCTGTTCTCCAAATAGCGCGGGAATTAATCCATTAATATTGGCACAGAACCACAATAAACTCCTAAAGACAAAGCCACTCAGAAAAAAAAACGGCCTTTCTGGCTCTCAAGGCCCAGGGAGTTTGCTAAAAACCTAACAATAGATGATTCCGACTGATTGGAAAATGTGAGTACGCGTTGTGGGTACAGATTTTCTGCTAAAAGTTTCGCTATGTAGGTTTTTGACTCTAAGTTGTTTCAGTTTTAATCTCCGTTGATGCATTATTGACAGTTGCTCTTCGTAATTGATTCTGACTTTCCTATTGTTTTCAGCTATCTATATCTTAAGTTGCACGATCTCGAGCCGAGTTGAAAACTAAGATTATTTTCAGGCCACTTTTCTATAGAAAACGGAAAACCAGTTTTTAAAAGTTCTGCAGCATTTTTCATGTTTCCCAGGTTGAGGGTTTTTAGAGGAGTATTTTGATTCAATTGAACTTGGAATTTTCAAGTTGAACACACTATTTAATGAAATACTAACTGAAAGGATGAACAAACATGGGTGCTGTAAATCTAATCTAATTATTTTTTACCAGGTCAAATTCTCCTTCGGTAGTCAAAAGTGGAAGACAAAGTGTCGAGTGCGGAAACAGCCTGCAATCATGGGACGTCCCTCCGCCTACACGTCCAGCAGCCAAGGCACAGTCCAAGAGTGGACTAGCACCACTGGCATGTTCTATCCAGTGATTGGGGGACAATTCATCATCAAGGTCAAGTCGGTCAGGGGGGTGCTCAAACTACAATCTGATCTAGGCCAGATTGTGATGTACACAGACACCATGTATGGACACGAGGAAACAACAGAAACTGTCTGTGAGTTGAAATTCGAGAATTCGGGATCGTTCATACAAGGTTCACCCTTAAAGAAAGAAACTTCATTTTTCAATCCAAAAGAAAATATCGTTGTAAGGGTGACCCTTCTATTATTTCTTGAAAAGAGTGCATTTTTTAGATTTAGTTTTTCACTTATTGCACAAATTTTCTCATATCGCGGGATTGATTTTTCGATTCATTTTGATTAATTTACAAATTAGTTAGCACCACTCGACCGATCTTTGTAGCCCTAATCCAAAACAGACTGCTACCCTTAAAAGTCTAATGTATCTTAATATATTAATTACATTTTGAGTTAGTAAAATTTGTCAACATGCACCCTTAGACTTGGTATCTTGTCCGCAGTTTTGTTGAAAAATAAGTCGAGCCAATTTTACTCAACCCTATATCTATAGCTTTTTTATGATCAGTTCGTGATTTAAATCCAACTTAGCACCAATCTACTTGGCACTGGTTACTTTAAATGTGGCGAAGCTTAACAAACGGTAAAGAAATTAGTTAGCTTGCCTTTGCGATAAAATTTTGAGGTGCATGTTTAACAAGCTATCACTTACACATAGATAGCATTGCAAGCTTGCAAAAAAAGAATATCAAACCAACAATTCAAAAAAATGAAAATTTTTTAAAAAAGGCACAATTAAAACAATTTTTTTATTGGGCATTGTTTTTTGGGCATGTTTTGAGGAAAACATGCCCAAAAAAAACAACCGTCGGCGTGAAATCTTGATCGCGCGACAACTAAATTGATAAAATTTGAGTAAATTCCCTTTGAGCGAAAACAAAATTTCTTGAAAAGAGTGGTGCTAACTAATTTGGTATCTTGAGCTATATTTTGAGCTATAAAACTATGAATTTCCAAAAGTTAAACGTTTTTTTTTGTGTGTTTCCCGAGGAGGGATAAGGATGGCTTAGAACTTATATAAGTTTTGAAACAACGCAAAATTAGGTAACTATGTTGATCATAATTAAAAACCGGAACTAATTAGGCCGTCAATAAGCCTAAACTATTTCAGGCCAATCTAAATAAAAGAATGGGACTGCTCAAAGACGTGAATTTTCCGACTATTCCTCATCCATATCAAATAGTTTTCACAAATATGGAAAACTGAGAGAACTTTTGGAAATCTATAAAAATTTTCGACAATATCAAAGATCGAAAAGGAGTCGTACGAAATTATTATGACATAATATCTAACCTCAAATCAATCTGGAGCGATTATGTTGTGCGGGTTAATTCGTCACGCATAAGTATTTTGCGTTACGCTCTCAGCATAGTGAATAATTCTTCAGATTGTGCATAATTTACTCTATAACATGGCCAAGTTGGCAATTTTCAAACACCCAAAATTTTACCAAAAGTAATCGGAGTTAAAATATCATTTAAGATTTGAAATCAGGAATTCGATATTTTTAATGATGTATAATTTTTTTGTTAAAAACTATTCTATCGATCGGTTGAAGTCGACTGAATAAAAAAACCACCCCAAGAATAAATATTCCGTTTTCATTAAAAGTCGGAACAATCAGGGTTAGCAGTTTTGTAACACTTAAAAACTTTAAAAAGTGAATCCGTCTTGGTTCATGGTTGTTCCGATTTTCGGAGAAATTGATGGAATATTTGTGTTCAAGGTGTTTTTGTCTTCCGAAAATTTTCAACTTTTAAAATTGCCGTTCTCGACGACTTTTGCTTATAGCATATCAATGTATTGAACAGCTCAAATTTGAAAAAAAAAATTATCAGCCATAATTTTGTAATAAATCAAGGTGGTTTGATAATTTCCAAGTTAGGTCAAAACTTATTCTTATTTTCAATTAAAATAAAAGTTCAACTTTTTTTGTTTTTGATACAACCAGGATTGATTTTGCATTGAAAATCAGGTCTACTGTTGCAGTACTGTTACAGTAAAAAAACAATACTCTGACAAACCAAATAGTACTGATCAGAGATAAAGCAGCGATAAAAAACAACACTGTTGTAGAGATAAATCAGCACTGTAACAGCATTGCTACAGAGATAAATTAGCACTGTAACAGCATTGAAGCAATACTGTAACAGGACTGATAAATCGCAAAAATAGCACTAGAAAGCAGAAAAAGCTCTGAAAATTCTCAAAAAAGCGCTAAATACCTTAAATAATCTTGTTAATTGCTGTTTAAATTTCAGTTGTGTATCTTGAGTAGAATCGTAAGTACCAAGCACGGATCTAGAATTTTTTTGAATAGAAAATTAATCGACTTTTTTGGAAAACTAACTGAAATATAAAGGCACTGGAAAGCTTCGATCACAAAATTGCATTTTCTGTTTTGTGCTCCTCCCCAGAAATCGGTGAAAATTGGTGCCGAAGGTTTAGGGATGGTCCGCCAAAAAAGAATTATGGATTAATGTCTTGGTGTTGTCAGGGCTGCAATCCGGGCAATTGAATTCCTAACTGGTTAATGGAGAGGCATGTTAGTGACCTGGTTCATTTTTGTTCAATTTGCTAGCATTTTTGTGAGCCAATGTTTCCCTCCCCTACCCAAGCAATTTAGGAAGGACATTATTCAACTTGGTGTCCAATTTGAGTTTTTCAGCCAATTTTCACGCAGTGAAATCATTTGGAATCCAAATAAATGATAAAATGGAAGATGTTTACAAGGTTCCCTGAAAAGTGTACAAAGTAGCGTGCTAGTGATTTCTTTTTTGAAGGGCTTGCGAATTATGTTAATTTGATTAGCTCTGTGTGTAGCTATAACTCGCAGTGGTGCTCTGAAGCTGAGGTTCTCAGTGAAGTGGTGCTGGTCTCTGGAAGACGAGGATTTCATCCCACCCTCCTCCGCTGCCACAGTCGACCAACTAATCAATAACCCCCCTCACACGGAAGACGATGTTAGTAAGCACTCATTGAGTTTCGCGGAACACTTTTCGGATCAAAATGTTATCCTCCCTCACAAAGCGATTATTGACGGGGATGCTAGCTTTGCTCTAAATTCAGTCCAATCGAGCATTTTGTATATAGCTATAAAGTAGTTTTTAGCTGAAATGAATTAGAGCAGCGTACTATCTTAAATTGCCTGGATCCTAACATTGTTAAGGTTTTTCAACGAAATGATGAAAGGTAAAAATTTTTTAAAAATTTCACTTACAAGTAATTTGAGCCAAATTTCATAAGCAATACTCTCAATTCTTTCAAAAAAATGGTTTTCCAAAAAGTCAAGATCAATTCAATTGACAGCTCTTGATTTCAGGTGACAAGTTTGAGTCAGTCGGGAAGCATCTCTCAATCGGGTAGTTTCGGAGGGGGTTCCGATCACTTGCGATTTGAGACAGGGGGAGGTTCTGTTGGCGGTGGATTTAGTCCAGCCCTGAGGTGGCACGGAGGCGCAGGTGCAGGGGGAGACGGTGGTAGCATGTCGGGGGGTCATCAGGGTTCATTCAGAAGTGAGCACTCGAGCCATTCCAACGAGGCCATACCCTCCAATAGACTCACTGTGGCTCTCCATAATGTGGCCTTGTGTGTGGACCAGATCTATGGATACTTCGCACCACTACACAACTTCGAAAAACAGGTTTGCGCTATGAAGTAAAGAAAGAGAAAACTCATTTTCAATTAGCGCTTGTGAACACCATATTTAGTCAATTTTATGTACAACTTGCCTGCTCCACAAACATTTTTGACAAAAGGTTCTTGCCAATATTCTAAGAGATTTTAAAAAATTTTGCAACTCAATAGATTAAATTAGAGAATGTATATTCAGGTGCGTCGTTTGGTGCTGACTCTTTTTGCGGATAACGAGCGTTTCTCGAACATCCACTTCACAAGTCCCGAATACCTCCGACTGAAACAGAACCACACGACAGCATCTGCAGACGACTCCAGCTCTGTCTCGTCTGGAGGGGGAAACGACTCCTCCAGAAAGTTCTCCAGCTCTGTCTCCGGAAACAGGAGCATAGGTAATAGTTCGCGCACTCATTGCCAACACCGGAGCATGAGAAGTTTTTGGCTTTTAAATCCTCATTTGTATGTGATAACAGAGACCCGTTTCTGAGGAAAATTTGTCTAAATTCCGCAAAACAAAAATTACAACATTAATTCTGATAAAATTCTAATTGCTTTTACTGCAATTTTTTATCTATTCTAATCAATTTTGAGAAAAACTAACGTTTTTGAAGTTTTCAGTTTCGTTATATTTGATGGATAAATGAAAAAAGACTGCTCGTATCAGGGCAGAGCCCTGAATGATCCGTCTGCCTTTTAAATTCTATGATGCAGTAATTGCATGAAAATAAAAATGAACGTAAAATTTCTTAAATTTGAGACTTTTTGTGAAAATCATCGCCCAACAGGCCATATAAAGTACAAAGTGAAGCATTTTGCTCCTAGTAACAAATCAATTGTTGCAAAAAATTTCCTTTAACCAATATAGAACTATTTCTAAGATTTACTAAAATCGCGTTGAAATGTATCGCGCGTTAAATATTCCAAATTGGCCAAAACGGCAATCTTTAAACCCCCATAACTTCACAAAAAATGATAACAGGTGAAATATCATTTCAAATTTAAGCTTGGAACAACACTATTTTTTGAAGAAATTGCAACGAATTGCACCGAATTGCACTTTTATGAATTTCAAAAAATAGTGTTGTTCCAAGCTTAAATTTGAAATGATATTTCACCTGTTATCATTTTTTGTGAAGTTATGGGGGTTTATATTATAGTAAAAGTTATATATTTCAATTCGGAAATATAAAAGTTATATATTTCAAGTTATATATTTGAAATATATAACATAAAAGTTATATATTTCAATTCGGTGCACTTGAAGAAATTGCACCGAATTGAAATATATAAAAGAAATTGCACCGAATATTAACTACAAGAAAACGGTCATGCTGGTTGTAAAACACGTTTTGACCACCTTTATCTTCAAAAAATGAAAAACCCAAAAATTTTACAGGGGAAGAGGGGGGAGGGGTGGGGGATAACTAAATTTTTTGAGCTAGTTTCAACAGCTTATAATCGCATCAAACAATTTTTGCCTTTTTTTTTTTGGTTTTCGGTCTATTAGCTTTACTCGGTCGTTTTAGGAATGCAAAATTTTTTTGTCAGCACCGATGATTTTGTTTTGAAATTTTGATCACAAATTAGAAAATTTTATTAAGATACATCCCTCGAAGCCATGCGAATGATGTATTTAAACGAACTTTGCACTCGCTATACCGCATAAAAATAACAATGCAAGCTAGCAGACAAGAAATCAAAAGATAGCCACTTAGTTCAAAAATGGAATAATTTCAAAGAACCGCAATTTGTGGTTCTTTGAAATTATTCTTTTCTTGGACTAAGTGGCTATCCTTTGATTTCTTGTCTGCTAGCTTGCATTGTTATTTTTATGCGGTATGGCAAGTGCAAAGTTCGCCAAAGGTTTAAAGGAAAGTTTGACGCAATTTGACGCGGTCGCCAAAAAAGGAAAATTTTGACGCATTTTTTATGTCAAAGTTTTTTCTTTTTTGGTATGTCTTTTCAAAAATTTGCATGCGGGGTCAAAATTTGTTCAGAATGCGGTCTCTATAGTGATTTGGGAGTGCTCTGAAAATCATTTTGGTCGACATAAAAAAATTGACGACAGAATTTCCGAAACTGTTTGAAAATCTCCCCTCGAGAAAATCCTAGATCCGCATCTGACCACAGTTAGAAAGATTCAAAGTATTTGCCTCGAATAATGTTTTTTGTGGGAAACAATTTCAGCAGAACAATTAAAGTATTTTATTGGAAATTTGAAAGCAATTATCAAGCGGCAATAGAGTTGACATAACTTGAGTAAATTCCCGGAAAATTAAAATAAAAACTGGTGTCATAAAAAATTTTGAATTCTAAATTCTATTCTAAGATTTTAAGCTTTATGTGTGATCGAGAAGGGAAGAAAAAAATTTGTTTCCACGAAACTACCCACAGTTGGGCAACTAAGCCGATAAACTGTCAGCTGGAAGCATTTACGCCAAAGAAAGTTTTTAAGCTAAAAACAAACAAAAAAGGAAAATGTAAGAAACTAAGGCTAATAAAAACACAAGTTTTAGGTGTGAACTAAAGCACTTAAAACAACAACTACAGTAAAAATTTAGCACAGAAAAATAATTCCAAGATGTGGTAACTAAGTCGAAAAAACACAAAACTTTTTGAAATGGAATAATTCCCGTCAGAAAAAAAACAGGTCCTGGTGAGATTCAAATCCAGGACCTTGGCAAGATACCAAATGATCCAAGTAATTCTGTTTAAGTTGTTAACCCGAAGTTGTTAACCCGAAAAATTTTTTTATTCCAATTTGATATTACTTCCTAATTGTATACGTAAAAAAACTGATTTTGTGGAAATAATCACACAAAACTCCGTGATGAGAGAAATTAGTCACTTACAAACGAAATACAACTAGAAACCTCCGTCAGAATTATCAAGATTTTGTCATGAGAATGGCAAGGTTCTAGCTTAAAACATTCGAGAATTGTTCAGAAAAAGTATTATGAAAACTTTTTCATTCTTTTGGCAAATTAGCGTTCGAAGCTCACTCTCCTGCCTCAGTGATTTGACCCTCTGATTTTGCGAACAAATCACACTAATCGATCACTCTTAGTACTATTTTGACTAACTGACTACGCTCATATTGCATTTGCCGCCAAAAAAAAAAATTTTAAGGCAGATCGAGCGCTACAAAACCTGATTTTCAGCACAAAACCCTCCAAAAAGTGCCTAAAAAATGTCATAAAATTATTTGTCAAATTAGGGTTTTTATAGCTTTATAGTTTGGTGGGAGAGCTTGAAAAATCAGTTTGATCGATTTTAAAAACTGCGACAAGGAATTGCAGGTGAAAATCTTAGAACCACTCTTGAATTTTAATTTTGATTTTTGATAACCCCAAAATTCACTTTAGTTAATCATAATATATTATAATTAATTATTTTTAAATTTTAGGACAATTTTTCTGCAATCGAGTTTATTATATTGCTAGTTGTCTCCTCTTTTACTTAATTTGTTTGGTTTTAGTCTAATTTAGAGCGAGTAAAACGATCGATCAATTTTTAAAATATTATAAGTGACTGTTTAAACTAGAAATTTTTTTTAAAAAAACGTATTTAAGATTTGTTTAAAGAAAAATTAGTTATTCAGGATAAAAAATTGGATTTCACTAGTAGAAGAAATTGTTTAAAAAGTTCCTAGAGCTTATAATTTGCGAAAAAAAATTTTGTTTAAGAAGTTTTTATGCAAAAAAGTAGAAGTTTTTGAGTTATTTTTTAATTGTTTTAAATTGTTTGCTTGATTCACTAACTTTCTACATCTATAGCTCTCTCGTCTCACCACGAATACACATTAATTTAAAAAGTAAGCATAACATTTTCTTTTGTAATTGTCTTAAATGAATGAGGTCGGAGTATTCTGCGCTATTTGTACAGCAACTGGCTATCCTTCGCTGTTATATGTTTTTCTTATATCATTTACGATAACATTTCTTATTTTTATTTGAAATTTTTTGTGAGAAGTACGGCAATCTGCATTAAAAAAAATCGGCTTTAAAAACAACTGAATATCAGGGGTCGTCAGGGTTGCGCCAATATAGAGGAGTGCGCGCCGAAAAAACGCAATTTTCTACTGGTCAAAATTTTCCAAAAAAGTGCCCAAAAGCTGCTTTTTGACCTACTTTTAAAAAAAAAGGTCGACAAAATTTTTGAAATTTTTTTGAAAATCCGAAATTCCCCTTCGAGAAAAACCTAAATATGCCCCTGCTGAATGTTTTAAAACCAGAAGGAAATTGAAGCTAAGTTTTTTTTTTGAATAGGATAAAAACTGTTATAATCTCAGGGATAATCGATCATATTTTTTTAATAACTTTATCATCAAATCCATCAGGTTCGAATTTTTCCTGAGAAACTTTAAAGATTTAAAGTTTGCGATTTGGGCTTTTTCACGAATATATCTCGCTTTATATCCATTCCTTGATATGATTAAAATATCAGCGAAGTTTTTTGAGTCCTGTAATTTAAACCGCGCGTAAATAAATCCCACTTGTATGTTGGTGTCATTCACCTATTTTCTGCCTAATTCTGGAGTCTAACTTAGTTGAAAATTGTGCATAAATGGTCTTGAATTGAAGTTTATGACTGTGTTGACAGACCTTCTTCTACTTACACACCTCTACCTCTGCTTGCCTCAATTCAAGTACCTAGACATGCAACCACCCCTGGAGAAGAAAAAGAATAGGGCTCTGCAGAAACTGGGTTTCCAGGGACTAGTGTTCGAGAAGATTCTCAAGTTCCTTCACACCTGCTGTGGCCAACAGTACCTGTCTTCATCGTCTTCTCCTGTTCACCAACAGATTTCCTCTTCAGCTGAAGACTCAAGATTGGAAGAGTTGATCCCCGAACTGTGTGACAATGAGAGCCTTAAAAACTTCTGGGATAACGTTGAGAAACCTACACAAGTTAGTTTGAATTAATTTAAAATTGTTTAGTTGATTTGATTCCTCGTTTTCTCTCCTCCTAATGCGAATTAGCTGTCATTCTCAGGAAACTAAAAAACTAAGTTGACTGGAGAGTCAATTGAAAAAGATAAAAAATCCGAAAACTGCTTCAGATATTTTCTCAAAAACTACTTCAAAACTACTTCGCCGCAATAACTTCACGAATAAAAAAGTACTGTCAGTTGAAATATTTTTTAAAAAAAGAACTCAGAATATCAAATTTGGTCTCAATAAAAAACAATTGCCACGAAAAAAAAAAACAATCTATCATGAAAACAATTTTTTATACCATCTGAAAGGTATCCCTGTGGTGAACTCAAATAGCAAAAACATTTTTTTGGGATCTTGAGATTTTTTTGTTCCGATTTTCGATGAAAGTGAAGAATATATATGAGTATCTTCAAAAATGAAAAATTTATATATATGAGACTATGTACGCTAAATTTTCTGTGCGCACTGAAACGATTCTATCTAAACTGCTCACTGTTCCGACTTTTGTAACAAAAAAAATGAATATTTGTGCTCGGGTGGTTTTTTTTTCAGACAAATTTTGACTTTTTAACTAGCCATTTTTGACGGAATATTTCAATATCATTCAAAAAGTATTGTTGTCCTGAGCTGAAATTTGGATAGATATTTTACCTGTGATCATTTTTGTAAAGTTATATGGGTTTAAAGGTTGCCATTTTCGCCAATTTGGGACAATTAACGCGCGATATATTTCGCGCTATTAACGTGTAAGCGGAGGTTTAATCCGTCTGAGAAATCGTTCCAAATTGGTTGAAGGAAGCTTATTTGTCATAATTGATTTGTTAATAGGAGCGAAATCTATCACTTTGTACTTCATATGGGATTCATTTTATTTTATTACATTTCATTTTTTCATGTTACTACTGCTCCATAGACCTTAAAAGGCAGTCGGAACATTCAGGACTCTGCCTTGACACGAGCAGTCTTGTTTTATATTTTGATGCTGTGAGTGTTACGTGAAGTATTTACGCGGAACGAATTATCCCGCTCTGCATTATTGTTCCAAATTGAATTGCTGCAAGCTAATTGTTCCGACTTTCGAAGAAGCGGAATAATTATGCTTGATATGGTTTTTTCTTTGTTCAGTTTTTTGCCTCGTCAGTCAGTTTTTGTCTCGTTAACCCAGCGTTTTTTGCGGAAAGTTTCTATTACACCTAAAAGATATTGTTGTCTTGAGCTCAAAATTTTAAAAAATGTATTTTACTTGTGATTATTTTTTGTAAAGTTATGTGGGTTTGAAAATTGCTAATTTGGCTAATTTGGGATATTTAAAGTGCGGTATATTGTGTACCTACAACACACGTAAGAAACAAATTAATGCGATCCAAACTGAATTGTGGCCAGCAATTTAATTGTTTTATTACAATAAGAGACGTTAAACTCACCCTTAATATTTTACATAGCGTATGGAAGGGGGATAAAATGAAGAAAGGATGAAGTAAAAAGATTTTTTTTCTCTATATTTTTTTCAATTATTTAACCAAAAAAAAAATTTTCAAATGGCGCTACAGGCTGTTGTTATTTTTAACTCAAAGCCGCGGATTAACCCTGCTAAAAATCATGCCAATTTGAAATGAGGCAAGCTACTCGGTCTAAGTGGTACAAAACTAGACAGAAAATTGTTACTTTGCATTATACATAGCGTGCGGTTTGAACATTTTTTGAATGCTTCATCTGTTTTTCTCATCAAAAACTACAATACAGATTTGTTGTTCCGACTTTCGAAACAAAAGTAACGGAATATTTGTGCTCGGGTGGTTTTTTTCGTCAGTCAAATTTCGACTTTTCAACTAGCCATTTTTGTCGGGTTTTCTTTATATCATTCAAAAAATATTGTAGTCTTGAGCTTAAAATTGACTTAGAAAACGTTCCAAAATGTTTGAAAGAAGTTCATTTGCCGTTGATTTGTTAATAGGAGCAAAACTTATCACTCTGTACTTTGTATGGCGTGGGGGAGGGGGAGTATTTTTAACAAAAAAAACTCAAATTAAAAAAAATCATTCTTAGTTCATTTAATTTTCTCATGTTATTACTGCTCCATAGACCTTGAAAAGCAGTCGGAACATTCAACTTTATTAAAAAAGACTATGCTGTTGCTATACATGGGTTGGTTTATTTTAATTAAACCAAATGAGGAGCCGTTTTAATCATTTTAAATTTGAAAACTATCTCAGTTTTGAAAAGTGATTAACGGACAGTGTTTCATATCACTATCTTCATCATATTAAAATTAGCATAGACGAAACTTTTTTGAAAAATCAAGCGAAGGAAGAGAAACGTGTTAGTATATAACAAATTTCAGTTTGAAATTCCATAATCTTCCTAGATAGCTTTTACTTCTAAAAGAATTAACATTATATGAGATTGAACTGAAGATGGTCAGTAAAATATTGGCCAGTATGCTGCTATCGCATTCAAATCCATTTTTTGCAAAGAATTTTTGCGGTGGATTGGATCAACCTAGCCCCTCGCCGAATGAATCTTATTTGTTTTAGTTACCTCAAAAAGTTCGCGGGTGACCCTTTGATTATTCTGAGTATCGTTCAGCTATTGCAAGTAATTTTTCAATCTTAAATTTTTTCGTCCGTTTTTTTTATTATCTTTTCCCTTGCGCAATCTTAAAGACAGATTGATGCATTTTATTACGCATTTTATGGGTCAGTTAACTGGGCCAACCTTTGAAATCATTTTCCGAACCCCCACAATTTATATATATACATAATAGTTGTCGTGAAAACTGAATAAAATTGCATTCAACAAAAGTATACGCTTTTTCAGGCTGAAAAAGTCCGTTAAAAGAGGCTTTTTAGTGCTAAAAAAAATTATTTTTCTAAAAAAAGTAGTACAAATTGCGATTTCCAGAGATTGAGACCTATGAAAGGTTACCGCGGCGAAAAAAACATCGTAACTAAGATCAAATATACCTAAGCTTTTTTAGAACTAGATGTTTTGTATTGATGTTGGAATGCAGAAATCTTTTAACTTGAGATGCAATATGGTTTTTTAATAAATTTTTTCAAAAGACTAACAACAGCACTAATAAATCATTTTTGTCTCTTGAATTGGCTCAAAAAAACGGAAAAGTTTCGAGCTGTTTGAATCAGAAAACTTGATTTATAAACAAAGGTCGAGCACAATCGATAATTTCAGTGTCCAAAATGTGATCTCCATTGATTTGAACACTCAGCAAATCAATCAATTTTTTGCGCACAAAACACTCTTAATTTAGCCGTGTCAGTCAAAAACTAGTTCAGCTGAGAGTAGTCCAAAGTTATTAATTTTTATTCAATCGAGCACTTGAATCTCAGAATCAAAATTTAATTATTTTTAAATTGATTTTTTGAAGCAAAATTGTAATTTTGTGCGCAAGACAGTTTTTTATCAGAAGTTATTAAATTGGAATTTTAAACTAATTCTTCCGATAAAATATTTATATCAGTGGAGATTCAATGATGCCTTATACTCGCAATTAAAAAAATTTCCTACAATTATTTTTGGCAAAATGACGTAGTTTTGAGACTTGAAAGGTAGACAAGGTATTGTTTTTTGAGCTTAATTTTGAAAACATATTTCACTTTTGATTTTTTTGTAATGTTATGGGGGTTCAAAAGTTGCGTAAGCGGAGATCTAATCCGTCTTAGAAATTGCTCCAAAATTGGTTGAAGGAAGCTGGTTTGCCGTAATTGATTTGTTACTATGAGCATAATTTATCACTTTGTACTTTAGATGGCGCTTGGGGGGATTATTTTCACACAAAAATCTCAAATTAAAAAAATATATTTTTCTTTTTATTTTATTCCATTTAATTTTTTCATGTTATTACTTCTCCATAGACCTTAAAAGGCAGTCCAAACATTCAGGGCTTCGCGCTGATACGAGCAGTCTTGTTGTAATTAGAAGAGCTTATATGTCTAAGCTTACCATTTAACAGAAAACCTGAAAAAAATGAGCCATGGTTGAAAGCAACAATTGCATCCTTGCCAATGTAATGCACTACAACCAATGCGATGCAATAGGGGCGGATTGGAGATGAGGGATGGGTTGGGATTTTTTTAGATTAGAAATTTCTTCTTTGTGAAATGGTAAGGTCGAGCAAACTGAACATTGGTTAAATACTTTTTAGCACTAAGGCCAAACATAAAAACAAAATTCCTTTTTGAAAACATAATATACTTTTTTGAGCAAGCAAACTCAGGATCTCTTTAACTATTATCCCTCCCCTCGATTGCAAAAGATCGGTTTTTCATAAGAGGTATAAAATTCTTATATGCGTAGCCTTTGAAGTAGTCCTTTATAAATTCGTGATGAGTGGTGAGTGGCGAAGGGCAAAATCGCGTGGTCAAATTCCATATATCTTTACCCCTAAATCCGCCTGCGGCATTTCTTGGGTTTATTTTCGGCTGTTTAGTTTCTGGCACCTGTCGGTAGTCTGATCCGCCAACTGCAGCGACTCTTCACGCACAAGTTTTCGGCTCTGACAAACCAGCCGGGGGTGCTGGCAGCGGGGTGGGAGTTGGCGGCCGAGCGGCTGGTGGGGGAGAGGAGTCGGGACGACAAGACGAACAGTGTGTCGGTGTTCACTTTCTATCAGACATTGTCTAGAGAATACCAAGGCAGCGTCGAAGTCTACATCGACCGAATCATGCAGGTAGTCACTCTTTTCAAGGCGATTTCCTTTTCTTGCTTATTTTCTGCCAATGAAACGCAAACTTTGCAAGAACCTCGCAAGATAAAGGCAATTCTTGGAAGAATATTGCATGAAACAAAAAGCAAGATAAGCAAGACTGGCAAGATTTGCAAGATCGTTGTGGTTATCAAATGATGAATTTTATAAGTAACGAAGTAGTAGCTGACATGGCCATGTTTGTATCAACTTAACATCTTCCCTTCGTAAAACCAAAAAGATTAACTACAGAACTAGTGCTACTTAGGATTAAATGCGCTGCTCTGCGCGTTAAATACTCAAATTTAACTTGCTGAATTGTTGTAATTATAACCAAGTTGGACCCTTCTCCTTCTTCCTAAACCGTTTTGTGGTAGATGTTAACCTGGTCCTAATATTTCATTAGGAGGTTGCGCTCTCCTCAAAATTATGGAGTCCCAGTCTCTCCGGAAACACGTTACTGGATGTGCTTCCCAAATTCGCCGGTCACATTCCTCATCCGGAGATCTGGAGGCAGATTGCACAGCTGCTGAGCGAGAGCCAAGGTTCTAAGCCAGACTTGGCCTCCAAATTCCTGGACTATTTCGACTCCATTTCAGATGTAGTTGTGCGCAAGAAGCTAATAGGTGAGCTTTAGGTCCGATTGTTCCGAGCGATGCGCTTTAGTGGCATTTTTTGAGCAGTTTGAAGGCACCCTAGAGATAAATCGAACATTAGTCATTCAGTGGTAAATGAGACGACAACTATTCAGACGACAACCGTTTTTAATGGGACTTTAAGACGACGCTACGCACAACTCTCCAATTGTATTACTGACAAAAATAAATCTCTCAAATGTTAAAAGTGCATTTTAAATTTTTAGCGCCCAATTTTCGTCTTAGTTTCATGTTGTCTTAAACTCCTATCGTCATAGTTACCCAATACCCCCAATACCCGAGATAAATCGAACATTCGGTATCGAGCTTTTTCACTTGATGCGAGAAAAAAGAGTTGAATGTTTTAGTGAGCATAGTATCATGTATAAAAAATATATCGCCACGTTAATTTCCTCTCGGGTCAAATTGACACTCTACCCTAAACATGAATCGACCAAGTCAAGTCCTCCACCCCAGGGGCTGATCTAAGATTTTTTCGAGGCAGGGAACGGATTTAAAAAATCTAAGGCGGATTATAGCTAAGGTTGATCAACGACCTTTTTTTTTATAAGGTTGATCAAATTGATTTTCTGAGCTCTAAATCACTATGAAAACCCTTTTTTGAAAAAACGGCACAAAAAGACTGTTTTAGGAATTTTTGGAAGGTTTTCTTCAAAAAATTGTCTTTTTGGCTCGCACCTCAACATTAGTACTTGTCTAAATTTTGCTCTGAGCTGCTCTGAGTTGAAGAAACTTTAAATTGTTAAAATATTCGATTAGGATTTGCTGAAAATTCCAGCTCGAAGCACGACAAAATTCCATTTTTTTTGCTGACAGAATCCATTTTATCCAATTATGCTTGATTAAAAAATGATTTTAATATTACTATTTATGGAAAAAAAGGTAGATAAAGAGCCATAAAACGTGTACAGGAAGAATGTTCTCTAAATCTAAGACGAAGCAAATGATAACTTAGAAATTGAATTACCAAATCAATTAAAACGTTGAAATTAAACGTTAAAATTGTCCCCTCTAATTAGACCCAGTCAAGATCACCAAACACGCTATCTAGTTTTGATCAAAATTATGTCGCGCTGCATTTGAAATACTCAACTCTTGGCTGAAAATTTTAATGAACCGTAAATTCACGAACTTATAGCGAATCTAGAATAAGTTAGATGAGAATAATAAGTTGTAATCCTCACATGCTTAGGAGGGTGTTAAACTGATCCCTTTTTCTGAATGTACTTATTTTGATATCTTTCAGATGTCTACTTAGAACAGCTAGAAGAGTTTGACCCCAAGGAAGTGTGTTCAGCAGCCGTTTGTCTAACCGCTTTACGAGCCGGCAATTCACTGCACCAGCTAGCTTTTCTGGCAAACCACCACGAGAAACACACAGTCCGCGGAGTGTGCCGGGACGCCGCCTACTCCTTCGGGTCACAAGGCCGCAACGTTGTACAGTTCTACTCAAACCCAATCAACCACTTAACACAGACACAGAGGAAGTACAAACCCAGTAAACACGTACAACATGCAACCAGCGAAAATAATATCAATACAGTTGACCTAGATGAAGTTGTTTATTTGTAATGGTAATGTAAAAATTCAGTTATTTTCAAGTTTTAAATATTAGATTTTAGTTGAAATTTTTTTTCTATTTTAATTCAGTGTAGAAAAATGTAATTTTGAGGCAAAACGTACTCTGGCTTCGCTTTGTGATGAAATACCGAGGTCTCGTTTTTTTTATCACTGTCATCATAAGTAGGTTTAGATAGAATCCATACGCCCCTTCCAGCATATAAAAACGGCAAACGCAACAAAAGGCTGTATTTTACAAGCGAGTAGTTGGTTTGTGTCAAAGACCACGTGATCCATTGACCGATTGAAATTTTTTTCCTGAGATGGTTATAAGGTAAATAAAACGTCATAGACTTGTTGAAAAAACAAAAAAAAACTAGATTGAAAGCACCCGATGTCCTTTTTCGGCTGACTGACCCTGAAAATTTTCTTAAGGCGCCTTTGACGCCAAAATTACTAAATTTGACGGGGAAGCGCACGCCAAAAAAACAGCAACTTTTCTAGGGGTGAGGCGGTTTTTCGTAAAAAAAACTTAAAACCAATTTGGTTTTCCGAACTTTCCGAAAAAATCATAATGAGCCTAAAGGCCCCGGGGGACCCTTTGCAACACTTGGCAATCATAATTAAAAAGAAGCTGTCGCAGCTTCCCCCCCCCCCTCGGAAGGCTACTAAATTTCAGACTGATCAAAGCGTTAAAATTTGATCGTTTATGGAATTAATAAGACAAATTAGCTTGTCTCAATTCAGTTTGGGACAATTTTGAGCGCGGATAATTTGCCACGCATAAATAATTTGCGTAATAAAACAAACTATTTAAGTACTATTGAAACCACAAAGCCGCATTTTAGTCTAGTCCAAGCGTACTCGCATGGCCACCCCATGATTTGCGGATCGAGGCCCATACATAATCAACTTTTCTAAAATCGGTCCGAATAAAAAAAGCACCCCGTGCATTTATACTCCTCACTTTCTTCGAAAATCAAATCTTCTGAGCGCGCATAAATTAGTTCAAAGCATAACAAAATTGGCGATTTTCAAACTCCCAAAACTTTGCGAAAAGTGATCGGAGGTAAAAACATATTTTTAAATTTGATTTCAGGATTTCTGGGAGCCAATATTTTCATTTGGACATAACAATTTTTTGTTAAAAACTTTTATTTTGATCGCCGGTAACTGGCTTAAAAAAAACGACACGAAGCATAAACAATCAGTTTCTTTCGCAAGTCGGAAAAATAAAGAAAACTGCTTAAAATTTTCCAGCATTAAATCCCAAATTTTCAACACGTCTCTGTCAAAGGCAGAAATGAAAACATAAATTGGATCTAGAAACTATGACACACAAATTTCCGTTTTTGGTCGCATTGAATACAAGCAAAAGTGGCAACAACCTATGAGTATCGATGAGTATAAGGATCTAATAAAACAAGAGCCTAGCGCTAAAAAAAATGTAAAAATTCTAGCGCAAAAAATACAACATCTAAAAATGTACCCAGCAAAAAAACAGAATCAAGCAAAAATTAATCACTCGAAGTCTGAGCTTCCACAGACGAAAAAAAAACATTGGTTAGTTTAGCTTGAGCTGTACAAAAATCCTGTAAAAACTTTAACCAAAATTTCTAAGTGACTCAGTTAAAAATGAAATTTTATTTCAAATTTCTCATTAAGTATATTAACTTTTGTTACAGTAGAAGTTGACTGTTTTTTGTTGTTGATAAACTTTTCGATTTTCAACAATTTTTAATTCTGTTTAGTTTCTTTTTCTGTTTTGTTTCAAAAATACCAGCTCTCAATTATCAGTAAAAATGAAGCATAGCTAATTAATTTAAGTGATAGTATATGTGGTCAAAAACCTTCTGTTGGTACTGCTGAAGCAAAAATTCGACTAGTTTGTGATGCCTTTTTCCAGTTTCCCACCCCCTCGTAAAATTACAAAACAAAACTGTTCAAAAATTGTTCTTACAGCAATTTGTATACTAGAAAAGTTGTAAAAATTTGTTCATCTGTTCGCGCTGACACCTTTTAATGTCGTTTATAACATAAAAAACCAATTTGAACAGACTTTCATAAATGAATTTGAGAATTAAATCAAAGGGGGGATTTGTGATTTAATCAAACATACAGTCAGAGCAGAAACACGTAAAGATGACTTTGGTGTTTGATGAGTTACACAACAATTGATTTGGTCTCGGATTGATCAGGGGAATTTTCCAAAATTTTCCGAAAAAAATTTTCCATAACTTTTCCTTTTGTTTTAGTTAACATTAAGTGTGTTCATCTGATCTAATTATTTGTCGTCGAGGTTGGAACCAAGTAAAAACGTCAGAATCGATTCATTACAGAAAAAACATAAGAATTGTTGGTTACGTGTTACACTTAAATCAATGATACAGGGGAAAAAAATATTCAAAAAAACACTATTGCAACAAACACTCAAACCTAAGGATTGTAAAATCTAGGTCACTACTCGAGTTTAATCTTCTAATGAAAAGTTCCTCCGTTCGAGAACAAAACAGAAAAGCGTGGCTTCAACACAGAGGCGACGATTCGCTTCGCAAGGACTAGCAAGAACACGACAAAAAGCAGCTTATAAAGAGCAATAAGAAAAAGTACAATTAAGACTCGAAATAGCAAACATTCAGCTACGCGTCTGAGATTGGAAGCTGACTACTTTGGGATTAAGAGTCACACTCACTAACCATCAATCCACGGAAGCTTATTTGAAGATGGAAGATAGAAGATTAAACAGTAGCCACAAATAAGGTAGAGAACAGATGGTATGCAATTTCCAAATAATTGAACGCTTTTATTTGCGAGTTAGGTTAGAACAAAAAAGAAAAGTTCGTGATAAGAGACTAAGCTGGCGCAATATTACTACAGAACATTAGACAATTGCAAAAAAAATACTTTGAACATTTTTCTTATTTTTTTAAAATTTGATATTGAGCTTTGTTATTGCAAAATTTGGGGTTCCAATTTTTGTGTAAAATCTGGGAAACAAGTGATACGTATAAATTGAGCTAGTCTTTGCCTTTTACCGACCAATTTTGACTAAACTCCAAATCATTGAGAGAACAGCTTTTGTATTTTGTGAATTGAAAGCGAATTCTGCTACAGGACGAACACAGATTTATCGCTGAATCCGCAAAATTGCTAGTTTGTTTTGATCTTCTTTGCAGTTTTGTGTTCTATGAAAAAAAAGCTGAAACACTGTATTGCTCAAAATTGCTCCAGAAACGCGCAATTTCATAAAATTTTGCGGATTCAGGATTATTTTGGGAAAACAATAAACAAATCTATATTCACTACATTATAAATTACACATAAGCTGAATTACTTTTATCCATATACTATACAGCACAATTTTGCAGAATCACTTACGCTCGTGAAAGCAAAAATAATTTGCTATAATTGTTCGTTGTGAAATCTGCGGCAAAACTAATGTGCGAACAAAATTTACGTTGCAGGTATTTGTGCGCGGAAACCACGAAAATTTTGTCTGTGGAATCAACTTACAGTTTGAAACATAAATGAAGACTCGTCTCTGGCTTTCAATACAAAAAATGGCATGCTAAAATTTGTAAAAAAAATCTTAAGTGAAAATATGTTTGTATCAAGTCAATGGAATATTTTTTTGCTCAAAAAATTTTGTCTAATTGTTTTTTATGGAAGACATCAATTTTTTTTTTTGGTTTTGGGAATTTTTATTATAAATTGCTGATCAAAAAAATTTCAAAGGTAACCGACAAAAATTCAAACCATATAAAATTTTCATGCTCGTTGCTTCTTCCGGGCCGAAATTGTCACTTTATGTCAAGAGTATTGCGACCAATTTTTTTTCAGACTATCGCAATTGTGAAATTTTCCTAGAAAAGAAAGAACCAGAAAAAATGACTGAATTCTGAGCGACTATCGTTTTGTCAGACTATCGCAATTGTGTGAAATTTTTCTAGAAAAAACCACTTAGAACCACTTAGGAAAAACTTAAATAACCAGAAAAAACTGACTATGACCGGTGCAATTGACAAAAAGCTATCCACGATCAAAACAACTTTGCAAAAACAGTATTCAGTGCAAAAATTCCTTGAATATTAAATAGAATAATATTAGTTTTTTGCTTGAGTAGAAAGTAAGCCAGTTTAGAAAAAATTAATCTTTCGAGCTACAGAAATACGGAAAAAAACTAAGTAAAATTGAGGTTCGCAATAGTTTTTTCTCTAGACTCGTAAAACAGGCGGATTTTTGCACAATCTGAACTCCTTGATACTCTTTAAAAGTTCACTCTTCAATATTTGACACTCTTTGATACTCTTTAGTTTTTTAAAATTTTTCATCTGCGAGTTTTTTGTGAAATTTTGAGGTATCGAAAGATGCCAATTTGACTATTTTATTACAACTATTTTTTTCAATTTAGTTCAAAAAGAAAGTGAAACAAAACTGCTCGTATCAGGGCGAAGCCCTGAATGTTCCGACTGCCTTTTAATGTCTAAGGAGCAGTAATAACATGAAAAAATTAAATCTAATAAGAAAATGAGTTTTTTGTTCCGACTTTCGGTACGAAAGTAACGGAATATTTGTGCTCGGGGTGGGTTTTTTTTTCTTCAGACAAATTTCGACTTTTTAACTAGCCATTTTTGACGGAATTTTTTAAATCATTCAAAAGATACTGTTGCCCTGCGCTCAAATTTGAAAAGATATTTCACCTGTGATCATTTTTTGTAAAGTTATGGGGGTTTAAAGATTGCCATTTTGGCCAATTTGGGACAATTAACGCGCGATATATTTCGCGCCTTTAACGCGTAAGCGGAGAGTTAATCCGTCTCAGAAATCGTTCCAAATTGGTTGAAAGAAGCTTATTGCCTTAATTGATTTGTTACAAGGAGCGAAATCTATCTTTTTCTATTTTATATGGCGTGTGGGGGGATGATTTTCATAAAAAATTTCAAATTTAGAAAAAAAAATTTTCATTTTATTTCAAGACATTTAATTTTTAATGTTATTACTGCTCCATAATACCTTACAAGGCAGTCGGAACATTCAGGGCTTCGCCCTGATACGAGTAGTCTTGTTTCAATTTGAGATTTTTTACAAATCAATTATGACATATAAAGGTGGGAACAACAAGACTTCTTCGCTTCTATCAGGGCTGAATGTTTCTCCGCGTTGATCACATTGAGGACTAGAGGTGGTTCAACTGAAAATTATACAACAAACACTTCTACGCAATGCATTGTGGCTGATACAAAAGTATTTGTGACATGCTTGTTCACACTAAACATTTCCGCATCCGAAAGAAAAGTGTACGCGTTCGATGCGATGCGATCATTGTCAAAGTGTCCGCCAAAGGCCCCAGCGTTTGTAACTACGGCAGCAGTTTTGTGCTACAATTTTAAAAAAATAGTTTGAGTTTTTGCTCACGTTGTTCGCAATACGACTAAACAATACGTGTTTCAAACTAACACAACATTGATTATCGACACTTTTCAGTCTATCGCGATTTTGAGTCCCGATTATGGTGACTCAATTCCAGAATAATCCGACTTTTTCTCTTAGACTTCTGCTTCTAATTTGTAGATTGTTGCAACTTTATCTCTAAATCTTGACTATTTTGCAGACGAAATTGCCATTAAAGACTGTATCGCTTCCAAAGTACAGACAATCTCGGCTAAAGATGGCTTATTTCAGACTTTGTTCAGGGCTATATAACTCTCCGCAGACTATGCAATTTTGGTTGTGGAAGTCACTTAGGAGCTAGTTTGAAAATTTTAGAATTAGTCGCAAATCGCGACCTTGATAGTTTAAGCAAATTAGGTTTGATTTTACTCACTACAATTAGCATTTTGCTTCTGTTTTGTTTTAAATCTACAAACGGCTTCGACCACGGTTTTTTTTGCTTATAAGAACACGTTTTTTTAGTTCGAGAAAATTATAAAATTTTAAAATCATACTCAGCTTGATTTCTTAATTTTAGTGCAGCTATCTACCAGCACTTGAAGGCTCCGACATTTGCAACCCTGCCATCTTTTTTGGCAACTGGTCGGAACAAAACAAACAAGACTGCTCGTATCAGCGCGAAGCCCTGAAAGTTCCGACTGCCTTTTAAGGTCTATGGAGCATTAATAAGATGAAAAAATTCAAAGTAATAAAAAAAATAAAAAAAATTTTGAAAAAATTTGAGATTTTATGTAAAAACATCCACCCACACGTCATATTAAGTACAAAGTGATAGATTTTGCGCCTATTAACAAATCAATTATGGCATATAAGCTTCCTTGAACCAATTTGGAACGATTTCTAAGACGGATTAAATCTCGCTTACGCGTTAATAACGCGAAATTTATCGCGCGTTAATTGTCCCAAATTGGCCAAAATGGCAATCTTTAAACCCCCAGAGCTTAACGAAAAATGATCACAGGTGAAATATCTTTTCACATTCAAGCTCAGGACAACAATAGCTTTCGAATGATATTAAGAAATTGCGTCAAAAACGGCTAGTTAAAAAGTCGAAATTTGTCTGAAGAAAAAAAAACCCACCCCGAGCACAAATATTCCGTTACTTTCGTATCGAAAGTCGGAACAACAAAAGAGCAACCTGTACATACTGTTCCAAGACGCCAGTGCAGAAAAAAAAAGAAATTTCTTGACGACAGTTTGCTAAGTAATCCCGTTTCCAGGCGACCGTCAAACTGCGAAACAACAAGTGACAAAACTTATGATTCTATAAAAGCCATAAAAATTTACAAGGAGGCAGAATTTTCTTTTCATTGCACAAAACGCTGAGAACAAGCAACAAAACCAAATTGTAATGAATGTAATTTGGTTTGATCGTACTTTAACAGTTCGTTTAAAATGATTTTTTAAAATGGAAACAACATTTCTGTAGATAGCAACATTCATCAAATTTAAATCATTCATTCTAAATTTGTCTGAAAAACGAAATATTTTCGACCATCTTTTCACGAACATTTTTTTTTCATTTTTTAAAAAAAACTTGCCAAGGGCAGAAATTTGCGGTTTTTCCTAAAATGAAAATCTGTGAATTTTATGAGAATCGTCTGTTAGGAAAGTTTGTTTAAAAACTATACCAGAGTATTAACCACAATTTACCTCGAAAAATTAAAACAGTTGGTTGTTTAAAAGCTTAGGTTGAGAAAAATACATTTCTGAAAACAATTTACTTAATATAAACAGGATAGCTGGTTACTGCGCAAGTAGCACAGGATGTTCCAACCAGTCTTAAAAATCACAACAAAATTAATTTTTCAAATTAGTGTCGTTTTTTTGACGTGGTGTGATAAAGGAATTCGACCAAAAAAGTAGAGCTTAAGCATTTTGCTCAGTCATTAAAGAATATGCATATTGGAAAACAATTTTTGAAAACAAATAACAAAAAATAACAAAAAAAAAATAGAAAAAAAATTCAAATTTTCTTTTAATTTTTCAATAATTTTTTTTCGCAAATTTTTGAAGTTTTTGATTCCTAAGATGAAGCTAAAAACTCCAAAAACCAGCTTCATTTGAGTAAAAACAAATTTTCATGTCTTAAATTAAGCATAAATAAGTTAATGTAAGACTGCTCATTCACTCGAAGTTGGACGAAAAAACAAAAATTTCAAACCGGTTTTTCTCGACACTAGAAAAAAATGTTGGGAATTTTTTAATGCGGTTCGAATGAAAGTGCTTCATTATGATGTATCACTCAACCCAGTCCAATGATTAATTTCGGTACCTTATTTTGAATGGAAAACGAAAAGAAAAAAACTAAAACAAACCCGAATACGAAGTTCCTCCCCATTTTCAATGATCGGAACAATTGTCTTTATTGTTCCGATCATTGAAAATGGGGAGGAATTTCGTATTCGGGTTTGTTTTAGTTTTTTTCTTTTTGTTTTCCATTCAAAATAAGGTAGATTGTTGCAACTCAGAACAATGGCATGATAGAAGGCAAGTATCAAAAGATTTCAAATTCAAATTGAAACAAGACTGCTCTTATATCAGGGCAATAACGAAGATAAAGTGTAAAAATTTGAGTCGTACGAAAATAATACGACCAACCAGCTAGCCTCAATTTAATTTGGAACAATTTTGTTGGGCGGGAGTATTCAGCAGGCATAAATAAATAGCGTTACGCTTTTAACTTTATGAATATCATCTTCAAAACGCGCTTAAGTTGGTCCAGAGCATGACAAAATTGGAAGTTTTTAAACTCCGAAACTTTGCAAAAAATGATCATATGTAAAATATCTTTTGATATTTTATTTCAGGGAGTCAACATCTTCAGTAGTGTACAAAGTTTTTTTTTGTCAAAAACTATTATTTCGATCGCCGCAAACTGACTGAAGAAAAACAAAACACCCCAAGCATAAATAATCCGTTTTCTTCGAAAGTCGAAACAACAAGACTGCTCGTATTTCAGGGCGAAGTCCTGAATGTTCCAACTGCAACTTAAGGTAAATTTGGTTGCAAAATTGACAAAAATATTGAGAAGTAAAAAAATTATTTTTCTTCAAATTATCCGCCCAAAATTTTATCAACAAAGGGAGTCTTTTATTCTAATAGTTCAATATTGAATGCAATAACCCATCGCTTAAGCGTGTTATAAGAATGCAAAATGTCGCTCGTTAATTATCCGAAATTGGCCAAATTAGATAAAAAATGATCACAAGACATCAGTATTTTTCAGATGGTATTAAAAAGTTTGTCAAAATTGTTTAGTTAAAAAGTCGAAAATTGACTGAATGAAAAATTCACACCAAGCATAAATATTCCGCACTTTCTTCGAAAGTCACCACAAAAATTACGATCAGAAGCAGCCAAATTTCAAAAATTAAATAAGAAGGTTGAAGCTTTAGCAGCCGCATACAGATATTTAAGGAAAATCTAGACATTTAAAGGGTTTGATATTGAAACGGCATATTCAATTGGTTTGATTTTACAGTAACAGTTCGCTAATGATACAAGTTAACTGCGGATTTGCTAGGTCTGTTATACACAATGGAGTACTTACGCATGAAATGGTCCGATCAAAATTAATGATTAAAAACTGATTAGCCTAACTATACGAAGACTGCACCGAATCAATTTTGATAGAACAAGTTCCAGTCTCTAGATTTTTTAACAAGACATTTTTTTTTGATTTTATAAATTTCCACCTCTATGTATTCTTAAAAACAAATGAATTTGTTCAACTGGTCACAAACATGAACCCTGCGAAATTTTTTTAGCCCGAAAAACAACAGCTCGCCAGACAGGTGTGTAAAAATGCTCATAAAAATGAAAAAGTTAGGAAATATTCAATGAATATAATCAACATCAGATTGTTTGTACGGAAACCGCACTTAATACAGCTAAACAAAAAGGCTGTAAAAACAGTTGTTTGAATAAGTGTATATACAAAATCGTGATTTTGTCATTTTTAACAAAAACTTGCGCCAAGCGTTGCCGTTCACGTAATTTTTGTAAGAAAAATTAGTTTCCGACTTAAATGCTGTTATAACAGCGGTGTAGCATAGATGAGCTTTTCACTTTTGAACCTTTAAATGGATTGAATTTTTCAGATGCTCAGAGATATTTGCTCTTTGATTTTTGCTCAGATGTTAATTATATAAAAAACGCTTTTGAGCTTGAAAAATTTATCATTGTTTCGATTTTTGAAGTAAGAGATAGAATGTTAGTGCTTGATGTGATTTTTTCTCCAGACAAGTTTCGACTTTATTATTGTTCCGACTTTCGGTACGAAAGTAACGGAATATTTGTGCTCGGGGTGGGTTTTTTTTTCTTCAGACAAATTTCGACTTTTTACCTAGCCATTTTTGACGGAATTTATTTACATCATTCGAAAGGTATTGTTGTCCTGAGCTCAAATTTGAAAAGATATTTCACCTGTGATCATTTTTCGTAAAGTAATGGGGGTTTAAAGATTGCCATTTTGGCCAATTTGGGACAATTAACGCGCGATATATTTAGCGCTATTAACGCGTGAGCGGAGAGTTAATCCGTCTTAAAATCGTTCCAAATTGGTTGACAGAAGTTTATTTGCCATAATTGATTTGTTACAAGGAGCGAAATCTATCGTTTTATACTTTGTATGGCGTGTGGGATGATGATTTTCACAAAAAAAAATCAAATTTTAGAAAAAAAAAATTTTCATTTTATTTTTTCTTACATTTAATTTTTTAAAGTTATTACTGCTCCATAAAACCTTAAAAGGCAGTCGGAACATTCAGGGCTTCGCCCTGATACGAGCAGTCTTGTTGGCAATTTATAAAACAAATTGTACATAAGTTTGCCTGCTTTTGAACACGATGTTCTTATTCGACCTCGCTATGACACAGTCCTAAATTTGGTGCCAATGTGATCAAATGTTGAACGAGTAACAAATCTGTTCAGCCTCAAAACGAATGCTGATCACCGTCAGTCGAATGATAAAAATAAATAAAATAAGAAAAATTGAGAGTAGTTTGAGGCCAAACAAGGAAAGTTAAACAAGCCCTTAATGAAAAATAGATTCCCTATCTTCTTCATTTTTAAGTAGAATATCTTATGGTGGCTCTTTAAGCATCCATTAGAATAATTAACTGGAGCTGATTCACAATCAAATGCAATTAAATCGTCTCAGTGACTGGGGAAAACAAATAGTTCCGAGACATTATTTTGCGAGAAAGTTTTTCTTAATTTGGATACATAGGAGTTCGGAATTTAGTACCTAACTTGTCAGGTCTATATCGTTTAGCCTCAAAATCCAAAACAACTTCGATTTCAGTTCGGTTGACAAGAACTCAAAAACACTAACACTTCATAGCTTTTTATTCAAGCCGGACAGCCAACTACTAAGTTTAGCACAAACAGTCAAAACACGTGGCTATCCCGAAACTCAGACCCGGTGAAGATTAACGAATCCCCAAACTATTAAACCAAATTTACTCCTGAAAACAAAAACATTCCTGCTGGTTTACTACATAGAGAACATTGGCTGAAACCCCAAAGCTCGCACTTTATTCCAAACAATGCAACCCAGTTTCAAAGTATTAACCCACTCTTGCGAAATTCCATGTCTAGGAGAGACAAACGCCTTTCATGACACGGAAAAGTCCACAGAACATGCTATGGTTTTGATTAGCTTATCTTGAAACAATGTATTTCACTGCTTCAGGTATTTATAGAACACTTTAGATTCACGGTCCTTCATTAATCCTTGCCGAATTTAGTTTTCGGGTCTAAAATTATTTTGGCATTTGTTTTTATTTGGAAACAATTTCATTGATCGGTACTAAGCCTTGCCGGAACCCATTTACATTGTCTAGCTCTGAAGCACTTTGGGATTGAGTAACAGACTTGTTACTGTAAATGCACAGATCTCTATACTCAAGACAATTCAGACTTCTGCTAACGTGTTTAACAATCACGGATTCTATAACGAGCTGCAGTCAGATCGAATAATCTTCGAGTTTATCTGCTGGTGCGGCTGAATCCTGTGGGCCAGAACTGTTTGATCGTGCGTTCCATTTGCATTGCAATATAGGCGGGTCTATAATAACTTATAATAACTTATAACTTAATACACTAGTGGTCTTGTGGGTAGTAGTCCCATTCTACACTCTAATCTCATGCGCAGTATGAGCGGCAAGGACGACATTCCCTCTGGCTTCCAGGACCTCGAAGAAGTTAGTATTCTATCAAGTTATAACAGTCCACCCAAATTTATAACTTATCAATGACATGTAAAAGGTAACTGATAGAGTTTTTTGAAAAAACGGTCATCTTCTTAGGTCTCTCTCAGCGTGCTAAAATCCTTTGAAAAGCCGTACAGACTAAACAATAGTGAAATTTGTTGATTCGAAGCTAATTCTTAACTCAAAAATACAACCTTAAATAATTTTGAATGCTATTGACTATCGTTTCTTAGCATATAAAATGATCGCATATAACTTTTTGAGACCACAATAAAAAAACTGAAGTAAAACTTTGCCGAAGCTTCGAAAAATTGTAAGGCTTCCGGACAAAACAATGCTAAGCTGCTTATTCGTATTATTCATACCTAAATATACACAAGACTTCTCGTATCAGGGCAAAGCCCTGAATGTTCCGACTGCCTTTTAAGGTTTATGGAGCAGTTATAACATATAAAAAAAAATTAAATTAATTTTTTTTAATTGGATTTTTTTTTTGAAAATCATCCCCCCACACGCCATATGAAATACAAAAAGATAAATTTCGCTCTTTGTAATAAATCAATTATGGCAAATAAGCTTCGTTCAACCAATTTGGAACGATTTCTCAGACGGATTAAATCTCCGCTTACGCGTTAATCGCGCGAAATATATCGCGCGTTAATTGTTCTAAATTGGCCGAAATGGCAATATTTAAACCCTCATAATTTTACGAAAAATGATCACAGGTGAAATATCTTTTCAAATTTAAGCTCAGAACAACAATATCTTTCGAATAATATAAAAAAATTCCGACAAAAATGGCTAGTTAAAAAGTCGAAATTTGTCTGAAGAAAAAAAAACCCACCCCGAGCACAAATATTCCGTTACTTTCGTATCGAAAGTCGGAACAATAACTGAAAAATAACCGATATATTGGTCAACTATTGTTCCATTTCAGGTTGAAGCGCCTTTCGAAGTTCGAAATGTCGTCATCAAAAGTCCCCCCGAGACTGTGGACAAGTACTACAAAGCTCACGAGGAATTGGGGTCGGGTAAGTTCGGCCGGGTGGTGCGCTGCTCCGAAATAGTTTCGGGTCGCACACTCGCCTGCAAGTACATCGATCTCAAAATGAGCAAAATCGGAGACATTCTCAACGAAATCGCCATCATGCAGAAATTGCAACATCCGAGACTGTTGCAACTCTACGACGCCTTTCAGGAGTCGACTCGGATGATTTTGATTCTGGAGTTTCTGACAGGAGGCGAGTTGTTCTACAGAGTCGTGAACACCGAGTACTCGGAGCGCACATGCAAGTTCTACCTCATACAGTTGTGCGAGGCACTGAAGTTCATGCACGACCACAGTATCATCCACCTGGACTTGAAGCCGGAAAATATCCTCCTAGTCAACCCAGAGAGGTAAGTGCCGTCTCTCCATAAACACCAGGATGATCGCAAAAAATCAGGTGCCACAGAAGAATGTCAGATGGGGTCGAGTGTTATAGCATACCAAAACTTTTCAACTGTGATTTAAGTTGTAGCAAAGACGTTTCGAATCTTTGATTATTTTTCACATTCTTCTCGTGTTTTTGGGGTTTGAGATCAATTATGAAAGGTGATCAAATCTATAACATTTTCTAATCAAATTTAATAAATTTAGCAGAGTTGAGAAAAAAAGAATTTTCAGCTTTTAATCATCTCTTGTCAGAGACGCAGTAAATTTCACTAGCAAGCACCTACGACATCAAATCGACTTTTAGTTTGAATTCAGACGCAGGTTTGTACTACAAATTGAAAATAATTTCACTGCGTTAGGGACACTGTATAAGCAGATTTTGACTATCTGGTAGCCCCACAGTGGTTCCCTTTTGAATGAGGAAGGATTTATTGGAAAGCCTTTAACTACTTAGAAGACAACAGCTCAAATAAAAATACCAATTATTTTAAATATACCATCATAAGTTTTGCAAAAAATTTCGAAAATCAATATAAGACATTTTTTAAGGTTTTTTGAGATTAAATTGTTTTTCTGCGCAGTATTATGGCTTACTTAGTAAGCTTAATAGAAACAGCATTAACCATTTTTTTGTACATGATAGTTTTAACCAGAGAAAAATTTCGGTATTTGACCGTTTCGAACGACGACGGTTTTTTGCATTCATCTAAGTTAGCAAGAGCATTTGAACTTAGAATTGCATTTAGTGAAAGCTGAACTCTTTAAATATTGCGTGTTTCACTGATACATATGAACATCAAAAATCAACCTTGACCTACTTGATAACTTTTTATGACTTTAGTGTTTTTATTGGCTTAACATGCATAACATGCTAGCAAGTAGATCTTTTTAAATTTTCAGGATTTTTGAAAAAAAAACTACCTTGACTAATAACAAAGAGCATACGGATAATGACTATTACGGATAACAAAGAGCATTTTTGCACAACTACAAGGGTGCAAAACTGTAGCTTGTATGGCTAAAAGTGCATAACGATTGTTGCCAAGCTATCAATTTAAGCAAACCAAGTTAAAATTTAAACAAGACTGCTCGTATCAGGGCGAAGCCCTGAATGTTCCGACTGCCTTTAAGGTTTATGGAGCAGCAGTAATAACATAAAAAAATTAAATGAAATGAAATAAAACGAAATTTTTTTTTCTTCTAAAATTTGCAATTTTTTATGAAAATCAACCCCCCACACGCCATATAAAGTACAAAAGAATAAATTTCGCTCCTAGTAACAAATCAATTATGGCAAATAAGCTTCGTTCAACCAATTTGAAACGATTTCTCAGACGGATTAAATCTCCGCTTACGCGTTAATCGCGCGAAATATATCGCGCGTTAATTGTTCTAAATTGGCCGAAATGGCAATATTTAAACCCTCATAATTTTACGAAAAATGATCACAGGTGAAATATCTTTTCAAACTTAAGCTCAGGACAACAATACTTTTTGAATGATATGAAAAAATTCCGTCAAAAATGGGTAGTTAAAAAGTCGAAATTTGTCTGAAGAAAAAAAACCCACCCCGAGCACAAATATTCCGTTACTTTCGTATCGAAAGTCGGAAAAAAAACACTTACACTAATTCCGACTATATCCCCAAACTATGGCACAAAAATCTAAAAATTAGATTAATAGATCTAATAGGTACCGTAGGAAACGTCAAACTAGGTATCGTAGGGTAATTCCCAATTAATCCGTGCTAAATGAGTATTATCTGCGGAATCATCCTTTAATGATCTGCAAAAAACTGGTAAAAGAACTTGATGACAACGGCCATGATTACACTCACCATCATTGCCAGTTGTCACTTATTCTGAGTTCTCTGCAGCTTTACGATTATGGCCATTTGCCATCACACTTTTTTGTGACCACTCTCGGAGAATGGGAAGGAATTGGTTTTTTTCCAGTCAATTTTGACTGCCTCAATGAAATGTTGTAAAGGGTCAAGTGTAGAATCATAGTAGTCCCTTTTGGTTGCAATTCGGATTCCTACACTATTGGACAAAATTAAGCGCAAATTCAAGATTTTACTCTGTGAAATGCCTGTTTTCAATGTATATTTTGAACTACATTTCCGTCAAAACTCAGTAAAATTTTTACATTGACCGAGAACAAATGAGCAGAGCTACCATCTGTGAAATTATCAATATTTGGTTTCAATGACTTACCAATGTAATCCGGGTCTGAAAATGCCAGTTTTCCTCATCTGCACTAAGTTTTGCATTGTAATGAAATCTTTCTTGAATAAGCGGAGTAAAGAAGTTGTTCATGCGACGTTAGACATTCTCAGCGAGAAAATGGAAACAATCAGTGTGAAATTTTTAACTTAACTCAGACGTTTGTTACTTATTCACGCGAAGTAAAAAGACTTAGTGCAGATGAGAAAAACTGGCATTTTTAGAGCCAGATCACATTGCTAATTCATTGAAATCAACTATTGATACTTCTACAGATGGTAGCTCTGATCATTTGCTCACGGTCAATGCTAAAATTTTACTGAGTTTCGAAGGAAATGTAGTCCAAAATGTATATTGAAAACAAGCATTTCACAGAGTAAAATCCTGAATTTGCGCATACTTTTTTCCACTAGTGCAAAAGAAACATTAAAAAAACTTGCTCAGTGTCGAGAAAAATTGGTTTTCAGTCTAAATTAGACAAAAATTGATGATAGGCTGACCCGCAACTACTAGTTTTCTTTATTTCAATACCAAACATTTCAACTTTATTTTAGCCATGTTATTTCTAATTTGGACAGTTTCCCATCTAATTCAATAGGAATTTAGAAAAACAATTTAAAAAAACGTTTGAAAAAAGTTTTTACTTTTAATTTTGGTTTTTCTTGAGTCGTTACGTTTTGTACTACATGCACAGCAACCGGCTCTCTTTGTTTAAATTTAGAATAATAACAACCAATATGAAAAACTATCATTTCTAGTTTTAGTTTGTCCTAGTAGAATGTGGAGGCTTTTCAAAACAAAAATCAAAACTGAATGAATTTTTCGTGATACATACATAATTTCCCGCCAGTTTTTTTAGGAAAATAAACTGTGACAATTAGATCTCAGGGTATATTAGTTCGGAAAAAAACTAGAGTGCATATTCGCAAAAAGAAACTAGAGTGCATAATCCAATCCACAAAAAATACGCAACTGAAATCGAGCCTTGTAGGTGGAACAAAAATTGGTTGTGAACCCATTTGACATGCTGAATTATTTTACCATTATGTCGGTCACATAAGTTTGTTCACATCAAATTCATCTTTTGATCATCCTTTTATTAGAAAATAGAAACTGCTTGAGAGCGGTTAATGCAGTTCAAACTGAAACTACCAATATAATAGCAAGTTTTTATTCAGAGCAACTTTTAAAAGGTTTACAAACTGTTATGAGTATCAGACACTGTCCATTAGTTACTCTCCGAAGTGGAAACAGATTTTTGATAAGTAAAACGGCGTGCACTTAATTTGTAGGAAACAAACTTATCTAAGAATAGCCAACAGTATCTTAGAGTTTACCAATAGGACTGATTAACACGCTCTAGATTTTTAAATGATCTCTAATCAGATACAGCACAAAATAGTCGGGAAAAGTTACCACAAATTGCCACTACTAGATCAATTGGGTTGCATTCACCCCACACAAAGGCATCAAAAGATCGAAATAATTTGTCAGATACTTTTATTGCAAGTTTCGAAGAGAGAAAGCAATAGAAACATATCTGCTCGCGCGAGGCGACAATTCGTAACGGGCGACAATTCGTAACATGCAACAATTCGTAACAGTAGATTAAGCGGGGAACACTGATTGACGCGCAGTATTCTCCTCGTGCCTGATGTAAGCGCAGCGAAGCGAAGCGGAGCAAGCGTATTCTACTTGCCAATGCCTTCTTGCTAATTGTCGCCTCTTACGAATTGTTGCCCTACCATCTGCTCGGGGTAGTTTTTTCTTCAGACACGTTTCAGCTTTATATTTAACAACACTAGTAAAAATAATTACTGCAAATTAAGAATATCAAGGTTCTCAGCTCGAATATAAAAGTTTAATGTTCCCATTTTCGAAGAAAACGGAACATTTATGCTTGGGGTGGTTTTTTATTCAGTCAATTTTCTACCAAATCAATTTTATACCCCACTGAAGATATCGACTCCCTAAAATCAAATGTAAAAAAAAAAACATTTTGCCTATCAGTTTTTGAAAATTTCTGCTCGAAAAAATCCAGTTTGAAAGTTGCCAATTTGGGCATGCTCTGGACTAATTTGTGCGCGCTTTGAAGCATTGATTGTTCCGATTTTCAAAGAAAATGAGGAATATATATGCCCGGGGTGGTTTTATTCAGACCAATTTTGAAAAGTTGACTGCGTATGGGCATCGATCCGGAAATTTTGGGGTTGTAAGGCGAGTATGCTTGCCCTAGAGTAAAGTGCGGCTTTGTGGCTGCAATAAAACTTAATAACTTATTTAAATATATCGCGTTAAAAAGTTTAATAAATATATCGCGCATTAATTGTCCCAAATTGGCCAAAATGGCAATCTTTAAGCCCCATTAACTTTACAAAAAATGATCACAAGTAAAATATCTTTTCAAATTTAAGCTCAGGACAACAATACCTTTTGAATGATATAAAAAAAATTCCGTCAAAAATGTCTAATTAAAAAGTCAAAATTTGTCTGAAGAAAAAAAAACCCACCCGAGCACAAATATTCCGTTACTTTCGTATCGAAAGTCGGAACAAAAATACCAGCGAAAGTTTTTGAGTAATAACAGTTTGAAAAATGCAACTTAGGTCAATTTAAGTTCATTAATCTGCGGTACAATTCGTTCTACAAAGCTTAACCTGCGATACCATTCGTTCATTAAAGCTTAAGGAAAGAAATAACAGGGATCAGATATCATTCCAACTTTAATTGTTTCGATGTTCTTGGTAAGCTCGATCACCCTATAAGAAGCGAATTAGACACTTTTTTTAGCAAGCATGATATGGGAAGATATTGAAAAGTGTGAGTTTTTATCGTTTTTGTTTATAATGTTTATCATTTTCAACATCAAAAACTACTTAATACATGCTAAAGAGCAGCAGGAACATCTATGGTTTTGCCATGACACTAGAAGTTTTGTTGGTCTTTGCATTAGAACTCAGTTTTGTACACTTGCAAAAGCGTCTGTAATGCAACCAGCCACTAAATTTTAATTGTATCGGAAGAAAACAATTTTTTGTTCTCCGAATAATCAACAAGTTTTGTCAATCGCACTGATTTCGTCTGCTTGGTTTATTGTTCCGTCTTACGAAGAAAGTGAGGTAACTATATGCCTGAGATAGTTTTTTTTTTAAATCAGACCGATTTTACCAAAGCTGTTAGCGTATGAGTATCGATCCGGATTTCTTTGGATTGCCAAAAGAGTCTGCTCGCACTAAACTAAAATGTGGATGGCATCGCTGCTCGAATAATAGTTTTATAGTTTCAATAGGCTAACTTTACTTTCTTGTGTGGAAAAAATTATCCGCAATCATAATCGTTCCAAATTGAATTGAGGCCAATTACAATTGGTCATATTTATTCTAATCAAATGTTAGCACTTGTACAACAAAAACTAATCGAGACCAGTTAAGGGGCAGTCGGAACATTCAGGGCTTTGCCTTGATATACGAGCCTAACAATTGCCACCGCTATATTATCTACTAAAGTATGGCAAATGGCCACCCCTATAAAAAACAGTAAATTAGCACAAAAGCGTTATTTCGAATTCGAATATGTGGCCTGGACCTACTTAAAAAAGTTCCCAAGATCTACTTTATAATCGCCACCCCTATGGTATTTACTAAAGAATGACTATCCAAATAAAAATAAAATTAGCACAAAATCTTTCCATTTCTAATTTGAACTTTGCTGCAGCCTGAAAGTTCGTAAAACCATCCATAGCGCCTAAATTACAAGCTTCTGGTAGATTAAGTTTTGGCAAAAAAATTGCACCCCTAAAACACCCCATTATCGTCCAACCCACTCATTATCATGCAACTATTAAAAACTTAACGACGTAATGGTTCTCAAAACTTCAAGACTATCTGTCTAGACATCTTGGTCTTGACCTTAATAAACATCTTAAATTGAATATTGTCCAATTTTCAGATCGGAAAAAGCGTCTAAATCAATCAAACATTTTGCTTAACCATTGTCCTTAACACTTAAAATTTTGCTTGAGCACTGAGTCCGAAGAGCCTTTGGCCTGCGTTTAGAAAAATACTAGCAAGCCCGTCTCAAATAACCAATCGGCTGCAAAAAAAGAGTTGTCCTTTTTTGATCAAGCAAACCCAGCAAGAAAATTTTTCAAACAACTGTAAGTTACACTTTTTCGTAAAAAGGTTTAACAAATTCCCATGCAAGCAATTCAAGAAGAGGAACTTCGAAATATTTCAAGTTGATTAAAAAACCGAACCGCTCGGAAAAAATTTTTTTTCTCAGCAAGCTATTCAAGCCTTGACTTTTTGTAAAATTTTGAGTTTTTTCAAGAAGCAAATCGAATGGCAAAACAATTTAAAATTTCGTATTAAAGCCCTTCAAGCAATGAATTTTCAAAACATTTCAAGTTGTTTCTTAGACCGAATGGCTTTTTGAAAATTTCATGAACGAATCAGCTGGCAATTAAATAAAGTTTTTTTAAGCAATATACAAAGCGATGAAATTTTGAAATATTTCAAGTTGTTTTATGTAGCCAATCTTATAGCGAGGAATATAAATTTTTCTATGGAAGCCATTCAAGCAATGAAACTTGAAAATATTTAAACTTGTTTGTTAGACCGAATTATTAGGGCTTTCTAAACAAAAAATAGGGCTTTCTAAGCAAGCAATTTCAGCTATGAATCTTTGGAAGAGTTCAAGTTGTTTCATGAAAAAAATCGGATGGCAAAAATATTAATTTTCTCTATTGACATCATTCAAACGATAATACATTTTAAATTATTTCATTGGGCAAAACGGTTTGAAACCAAGTTATTCAAGCTATAAAATTTTGAAACAATTCAAGTTATTTCAGACCAAAATGTTTTTTTTTTTCAATTTTTCTAAGCTAGCTTCAAAGTTTTGACAAAAGACAAGTTATTTCATGAAGGGAATCGGAAGTTTTTCTAATGAATCCATTCAAGCGTTAAAATCGTGATATTTTTCAGTTTATTTCATAGACTGGATCGGTTAGCGAAAAACTCAAATTTTATTTTACGCGAACTGTTCAAGATATGAAAAATTGAAATACGTTAAGTAACTTTTCTAGACCGACTTGTAAGCAGAAAATCAAGTTTTTTTAATCCAGTCAGGCTTTGAAATACTTTCACTTGTTTCTTAGAGCAAATCAGTTTTTAAAAAGCCCAAGTGATTTTTAAGCAACGAAAACTTGAAATATGACATGTATCTTAGACCAAAATATTTTGAAATTTGAAATTTCTCAAAGTGAGGTATTTGAGCGATGAACTTAAGAACTTCAGGTTGTTTTATAGATCAAGTCCTCTTATAAAAAGTATAAATTTTCCTATGCAAGCTATTGTGCCAACCAGTTCACGACAAGTTCATATTTTTAAGCAAACTAATGAGGCAGTGAAAGTTCGAAACAATTCAAGTTGTTTTCTAGACCAAAAATCAAGCAATGAAAGTTGAAACATGTCAAGTAGTTTAAAAAAGCAAATCTATCTGCGAAAAGTTCAAGTTTTTCTTAGCAAGCTATTCAAGCGATGCAATCTTGAAATAATTGGTCCGCAACAAGTTTACGTTTTTATATTTAAGCTCAATTTAATTCATAGACCGAATCGTGAAAAAAATTATTGACAGAGTTAGTGGAAAAAATTAGGTTTTTCAAGTTATTCGATGAATTGATTCGGTTATGAAAAAAATTAAATTTTTCAAAGCAAAAAATTCAAGCCATGAAATATTTCAAGCTGTTTCATAGACAAATTGGCTTTCAAATATTTAAACTTTCTAGGCAACTTATTCAAGCTATGAAACTTTGAAATACTTCAACTTTTTTAAGACTGAATCATTGACAAAAAGTCCAAGCTATTACAGCTATAAAGTTTTTTCAACTTGGATCACACAGCGAGTCGCTTCGTGAAAACTTTCAAGTTTAACTAAGCAAGCTATTCAAGATATGAACCCTTTGAAATTAGAGTTTTCTACGCGAAAAGTTCAGATAATGAAACATTTCAATTTATTTCGAAGACCAAAATAGTTTGCAAAAAAAAATTCTAAGCGAGCTGTTTGAGCAATGAAAATTTCAAATACTTCAAGTTATTTCGTTGCAGGAATCGCCTAGCAAAAAAATAGTTTTTGTAAGCATGTAAGTTGCTTTTAAGGTGGTTCGTTTTAGACTGAATTGAGACTGTAAATGCAAATTTTTGAAACTGTGTAGCCTTGAAGTTAAATCGAATTCATTGTGTTTCAAGAGGTTCGGAAATTTTTTGAAAAAAAAAAAACAATTCTATAATAATACTGTTCTGACTTCAGATTGAAACAGAAACATAAAACTTATTGTGCTCACAAAGCGTGAAGCCGCCGCCACCATAAAATAAATTTGTTTATATCCCTTTGCAAAATGAATGGAAAAGCATTTGGAAAAACTCGTATAACGTTTTAAGTATTGGAAATTAAAACGACTTTTCTCGTTAAATGCGAATAATAACGATTCTTCTCGTAACGTAAAATACGAACGTACGAACAACTCTTCTCGTAAAATACGAATGCACGAATAACATTCACGAGAGATAACGAAGTTAGAAAATAACTTCTTATTTGCTACGACCCATTGGGAGATTTCCCAATGAAGTAAAATAGAAGCTGAAAACTACTGAGATTAATTCCAACAATTTTGTCTTACAACACCCCAACCTCTCTCTCTAAAAACACCATTCTCATTCAAAATATCTCAAAATCAACCCTTAAAAGAAATATTGAGTCTAATGGTAACTTGCAGTAAATTCATACTATCTTCTTTTCTAACAAAATATTTTCCAGCGAAGTTTAGATTTACTTTCTAAGACAAAAAATAGAAAAGACCCTATATTACTAACAAGCGTTTTGTCCGACACATATAAGTATTGCTAACGTAATAATACAGATTTTAGAAGATTCGATAGTTGCTCTGAATGAGTCTCAGACGTATTAATCTAAGGTTTTTGAACGTTGCGCTCGATAAACGCTTAAATTTAGTTAATTCGCTTAATACAAAAAATTTGAAAAAAGAATTCGAAGTTTTTCCTTAATGTGAAGAAAAACCGGCTCTTACTTTTTAGACAAACTTAGAGTGCCTAGTCACTCCTGAAATTGATTCATTTTAAGCTAAATTTACAAAAATTTTATTTTATTGTCAATAATTCAGTTTTTATTTTTTGTATAAGCTAATTTTTAGCCCCACACACCGCACGCACGCAAGAAAAGTTTGCAAAAAATGGGGTCGCAAACTTCTATGCTTTTTGAAGACCAGTTTTTCTCAAATATTGATGATTGATTTTCTTTTGACTTATCCTTCTAATCAAAATTAAAAAACGGCTTTAAAGCAGCTGAAAAATATGCGGGCCCATCTAATACACCAATCAGAATAAGGTACGGGCTTCGTTTTGTTTTCAACTATTGTTCATTTCAGCAACAAGATCAAAGTGATTGATTTTGGCCTGGCCCAGGAGCAGAAGCCAGGAGAGTCTCTAAAGGTGCTCTGGGGCACAGCAGAGTTTGTGGCACCCGAAGTCATCAACTACGAAGACATTTCAATCAAAACAGGTCACATCTTACGATCATCTCTAGCACTTAATAACCACAGCAGTAGTGCGGCGAGGCGGAGGGGTTTAGGACCTTGTCCAATTTGGTTGCAAATTTTCCCAAATGTAGCTAATTGAGGACCAATCTAATCTATTAGCCCTAAAAAGTTTCAAAATGCGCCTTAGGCGCACGAGTTTCCCCCCGTCAGGGATCCGACCCCCTGACCAAACAAAGGGTCCCCTTTGGTATTCTTTTATGACATATATTTTCGCCCGACCTTAAAATGTGTCTAAGGGCGCCAGTATATACTTATTTTGAAGGGGAGCGTGCTCAGAAAAAAAACACAATTTGTTGGTCAAAATTTCTGTACTTACTGCCAATAGTTTAAAAGCAAAGAATGGCTGAATTAGATGAAAAGTAAATGAGAAATTAGAAGTAATAAAAACTAAATATTGTTTACATTGGAGCCAAATTGAATTGGGATGTCAGCCCAATTCCTCTAAATTCGTCCAACATTTTCTTCTTAGAATCCAAATCACGACCAAAAAAAGCATTAAAGTGATACACTACTTAAACCCCTAAAACCATTTTTGAGGTGGACAAAATTGTCTGACAAAAAACGTAACTAAAGACAAGCAAGAAAACGACAAAAAGCAGCTCTATAAAGTGCAATAAAAAAAGGTAGAAATAAGCCTAGCTCTCGGATTCGAACTCCGACCTAGTGATTATGGGTTTCAAATCTAATCATTCAGCCACGGTCATTTAATGAGTCACAAACACTAGCCACAAATTGTGCAGAAAACAGATGCCATGGAATTTCCAATGATACAGATCGTGATGATAGCAAATAAAGGAACACTTTTAATGAACATTTTTCCCTTGCGAATCAGGTTAGAAAAAAAAGAAGTCCGTAGTCTAAAAAGTTGAACACAGAAACCAAGCGGCGCTTCGCATCACTTGCGACAAAACAACAGCGTACCATTGCAAGCTATTAAATTGTCAGTGAGATGGAAAAAAACTAAGTGGAAAAAAATGGTAATACCAACATTTTGATCACAGAAAAACAGACGAGAAACACAACCACTAAAAAACACGCTTTTAGTATTTTCTGAATTTCTAGGTCAACAACACGTGGTTAGACGCCAATTGATCCAAAAAACAAAAATTGCAAACAAAATTTTTATTTTTTATTTTGAAAAAAACAACAATTATTTTGGAAAAATGAAAAATTCAAACTCAGAAAAACAGACGAAAAACACAACCACTAGCAATAAGCACATTTTTAATAATTTCCATGCTTTCACTAAGCCATAACACGTGGTTAGACGCCAATTGATCTGAAAACAAAAATACCAAAGGAAATGTTTGCCATAAAAACTCAACAAGGCTTTGGAAATAAGAGAAACTCGATCGATAAAAAAAACAGACGGGATACACAACCGATATCATCAAGCCCGCTTTAAGTAATTTCCGAGCGTCCACTAAGCCAGCAACACGTCGTTAGATAACAATTGATTCAAAAAGAACGCCAAGGAAAGTGGTTGTCATAAAAAAAATTCACAATTTTTGTAGTACGAAAAAGTCAATGACTGAAAAACACGAGAAGGAGAGCCACTAGAATTAAACAAAGTTGTAGTATTCTTAAGCGTTTACTCAGCCAAAAAATTGGATTGTTACAAAATACGAAATCTTCAACCTCTGAAAATCCGACGAGAAATATAGCCACTACCATAAAACATGCTTTTAGTTCTTTTTAAGCGTACACTATGCCGAAAACTTGTAGACAAACCAAAAACGAAAAAATCAACAAAAATTGTTCCCAGGAACAAAATTTGTAAGATTAAAAATTTTGAATTTTTAACCTTCATACAATCAGCCGAGCTAATATAGTGAAAACATGAAAAATCACCTTTTATCTTTATACCCATGCAAAAAAAAATTCATCAAAAGAACAAAACAACAGCCGAAAATGTTTACAATCGACAAAACAAGAACCGATATCATCTAGGCCGAACAAAAATTCTAAGCGAAAGAAAACAAAGAAAAACGGACAAAATGCCAGTCAATTAAACTTATTTTGAATAAATACAGGATTTACTCAACGAAACTTGAGACTGGAATGAAAAGTAGTTACAGCGCAAAAAAGTGCGGGGTTGCAACTAAGCCGAAAAACATAAGCTTACAAACTACAAAGCCGACTAATGAAAATTTCCCGGAAATAAAACTTGAGACACTGAAATAAAAATATCCGGCTGGGACTCAAACCCCTGACCTTCAGTTTCAAAAGCAACTGCATTAACTCCAGACCAAAAGCGATAAGGCCTTTAAGTTGCTAAGGTTTGGTAATAAAGCAACATCAATTTCCATTACAAATATGTCAAAGGTTTTTTTACGGGAAAAACGCCTGATTCCCGATTACAAGACTTGCTCTCGCAAAATAACAAATTACATCAAAATTCACAAAAAACTTTTGGTTACAAAAAATCATCTTACGAAAGAAAGGCAAAAAACAAAAACATTTGGCAACTAAGCCGACAAACCATAAGCAGACAACCTATAGGCTGATCAGTATTTGATCTTAAAAATTTTGGAATTAGGAAAACCAGATGCTGGCCGGATTCGAGCATAGTCCTTTAGCCGCCTGCTAGTAATTTTTGTACCCCAGCGATTAAAACTGAGTTTTCAAGAAATTGAGCGTGTTTGGTTGCTGCAGAGTTGAACACGCTGGAGAATTGATTCAGTGATTTTGTTAAACTTGTTGTCATATTTCAGTTTGATAGAATAATCGAAAAAATTTAAGAAAAAAAATTCAAAAACTATATATATCAAAACAAAATGATAACAACTAGCTTTGAAAAAAAACAAGCAAAATCAATATAATCCAAAATTAGCAACGGAAGAAAACTTACCAAGCGATAAAAAGACAAAAAGTAAAGCTACGGAGAAAAAACCCTTTAAGCCGAAAAAACTCAAAAAAGACTGAAAAAATTAGAAAACCAAGTTCCCTTTCAGACAATACACACACGCACAAAAAAGAATTGTAATCATCAATTGATGCAATATCAGGCCGAAACCTAATAGGTCGAAAAAAAAGAAAAATTGAATCGTACAACTACAAATTTTGGTAAAAACAAGCTACTTGATAAAACAACAAATAATATAAAAAGCAAATTTCGAATAGGGAAGATATCTTAAGTGCTGACATGCTCACAATATATCTGTTGCGGTAATTCTTGGAACTGAGTTCGAGAAAAAATATTTACGTGAAAAGTTTGAGTACCCAGTTGTAATAAAATTTGGAAAATAAATTTTAAATAATTTGTTTCAGATTGTTTTTTTATTCCCCCACGAGCTAAGAGAAGTACAATTGGATGCAATTAACATCTAGTACGTATTATTAGTTCCAACTAGCTCGCCTCAAATTAAACTGCGACCATTTCTGAACCGGCTTAAATACCCGCTCACGCGTTAAAAGAACGAAATTTATTGCGCGCTAATTTTCCCAATTTAGCCAAATTTTAACAAATGATGAATGATGAAAATTTTAAAATTTTTCTGAATATTATGTGAAGTAAAGATGAAATTGCTCCAGCCTCAATTTTCCCAAGTTTCCATAACAAATAACAAGACTGCTCGTATATGAGGGCAAAGCCCCGAATGTTGCGACTGTCCCTAAATTCATATCGAATAGTTTTTGGGAAAAGAAAATAATGAAAAACCTGTAAATTTTGGACAATATCAAAGAGTAAAATGATGAGTCCTACAAAATTAATACGACCGATTAGCTAGCCTCAATTCAATTTGGAGCGATTTTGTTGCGCGGGATAATTCGCCACTCATAAACAATTCGGTCTACGCTCTCAGCATTAGAAATAAATTCTTCAAACCGCGCATTATTTAGGCCAGAACATGTCCAACTTGGCAATTATTAAACCCCCAGAACTTTAAAAAAAACTGGAGGTTAAATAGATTTTTTTAAAATTTAAACTCAAGGAGTTGATATCTACAAGGGGGTATAAAAAATTTTTGTTGAAAAAGATTATTTCGATTGGCGAAAATTAACTGAATAAAAAAAACACACCGAGCATAAATATTCCGTTTTCTTCCCAAGTCGGAACAAAAAGATTTCGACGCAGTCACCACCCAAACAGTCTCCATTCAAGGACAACAATCATTGGCCGGACCAGCAGTAGAAACTGTCTAAACGCGCGAAAGTTTTGCAAAACGGCAGTTTTTACCTGTTTACCAGAAGTTCTTAATGCTGTTTTAATCGAGCTAAAAACAATAAATATGAGCGACTTAGTAAAAGTCTTCGAAGCTTTCAAATACCCTCGCGAAAATCCTGCATCCACTCCCGTCAGAAAGTGCGAAAGGGAAAACTTTTCAGCCAGTCAAAATTGTACAACTCACTGATTTGTCGGGCGTTTGTCTTTCAGAATTGTAAAACGCGCAAAAATGTCCCTCGAAGTTTTCAATCAATTGTCAATTCTGATCTACATAACTTTTTGGAGGTCCACTTTTACACAGCTAGTATAAATTATTGTCTTTTGACTCCTCTGCCACGAAAAGGTTACCCTCCAAGAAAAGATGTCGAAACTTTACCACTTATATAACAGATTGTGCACAAAATAGATATGTGGAGCGTAGGCGTGATCACTTACATTCTGCTCAGTGGAATCTCTCCCTTCATGGGCGAAAATGTGGGCGAGACGTATGGAAATGTGGTCAATGTTCGATATGACTTCGATGACGAATCATTTGAGACCTGTTCACCCGAGGCAAAAGTGTTCATACAGGATCTGCTGATAAAAGAGCAATCTAAGCGCATTTCAGCTGATGAGGCTCTGAAGCACAGGTAGGCAAATCTGATTGGTTATAAAGCAACGGAAGCTACAAAAATCGTATTCTTTCGCGATCGAATCTCAGCAAGAAAAAAAAACTTTTGGACAAAATCTATTTCATTAATAATGAGGCTTTTGAAATTCATACTTTTATTGCGATTCATTTTTTAAAAACTTTTTCAGTTTTCAACATTTTCTCGCACGAATATATAGACCATTTGTAAGTAATTTAAAAACTAATAATCCGCGTACAGTAATTTTAAATTTTGAAAACCTATAAATTTTGAACAATATCAAAGTGTGAAATGTTGATTCGTACGCAATTAATACGACCAATCTGAAAAGTAGGGAGCGGACTTTTGGGTCGTAAAAAGGGTTGGGTAAGACAGTGCCGAAGTAAGAGAGTGCCGAAAACAAAAATTTGTTAAAGAGTGCCGAAAATGAAAGAAACTGACTTATTTGTCGTGAACTAATTGAGAAAAGAAAAGAAAGTTTTGTTTGCTCATCGATTTTGGCGCCAAAATTGAGTCTGAACAATTTGAAAAGAGTGCCGAATATGAAAGAAACTGACTTATTTGTCGTGAACTAATTGAGAAAAGAAAAGAAAGTTTTGTTTGCTCATCGATTTTGGCGCCAAAATTGAGTCTGAACAAGTTTCAAGTGTCATTATTAATTTTCCCGCCAAAAGCTAGCCTCTTAAATTGCGTTCCAATATTTCCCGCCTTTTTCGGCACTCTCTAACTTCGGCACTGTCTAACGCCGCCGTAAAAAGTGCTTTTTAAAGTTTTCAAGACTGCCAAAAACTTTTTAAAAAATAAGTGCAGAAAGCTTCAATTTCGTTATTGTAAAACCATAAACAAATCCTGTTGCACATTTTACAACAAAAAGAAGTTAATTTAACAATTTAACAAGACTGCTCGTATCAGGGCAAAGCAGGGGCTCCGTAAAATTTATTTCCATTATATGGCTACTAGCCCCTCAATTATTTCCCTAACTTTTTGGAATCCCTAAATAATTTTTATTTCTCAGAAAAAAAAATCATGGCCATAATTAAATTATTCCAAAATGAAAAAAATAAAATGGCACAGTGGAATAATGTGAGTTTCTCACAGAATTTTGGATATGAGTTCAGCGTCCCAGTACTCTTTGTTGACGCAAATACCCAATGTTGAGTTTCGCCCGACTGAAAAGCCGCTTGCATGTGTGCACATGCAGAACTGAAAGGTAAACAACACTGCGAGAAAGTAAAGTGGAAGGATTTTCGCAGCAGCTTGCATTTGGTTGACGTAATGAATGACGTAATGATGTGACGCGTTGTTCGCAGTGAACCTTAGATAAAATAATTTCTGGAATTATTGTAATATTCCTTACGCGAGAAAGAAATAGTTTTCCTAAAAGTTCTCGAAAAATACATAATTTTTATTTTAAATTAGTCGAAATAAATTATTTATCAAAAATTATTCCACTACCATTATTTTTACGGAGCCCCTGGGGCAAAGCCCTGAAGGTTCCAACTGCCTCTTAAGGTCCATAGAGCAGTAATAACATGGAAAAAAATAAATATAATTAAGAAAATGATTTTTTTTAATTTGAGGTTTTGAACCATCCCCCCATGCCATCCCCCCACGCGGCATACAAAGTGCAAAATGATAGATTTCGCGCCTAGTAACAAATCGATTATAACAATAAAGCTTCCTTCAACCAATTTGGAACGATTTCTCAGACGGATCAAATCTCCGCGTACGCGCTAATAGCGCGAAATATATCGAGCGTTTATTGTCCAAAATTGGCCAAAATGACAATCTTTAAACTGCCATAACTATACAAAAAATGATCACTAGGTGAAATATATTTTCAAATTTAGGCTCAGGACAACAATACCTTTTGAATGATTTAAAACAAAATCCGTCAAAAATGGCTAGCTTAAAAGTCGAAATTTGTCTGAAGAAAAAAACCAACCGAGCATAAATATTCCGTTATTTTTGTTACAAAAGTCGGAGAAATTATAATAGTGATATTTGATTTTCTCAGAAATGCTAATCGTAGTAGAGCTGTTCAAAATAGGCTGAGTGTTATTTCTGAGAAATGCAAAGCCCATAACGTAATGCATATGAATGTGGCTGGATATTTCTTTGATTAGAATTTGCATTTCTCAAAAATACAACATTTTAAATATTCTCTGCCTTAAAGCTAAGCGCTGAAAAAGTAGAAAAAAAATACTTTTTTCCGCTCCCTGCTGGTAAGCTTGCCTCAATTCAATTGGCAACGATTTTGTTGTGCGGAATAATTCGCCACGCATAAATAATTCGCGTTACGCTCTCAGCAATATGAACAGATTCTTCAAAGAGCTCGAAATCCAGTCCAGAACAGGGCCAATTTGGTAATTTTCAAACCTCCAGAACTTAACAAGAAATGATCAGAGGTAAAATATCTTTTTAAATTTGAACTCAGGAAGTCAATATCTTCATAAATTTGAACTCAGGAAGTCAATATCTTCAATGGGGTATAAAAAATTTTTTTGTCGAAAACGATTATTTCGATCGGCGAAAACTGACTGAATAAAAAAACCACACCGAGCATAAATATTCCGTTTTCTTCCAAATTCGGAACAATTTGAGAGTATATCCACTTATATAAATAAAATCACTCATTGTTTGCTCTTTGTGTGTTTATATGCAGATGGCTGCAGGAGATCACTTCCAACGTGGGCAAGAGTTTCAACAAGGACAAGTTGAAGAACTACCTCACAAGGCGCAAGTGGAGACGGGCCATCAATGGAGTGCTCGCGCTCCAACTCATGGGCGCCGACCTGGACATGCGGAAGTAGTACCATGGCAAAAAATATTTCAAACTGCAGAACAACAACCATTGAAGGATCAATAAACTCAATCAAACTCCATAGGTTCCCCTACCTCAACTCCTAACCTCAATATAAATAGGACCCTATTTGGTAGAAAAAAAGAAACATTGGTATGCGAAACGTTGAGACAAACGGTATTTTTGGGTTAGTGTTAGAACGGTGGACCGCATAAATTTGAATTTTTCAACTCAAGCTTCCAAATCAAAGGCAAATATATCATTGAATCATATCACCGGCAATTGAAAAGGCAGAAATTTACGAAGAAGGGTTGGAGTTCTTGGGTAAATGATCCCTACAATATTTTACTTCTATGAAGTCAGATCAGCTTTGCAAAAACTTTCGAAAACTGCTACCGCTAAGGCAGCTTCTGATGTATTTATTTACTAATGATGTTAACAGACTTCAAAATTTGTCGAGCTTACTTAAATTTCTTTATACTTACAGTTGAATTCCACAGAAAAGAATTAAATTAAAATTCTTATTTTACTAAAAAAAACAAGAGATCGGCCAGTCTTGATTCTGTTTCGCTATAAGACTCACCTTTGATTATAGATCTTTTCGATCTGACTTAGAGTAAAAGAAATAGTTATCAAATCATAAAAATAAAATGGATGGATTAAAACAGATTTTATTACATTTGATACGAAATTCTATTGTGATTTCGGCTTCAAGGTATGGCGAATTGTAGATTCGACAGTTTTTTGAACATCCACCGGTTCGAAGATTTCAGTAGGTTATTCTGAAATGGTTTCCAAAAACATGGTGATTGAACTATTTCAAGTTACGCGCTGCGCATCAGGCGATTGCGCGACGCCAATCGGGGGACTTTTCGAATCCCGGCTAAAAATTAGAAAAAGTGAGTAAACTGTAATTTTTCTACAATGGGCGGGAAGGGAAGTCAATGAGAACATAGATTTAAAACAGATTTTATTTGCTGACCACAATGCCGGTGGATCTTTAAACAGCAATTGACACTCTACTCGGACAATTTTGCGTGATGATTATGAATGTTAAAAGAAATCAGACAATAAACACATCACGGATTAGGAGAAGACATTACGAAAACTAGATAACGCAAATGAGTCAATAAATCTGAAGAAATGCAAATTCGCACGAACCGAGAGTGAATGGTTACCGCAACATAGTTGCCGCACCATTTTTTTATATATCATTTTTTTTGGAGAAAAGGGACAACTCAATTTCAGAAAAACTGCCGGGAAACAAAACCATCAGCGTTAACTATGCTTTTAGTAATTATCGAGCGGACACTAAGTCGGTAATACGCGAAAAGACGCACAATTATTAAAAGACGTCAATGAAAACTTTTCAGCGATTAAGTTTCAAAACTTTAACTTTTTTACGCCGCAACCGACCTGAATTGATTTTCAAGATAAAAAACTTTATTTACCCTTCAAACGGCGCAGAATTATTGAAAAATCCTGTAAAACATGAAACAAAACTATTTAGGTCGAACAATAAAGCTTTTAAGCGAAAACCAAGTTAGCTTATTTACAAATTACAAGCGTAAACAAACAACGCTTGCAACTACAACCAAATTGGCTGAGAGCACACAAAATCCGTGATGCGGCAACTAGGCCGACAAAAATAAGCAGACAAACGAAAGTCATAAATGCTGAAAAAAAACAAGGTTCTGCCGGTACTCGAATCACCGACCTTAGGGCACTCTAAACCAAGTGAAAAGGCGCTAGGCAAGATGTTACGGGTCAACAACAAATCAAGTTCAACTTCTTACAGATTCGTGAAAATTGGTTATCGGAAAAAGTCTTATTCCCGTTTACATGAAACTTGCTCTCGCGAATGTAAAAAATATATACTTTTTTAACACAAAAAAGCAATGCAAGCTAGCAGACAGGAAAAGAACAGAAGCTACGAACTCCCAAGAAAACGGGAAAATTTTCAAAGAAATTACAAGTAAAAAATTCAAAACAAAGTCTGGAATGTTCTATTAACGGAAAATTGGTCTAGAAATACATTTGGCGGCGTTTGATGAAAATTTAAAAACAACAATTTTCGAGCGAAAGAAATTGTTGTCATGAAAAAAATTGAACTATAATATCTATTCTGAGATTTTTAATGTTTTGTGCACTCCGGAGGAAAGCATACAACTTATGGTTCCCTCGAGTGACTCAAAATTAGGATAGTAAGCCAAAAAAATAAAAGCCGAAATAATTTCGGCCGAACATTTTCTAAGCAATTTTTTTTTAAATGAAAAAACACGAAGTCAAGGCTAGTAAACAATCAAATAGCAGTATTAAATGAAACCATAAAAAGCAACTACAATGAAAACTGCATAAAGCAAAAACAAAATTTATGATGAGGCAACTAAGCCGACAGAACATAAGCAGACAATAATAAGCCGACAATTATTTAAAACGGAATAATTCCCGTTTGAAACAAAACAGGTCCTGGTCAGATTCGAACCAAGGACCTTTGCCGTCCCAGGCGTAGTTGTTACTTACAGAGTATATGTGCCAGAGACACTTGAACATTTGAATTCATTATGAAGCAAGATACCAAGTGATTCTGTTTAACAAGTTGTTAACCCGAAAAAAGTCTAAAATTTCAAAGAAGGCCGTCTAAATTTTCTGAAAATTCAAGAAAACCAGCAATAAATGAACCCTTTTTCGTGGGAATTTTTTTTCGGGTGATCTATTGAGCTTAAAGTAGTTTGTTCTTTTCCTGAACCGTTTGTCACTTTTAATTTTGGTAATTCGGTCGTGATTATTTAAATCAGTGTTGTATAGAAAAAATACAAAATTTTATCTTCGAAAGGAGCTTTTACAAATTAACCCTTTTCTCCAGACTCAGACTAAAAATCATGAAACTTCTAGCAAGACCGCGTAAAATTGTTATCGCCTCAATGCAAATCTGGGATTCGGTACACCGTGAATATTTTGAGGAAACTCCAGCCGGTAAAAATTTGTTGATTCAGTTGTATAAATAGAGTTGAAAACTCGCGTGGTTTTTCGGTACAGCAGAAAAATTTCCGAAAGTTTAAAAAGCAGGAAGAAGAGTCAAAAATAGGAAGATGAGAGACGCCGATAGACAAAAAATCTTCCTGGTGATAATTTTAGATAAGATATCAATGCAAAATCCCGACTACTTAATTTCTATTTTAAACTTATCAAATCTAACTTCCTCCTTCTAATTTCCTCCTAATTTTAAGTTGGATTATTAAAACTTGCACTTTTTGCATCTCTTCTCTCTTAATTCTCTATTGAAAATATAGTTTCAGCTATGAGCACTGATAATTCCAGCCAGAAATTCAGAATGAAAATGGTCAGCTTTTTGTTATTTTCATTCGTTTTGAGTCTAACAAGAAGCTACAGTGTACAATCACCCAGATCTGAACCACCCAATATAACAACAGAATATGAAATATCCGAGAAAAGGACGACCGATGACATTCAGCCCAATTATGACCTACAGAAGCTGTTTATACTTCTAAGCGACAAACTTCAGAACTTATCCAAACCCAGGAAATCAGTGATGACTACACTCTACAAAGCACACAAAAACCAAGAATGGCACCCACTGGATAAACGACCAGCGGCTTTCCACTGGGGATAAAAGCAGAAGATGAACATTTTTTAACCATTCGATATATAGCGTGAGTGTCAATTACTTAAAAAAAGTGAAAACAAATTTGAAGTAATATTCTGTAATCGCATGCTCTATTTGTAGATGTGCAAAAACTGGTTGAAAACGACAAATAAAGAAAATGTTTGACCGTGTTTTTAACGCAGATCATTATGATTTTTTTCAGCTGCCAGCACCCTGTATTGGCACTATTTAGTAAATGATGCAGCTCCGTAGGCCATTATTAGATAGCGACAATTGATTGGCGACAGCGACAACTTGTCAGAAATTCGCTCGAGACAACAATTCGCCGATAGCGACAAAAGCGCGAATTCGTATACTTTAAAAAAGATACAATTATTTATGAATGTGGCTCTAGAAATTTTAGATATCAGGTCGGCCTCATGATGACTGTACGATAACAAATAGAAACCATAAAAAATTGTGGCTGAAACTGTTTTACGGCGGTCAATTACGTTCCAAGAACTCTAAAATTGTTCTTAAGGTTTCTTAGGCGCCAAAGTACACTAACTTTGAGGAAGGACTGCGCGCCAAAAACAGCAAAATTTTAACCCTTCAAAAAATACTCAAAAATGTCATTTTCCTGCCTTTTATTTACGGAGCGCTAAAACATGAGTTGCTGATCTAAAAATTGACGAAATTTTTCAAAAAAACGCTCCCGTCAAAACATTCTGAAAACACCACTGGTTTTTCGACATGTTATTTGAAATTATAAAGCAATTTTTTGAATTGTTTGGCCATCAAGAGGATCGTAGATTTGAAACTCGACTTGAATAATTATGATTCTTCAATCATAAGTCAATTATTATTATTACAGGAGTTCAAGTAAGGTGAGAAAAGAAATTAAATCAGATTGGATCTGACTCTTCATCGACTCCTATAGCGATAAATCTACTCCTCTGGCAGCAAAAGCTAAAACGTTTTTCTCGAGACAAAAAGAATTCATTCAAAAAAGGATTGTCTCTGAGCGCAAACCATGACTGAACGATTTGAAGTATGATATTACATTCGATCACTTTCAAGATGGATTGGCTGATCAAGATTGATCGCTTTCAATAAAATAAATTCATATTAAAAAGTTTTCCATAGAAAAGCTCAACAATTAAGGAAAACAACTTCTCTTTTTAGTGGCAAACACTCCACTAAAAGTTCTCTTTTTAGTGGCAAACACTCCACTTCTATGCTCGGCAGACAAACATTTTCCGAAAAAATGCATGCATTATTAGCCAAAATTATGGTTCTGATCATCACAAGAGGTGAGAAATTTCATCTTCGGGTGTGTTGTAGTTTTCTTTTTTTTGTTTTCCAGGCAAAATCAGGTACCACAAAAAATTGGAATGAGTCTAGTGATATATCTTATTCAAGCACTTTCAGTTGTGATTCGACCGAGATTTAAACATGTTGAAAAAAGAGTAGCAAAACTTTCACCAAAGCAGTAAAAAAACTTAAATTTACCCCTGGTCAACTAGTTTTGAAGCCTCATTTAGCGCTTCCTAAGCAATAAAAAATCTAAAAATTTTAGAACAAGTTTTCGAAAAATTTTTCCGATTTAAACAAAATTTTTATTTGTTTTTCTTTTTGTCGGAGACAACTGTTGTCGATTATGCTAGATTACTAATTTCTTTGTTAGTTTTTTTTATAAATTAAAAACCAGATACTACCAAAAAAAAACAGCCACGATTTTCCACCAATCAGTTTTCCAGCCACGATTTTCCCTTCCCCCACACGGATTCGACCCTCTGCCAACCCAAAGAGCACCCTTTGTACCATTTTTTGGCTGAATGACTCCAAGAAAAGTTTAAAGATGCCTTCGGCGGCAATATATACTATCTATGAGGAAGCAGGGGGGGGGGGGGGTGGGGTTGAGCGCCCGACGAAAAAACGCGATTTCAAGTCAAATTTTCCAAAAAAAAGCATAAAAACGCCTTTTTTGTCCTGTTATTTCAAAAATTTGGCTGTGTGGAGTGCTCGTAAAATCAATATAGCCCACCCGCTGCTCGCAAAAACCCTGGATTAGCCCCTGATCACAATCTCTTTTTTTGTTAAAGAAAAGATTGATGATTCTGTGATTGGACATTAAATTAGACCATTCGGAAAAATGTCTTTCATACAACTGTCAATAAAACTTACTATAAAGCTTGTTAAACTAACAAGTTAAGTTTAAATCACCTAGCTAACATCGAAACTCAAGACAAGAAACCAAGCAAGCTTCATCAAGCATTCTGAAAACACCACTGGTTTTTCGACATGTTATTTGAAATTATAAAGCAATTTTTTGAATTGTTTGGCCATCAAGAGGCTCGTAGATTTGAAACTCGACTTGAATAATTATGATTCTTCAATCATAAGTCAATTATTATTATTACAGGAGTTCAAGTAAGGTGAGAAAAGAAATTAAATCAGATTGGATATGACTCTTCATCGACTCCTATAGCGATAAATCTACTCCTCTGGCAGCAAAAGCTAAAACGTTTTTCTCGAGACAAAAAGAATTCATTCAAAAAAGGATTGTCTCTGAGCGCAAACCATGACTGAACGATTTGAAGTATGATATTACATTCGATCACTTTCAAGATGGATTGGCTGATCAAGATTGATCGCTTTCAATAAAATAAATTCATATTAAAAAGTTTTCCATAGAAAAGCTCAACAATTAAGGAAAACAACTTCTCTTTTTAGTGGCAAACACTCCACTAAAAGTTCTCTTTTTAGTGGCAAACACTCCACTTCTATGCTCGGCAGACGAACATTTTCCGAAAAAATGCATGCATTATTAGCCAAAATTATGGTTCTGATCATCACAAGAGGTGAGAAATTTCATCTTCGGGTGTGTTGTAGTTTTCTTTTTTTTGTTTTCCAGGCAAAATCAGGTACCACAAAAAATTGGAATGAGTCTAGTGATATATCTTATTCAAGCACTTTCAGTTGTGATTCGACCGAGATTTAAACATGTTGAAAAAAGAGTAGCAAAACTTTCATCAAAGCAGTAAAAAAACTTAAATTTACCCCTGGTCAACTAGTTTTGAAGCCTCATTTAGCGCTTCCTAAGCAATAAAAAATCTAAAAATTTTAGAACAAGTTTTCGAAAAATTTTTCCGATTTAAACAAAATTTTTATTTGTTTTTCTTTTTGTCGGAGACAACTGTTGTCGATTATGCTAGATTACTAATTTCTTTGTTAGTTTTTTTTATAAATTAAAAACCAGATACTACCAAAAAAAAACAGCCACGATTTTCCACCAATCAGTTTTCCAGCCACGATTTTCCCTTCCCCCACACGGATTCGACCCTCTGCCAACCCAAAGAGCACCCTTTGTACCATTTTTTGGCTGAATGACTCCAAGAAAAGTTTAAAGATGCCTTCGGCGGCAATATATACTATCTATGAGGAAGCAGGGGGGGGGGGGTTGAGCGCCCGACGAAAAAACGCGATTTCAAGTCAAATTTTCCAAAAAAAAGCATAAAAACGCCTTTTTTGTCCTGTTATTTCAAAAATTTGGCTGTGTGGAGTGCTCGTAAAATCAATATAGCCCACCCGCTGCTCGCAAAAACCCTGGATTAGCCCCTGATCACAATCTCTTTTTTTGTTAAAGAAAAGATTGATGATTCTGTGATTGGACATTAAATTAGACCATTCGGAAAAATGTCTTTCATACAACTTTCAATAAAACTTACTATAAAGCTTGTTAAACTAACAAGTTAAGTTTAAATCACCTAGCTAACATCGAAACTCAAGACAAGAAACCAAGCAAGCTTCATCAAGCAGGAAACAGCAGTTTAACATCGACATGCAATCGCAGTACTTTTCTAACATTTATATATTAACCAAAACTTTTTAAAAGAAGCCTTGATCGAGATGATTAAGATAAAACTTGATTCACAACCACAAAGTTCAAAAATTGATGATTGTTGATGAAAAATTTTCGCCTGATCTATAAATTGTGAATTACCAGTCGTCTTTAAACTAAAAAATATGGTTTAAACTTAAAAATTGCATTACTCCTTTTCCGTCAAAGCAATTCAAATCATAAAACAGAAGTTAGTTCAAAATAAGTATTACCTGGCTCAGATTTATAATGAGAAAAAAAAACATTTTTCAAAATTTTAGAAATGAATCCTCCAAACCAAATGTCAGTTGCAAAATTCTTCAACAATTTATCTGCAATTATTTTATGAAATTTTTTTTTAATTTCATGGGATTCATGCCCTTGTCTACCGAGGCATTTTAGAGATCCGATTGAATGATTAGGATACTAAGACAACTTGCAAATTGAAACAACCTGAAAACAAATGTGATCAACGAGGACTCGCTGTCGCGTGCGAAATTATCTTCTGAACGAGATCATCACACTTTGGTGTGCTTTTAGTTCGTTCCATAAGCTGGCTAGGCTTTCTTGCGAGTACGGGTCTACTACCAGTGACTTATTGACTATTAGAAACTTGGCTAGCTTCAACCTATGCCCTTTGCTATTCTTTAACTCCTATTTCAAAATCAAAAGCTGTCGGTATGTCAAATCGGACTTGACTAGGTTCACCAAGTTTGCTGAAATGCGATAAGAATCGCGCAAACTTGAAGATAATCCTGCCATACGCTGCAAAAATTGCTCAGCCTGCTTCCATGGAACGAGCGAGAACCTATCAAAAGATTATGTGAACTAGCTCTGGAAACGTCAAAACTGTCCGTGGATTTGCAATAACTGCATAGAGCCCGAAGTTTCCTTTAAAGCAAAAATTTCATCAATAGAAACCAAAAAAGAGAAGAACGCCAATGAAACTATTTCAAAAAGCATAGAAACTAAGCTACCTGCGTTGAAAAGTGCAATCTCTGATCTGTAAAAACTGTTGAAAAACTGTTTTCTGAGTTTCCGCTATCTTATTGTGACACGCTTGTACGAGGACTGACATCCTGTAGAATCTAGAAGTAAGCAAGCAGAACATCCAACTAACAAACAATTCATTCCAATAAAACTCCTGAAACTGAATCTATTTTCAACAAAAGACTTGAGTCTGAATTGAGTGATGTCAATGAAAATTTTGTCCATGAAATTAGAAGCGAAAGGCATATCCAATCGGTCGAACAATTTGAAAAAATTGATATCAAAAACAAGGGAAACAGAAACTCAAAAGCTAGCAAAAATTCTAACTCAGTGATTATGCACCAAGTGTTTGCTAGGAGTTACCATCTTAAAAATTTCCAGATCCACGTTAATGTGAAAAAACTTTTCTCAAGGGAATCGAGAAACTGAAAAGCAAGGTCTGTCTACAAGAGGAACGACAAGAAAAATCAGATGTTCGAATTGAAAAAAAATTTCAATTTTTTATAAGAGCAATCAGGCAATAAAAAAAACATCAATCGACTAAAGAAACTGATTTAACTGCGTAGTTTGCACAAGAGACAATCTCTACTAACTTTACTTACTCGCCTGACTTCTAGCCTAAATTTTCTTATCGAAACTTGTTTATCTGATGAAATCGTAAGAACAGTGATCTTAAACAAACCTTTTTCTCACCGAAATTTTCTTATCTGATGAAATCGTGAGCTCAGTAACCTCAACAGCTTCAAGATGAAAATACCATGTAGTAGTGACAAAATTTTGGCTAAAACATAGTGGCACGCTTTTTGCCGCCTTTCCTGATATGCTCACTTCGCGTACAATTTTTCAATTCCCAAAAGCTTGGTTTCATCAGCATGTTTTCTTTATTGTAATTAATCTTGTCAGCATTTTATTTCATTTTATAAGCCAACAATTGTTCCAGATACTCAATGGATGCTTCAGCATATTGTGTAATTGTAATGAAGATTACTAGCGTGTAACGCACCTCTGTTGCTTCGATCTTTTGACAATTCATAAAAACTGCATAAATTGAAAACATAACCTGACACTATACCAGCACCCAATAACAGAGTTGATAATTTCAAAAAGTTTTTTTAAATAAGTTTTTTTAATTAAAAATTTGAAGAACCATGAAAAAACCATACCTCGGAAACCTACAAAACCTTTGGAGAAATTTGGAGTCAGATTTGCAACCACTGAGAGCACAAACCTCGTTGGGAATTTCATAGTTAACGTTTTTTTAACTCAAGTTTTCCGAAAAATATTGAAAATATGTTCCATCTTGGACACTTCAGGAGTCATAATTGGAGGAAAAAGTTTCAAATCCTGAAACTACCTTGACAGCACCCAAATACGGTAGGGAATTTCAACTTCCGTGAAGTTTGAAAACCTAAGTTTCAAGAAACATTTTGAGGAAATTATAAGAAACGACATATCTTAGAAACTAAAGAATTTGAGCATTAATATCTGGAGCCAGATTTTACAACGCCTGAGTGTACCCTGACAATAAAGTTGTCTCACTATTAATTTCGATATTTCAAATTTCGTCAAGTTTTTTACAAGTAAGTTCTTTGAAATTTTTCTCGGAAATTTAAGCATTTGGACGCAAGATTTGCAACCCGTGAGAATTCTCCGACAGCATTCAACAACAGGGTTCAAAGTTTCTTCAATTTTGAGAACTTTTGTAAATCTAAGTTTTCTGAAATTTTTGTAGAAAAATCATAATAAACGTCAAATCTCCGAAACTTCAATGATTTGAGTAGTCATATTTGGATGCAAAAATTGCAACCTCTGAAAAAAATTGACAGCGCTTTATTATAAAAATGAGCCTTTCAAACTTTGTGAAGTTTTTTAAATATCTTAGTTCTTAGAACAACCTAAACCTAAGTTCTTCGAAATGAATTTTTTTTTTAAAAAGACAAAAAACGTCAGTTCTTGGAAACTTCAAAAAGTTGTAGCAACCGCATTTGAACGCAAGCTTTGCTAATCTTGAGAGTAATCTCACAGTACCTAAAGACATGACTGGAAATTTGAAACTTAAAAAATCATAAACGTTATCTCAATAACTACAAAGAGTTGAGCAGTTATATTTGGAGGCAAAAATTGCAACTCCTGAAAAAACCCTGACAGCGCCCAATTATAATCTTGCTTTTTTGGAATCTAACTTAACTGGAAAATTTTGGGAAAAAATCATAAGAAAACGTCATATCTCGAAAACTACAAAAATTTGGGCCGTCATATTTTGAGGCAAGATTGGCAATACCTGAGAGTACCCGGACAACTCCCAACTATTGGGTTGCGAATAATTTTTTGTCAAAATTTCTTTTTGGAAATGTTTGAAAAAATCACATTAATCGTCGTATCTCGTTAACTTAAATGATTTGAGTATTCATAATTGGAGGCCAAATTCGCTAACCTTGAGGAAAACCTGACAGCATCACACTAATGAAATCCTTATTCAAAAACTAGTGAAACACAGAGGCGAAACGTAGCTTCGCACCACTTGCGATATGCCAAACATAATATTTTCCAAAATTTTTAAATTTGAAAAAACTAGGTGAACAAAAATTAAGGGCCCAGTTAAAGCTTGATGTACGTAATTGACTTTGAATGAAGTTTCTATTCTGATGCGGCACGAAAATTGAGATTACAACAATTCGACTTTGCCCAAAACCTTAGTTGTTTCTCTACTAAAATCAATTTTCCCAAGGAGATAACAATTCTTTTACAACAAATTAGGCATGCGGGTTCTACAGGAACAACTATCGCAACCGGTTCTTTCAATTGAACTTTTCGTCTCAAGTTTAATTGGGCAAATTTTAAGAAAATTCAAAACATTTCTAAAGAACGGTCAAAAGTATTAAGAAACTGTCAAAAGACTTTCTAAAGTCCATTTTTTCTGCAGAAAACAATTTGTGGCTACTTAAGCAGAGAAGATTCCCAAGACCGAGTTTGGCGATTGAACACAACCTGCTATTGCCACAGTAGTTATCGTGTAAAATCAAAAAAATTCCAAAAAAAAACTTTCAAAGTTCCACAGCTTGAAGGCCATAACTTTTCAAAATAAACTGCGCATAGCTAAGTTGAAAAATTTTCAACAATCTGTTTATATGATTAAACCAATGATGTCAGATTTCGCAGGATAGTTATCGAGAAACGTCAAAAAAACGGTCAATACATCAAAAATTTGACGATTCCAAGAATCATAGCTGTTTGTGTGAAAAAAAATGTGTGAAAGGCAGATTCATCATTCAGAAGGGACTCAGGCAATCTTTAATTTCAACTCAGCCCAAAATTTTACATTTGGAGGGTAGTTTTTGAGAAATGTCACAAACTTTCAAAAAAACGGTCACAAAATCAAAATTTTTACTTATCCTAGGGGCAAAAAATTTGCGCGGAATCAAAAAATTATGCGTAGTCGCATGAGCATATAATTTTCCCGGAGCCCACTCACAGAATTGAACCCAAAATTACGGGAATGGCAGGGTAGATTTCGCGAATATTCAAATAGTTCAAGATAACTGTCAAAAAATCGAACACTTGACTATTCCGATGTCCATAAAATTTGAGAGGGGTAGATTTGAGAAAACCGAAAAAGTCTGTGGGAGAATGTTTTGGATTTTTCTGTTTTCTCAAATCTACCCCTATAATTTTTCGATGGAAATTCCTTCGAAAAAGTCTGTGGGAGAATGTTTTGGATTTTTCTAAGGAAATAATTTTCCATAACATTAAAGAAACTTCAACAAACCGATTCGTAAACATACAACCAAATTGAAAAAGTGGAGGGGAGTGTTTAAATTGTCTTAATCTTGAAACGACCCAAAATTAGGTCTGTAGGCCGATAAAAAAATTATTTGGGCCGTTAAACTTTTATAGCTAAACAAAAAAAACAAAGGAAATGCGAAAGCAAGGAAAGTAAAAGTACAAATTATAGGAGTAAATCAAACACTCAAAGCAACCTTAAAGAAAAATGCGCGTAGCAACAAAAAACACTTCCAAGATGTGACAACTTAGCCGACAACAGATAAGCAGACAAATAAAAAATCGATCGCTTGAAAAAAAAAACAGGTGCGGATCAGATTCGAACCCAGGACATTTGTCGTCCCAGGCATATTCGTTATCTCCAGGCTAAGTTGGCCGGGAACGCATAGAAGTTGCAATTTATTATGTATCAAGACACAAGTGATTCTGTTAAACAAGTTGTTAACCCGAAAAAAAATCTGTATTCCTGTTTGAGAACGCTTGCTAATCCCAAGCGTAATAAACACGGAATTCAAACTGGAAAACCGAAAAAAATCTTAACCATTGCAATATACGAAACGTGGAAAAATTCTTTCGTTAAACATGCAAAAAGACAGACTTAAATTCAGTTTTCATTAATCAAAAATCTTGACTTTTCATATCCCTAGCACAGTTTTTAGCAAACGTTATCCAATAGTTTTCATACAAGCTCACCTAGATTGCAGAGTAAAAGCCGACATGGTTTTTCTCAAGCTTCAACTAATAAACCAAAGTCTAATGAACCCTTCAAACCTTTATTTCATTTAATTTCTGAAGTAGATGATAACAAATTGAACTTCTAGTCGGAAAAACCATGTTCTATTTTACATAACGGAGATAAAATTTTCAAGCTCCATATTGATAATCCTCTCAAACAATGCTTTTGCTAAATGTCCGAGACAAAAAGCGGCAAAAACATGGATTTTACAGTTTTTAAAGTGATCGAGGTAAAAGTATCTCGAGTTGAAAAGTGCAATTTAAATGAACTTCAAAAATCTGCTCAGCAAGAATAACTCGCCTCCTTCTGATATGCAATTAGATTTGGAAATAGCAACGACTGACATTTAAAAAGCAGAGCTTTTCAAAGTATTTCAGCTCAGTATTCGACTCGAAATCAATATCTCTGGTTGCTAGTATGAACAGAATGAGCAAAATCAGTTGGTACGAGGTTTGTCCGATTATATCAATTGATCGAGACTACTTGGAACAATCAGAAAACTCATGTGCGGCTGGGCCGGGCCTTTTACTAATTCAATGTGCAGATAATTCAGCTCCATTGATTTTTCAAAGCTGAAACAGTTCTTATCGAATGGCTATCTTACTGGAAGTCAGCATTCGTTAATGCTATACACAAAAGTGATTTCACTAGTAACACGACAAATCGGACAACATACTAATCAGCATCCTTTAATAAATCAGTACCCTTTCAGTCAGCATCCTTATTTATGTTTTAGGATTTGAAATTTCAAATTCTCGATATTTAAAACATTTCTCAAAACTTCAAGACAATCTGTCCAAATATTTGGCCTTGACATATGGAAAGATCTTAAGTTGATACTTATCCAGATTTTGGATTGAAACAAACTTCTACAATATTCATGATCTTCGCTGAAACATTGTCCTCAACGTCATTTGTTAACCATTGTCTCCTATCGTCATTTGTTCGGTGATTGCTTGTTCGATAAAAGATAGCCAGTTACTACGTAATTAGCACATAAAGCTCCGACCATAGTCGTATAAAACAGCTAAACGAAAAAACAAAGAATAGGCATAATCGATTATAAGCAAAACCTTTTTCAAACAGTTATTGAGACATAGTCTTCGAAAATCTCAAAAGAATTCTTTCCAACCCGTCTTTCAAGATATGATATTCCATTTGATTTTGAATGCCCACCATCTTTTGTCCTTTTAAAGATCAAAACAATTATATATAATTCTAGACAGTTAAGTTAAGTTTTAGCAACCATTCAAATTTTCCAAGAAAAACGGCAAAAAAAAGTTCAATGGATAAAAAGAAAAATCGACTTGAAGCTCGGCTAGGTCTACCATTCGATCTGCGACCTACTGCAACCAGGAGATTTTGAGTCTCACGCACTATCCACTCAGCCACGCAAGCTTAACAACTGACAAACACTAGTCACGAATAAAGCAGCTACATATGCTAATAAATTGCCAATGCAATTCAGCAACAGTGGCACCAAAAACAATTACTTAATTTTGCATGTAATAATTTGGATAATAACACACGGAAGGCATCCACACTAACTTTGCATGTAACAAATAGCAAAGCATAAAGCCATATTATGTATAAAATAAGCATTTCAAAAAATTGCGAGAAATATTGAATTAGAAAATTCCTAAAATCGAGTTTTCATTATTCCTATGTTATATGAAACAACTCACTTCTTTCGGTTCATTTAATGAATTGAAAATGCATCAACTAAGTTAACTTATTACTATTCGAATGCCAAAGCCCATGCTATGAAAAATCTATAAAGGTGCCCCAAAACTGGCACCAATATTTGCGACTGGTTCAGAAAAAAAAGAAGGTTCGTACTAATACACTCACTTCGCAAGTGTAAACAGGCAAAAAACGCTTTAAGACACATTTTGGAAAATGTTGACCAAGAAACCGCATTTTTTTGGCGCGCGCTCGCCTCTTAAAATTAGAAGATATTGGCTCCAATCGCACCTTTGAGAAAATTTTAGGGTCAGTTAAAAATGGCTATCTCAAAATAGTACAAAAGGGGGACCATTTGGTCGGCAGAGGGTCGAACGGCCGTCGAACGTGGTTTATGGAAAACAAGAGACAAGCGGAACATGCATGCACTCAGGAGAGTAGGTTACCTTTTTTGAAAATCGGTACGGTAGTTTTCAAAAAAATTGCGAAAAGTGCAAAAAAGTTCCAAAAAGTCACTAAACAAATGAACGTGGAAAACCAAATCCCATCCATTTTCACAATACCTGTTTTCATCAAACGGGAACAATAAACATATTCCAATAAATGCTGATAAACTCTAACAATAGCAAAACTGCCAACTTTAGTGAAACTAAAATATGCGAATTCGGTTGGATTCGCACTATGACACAAGCGTTCCCTTGAGTGTACAGCCACGCTGCACCAATTTTTATTAGAATGCTTATTTTGGAAAGTTGTGAGCAAAATATCACAACTTTGCGGTCACTCAAAACATTCTATGAGTTTATCTTCTGAATTGTTGAGCGCTTTTTTGTTCAGCCAATTGAGCCGAATGAATGACCTTTGTAGCTCGTTGCCGACATTCCCTGTTTCATGCAACTTCTAGATGCGCCAAAAAAATCGTCCGCACTTTCGAAGATCATACCCTGGACTGACAGTCATTATTTTTACATACCTTGAAAGCCTGTATGACTGCCGAGAAAAAACTGCTCTTTAGAAAACAAATTGTGAAAATTTACAAATTAAAAGTTTATAATTAAATTCAAAGCAACAAGGGAAAACAATAATAATTTGATATAATTTTTGCACATCTTATTTTTCTGCATTTTCTCGAAGTCATTTGCGTAATGAAACTGAACGAGATAACTTCACTAACAGTATTTGGTCTTTGTTTTTTTTCAGTTTGAGCAGTTGAGGACAAGGCTACTAACATTGTCTTGTCAAGACTTGGTTGGACTAATGATATATGTATTATCCACTGAAGGAAAAGCACTTTAGGTTGTTAAGGGCATAGCTGCTATTAGGATAGTTGATAAAACACAACAAATCTACACACTATTAGCGCTGTTTCCGCTATCTTTTTCAACCCACAGAGTTTGTATTTACACACTGATCGCTTGTCAGTTTATTGCCGTGGAGATAAGATGTGAACATCATTTTAGAAGATACTACTGGGCTATACGTTGTAGAGGGGCGAGTACTTGTAGCTGGATTTGGCGTTGCCCAAGCCCCCGTTGTTTCGGTAGAAGTGTGATGATGTGTGGAAGGGACTGAACCAGCGGTAGCTGAAGTGATCTCCAAACACATTGCGAAGCCCCTTCATACCAGAACTCTTCTCCCAAGTCGCGTCTTCTCTCTTCAGCTGTTCTATTCCCTACATTCACGCAAAAAAACATCTAAATGTTCCTTTTACAAAGAAATTAACGCCAAACGGAACGCTTTTACAGTAAAACTTTAGAGTGCGACTCAGTATTAGAAAAGTTGTGGCTTTTGTCAACGCATAATAACGCACTCCAAAACAAAAGCATATATTAAGCTCATAATCTATACTATTGTAGAAAAAAAACACAACGGAATTTGAGCAAGAAACAGTGGTTGCTATGTATGCAGTACAGATTGTTCTCAGCAAAAATACCTTCGTGGTCGGAAAAATACGGGGTCTTAAGCAAACAACCCGAAATCAAGATTTTTATATATTGATCTGAAATTTCTACTTTCGAAACTCTACTTTCGAAACTAGAAATCATTTTTCGTCACATTAACCTTTTTAACGTTCGATAGTGGAAATTGCCTTCCTTTCGACAGGATATGAACTGAACTTAAAAAGAAATCGAAGGTCATACTGCGAAATAAATATAAGCCTAAACAATTTTGAAGATTTTAACTGAAAAAAAAAATCATCGCGACCAATAAAACAGTTTGAACTTCGTTCATCGACTCTTAAAAAGTTATACATATAGGCGAAGCTGAGCTTCGCAAACACTTGCAAGAACACAACAAAAAAGCAGCTCTGTAAATTAGAAATCAGCCTCGAAATAGTAAAAAAAAATCGGCTACGTTTCGGATTCGATCTGCGACCTAGAAATTATGAGTCTCACGCACTAACCACTCACCCATAAATGCTTAATAAATCACAAACACCAGCCAAAAATAAAGCAGAGGACAGATGCTATGAAACTTTCAATGCTACAGGTCGTGATTATAGCAAAAGTGTCACCAAATAAGTGAACACTTTTTATTTGCGAGTTAGGTTGGAAAACGAAGGTCCGCACTAATTCTCTAGGCTCTCAATCTCGCTAGTGTAAACTTAGCCAGCTGACAAATGGAAAAGAGTAATGAAAGCAAATAAACGGAAAGAAAAACACCGACTATAATGAAAAAATCTCAAACTTGTAATTTCAACAAAAAATTCCCTTTAAGCTCTTTGAATTTCTAGAAAAAATTATAATTGGCGCTTTTTTGATAACATTAACCCAACCTGAGAAGGTTGGATCAAATTAAAATCAACCTGCGAAACTAGAAACGGTTCCCGTTTTTTTGCGCCATTTCCACGTTATACGCCAGTTTCTTGCTATTTACGGAACTTTCAGCAGATGAATTACATTGAATTCAAAAAGTGCATGTAAACCCAAGTGCATTCATAAATAAATTAATAAGTATGAATGCATATCTGTAGTTATCAGAGCAATTTAAAAGTTTTTTCGAAAAAAAAATAACCAAGACCTATAAAAGAGTCTTCACTTCGTTCATTACTCTTAACCATGGAGAATTAACAAAAAAGTAGTCTTTATGTCGACAAACTTTCTGTTGACAGAATTTATGTCTCAAGGTTCCTTGTAAACTCAAACACAGGCGAAGTTGCAAATGCCAAAAACACCGCCAACTAACAGTTGGAAAAGAGCAATGAACGCAAGGAAACTGAAAAAAAAAACGAACCTGTTTTTTCAAGAGCCTTCAACTTTTGAATTTCAAAGAAAAAAATAGATGACCTTAAAGCTCTTTGAATTGGTAGAACTCTTTATGATGGACATTTTCCTGTTAAAGTTAACCCAATTTGAGAAAACTGGATTAAGACGTAATACTTTTATTTCACTGGGAAATCTGATATTAATTTTCATTTTAGAAATCAGAAGTCGATCACGTTCTCCTGGATTTACACTTTTGATGTTCAATAGTGGCGTTTGCCTTCCTTTAAACAATGAAAATGCACTGAGCTTAACAAGAAACCACAAGTAAAACCCCAAAAAAAATAAAATTGAGCGTGAACAAATAGGACTTTTTCCTGAAAATGAAAAAAAAAACACCAAAAACCAATGTAAGAGTATTCGCAACGCTCATGATCCCCCAAACTAAACAAAAATCAGGTTGTGCGCTCAGGTATGTATGCATAAATGCATTAATATGCATGAATGCACATCTGTAATTAAAAAACAAAAAAAAATCAGCAAGACCTATATAAGAGTACTCACTACGTTCATTACTCATAAGCAAGCGAGAAAATTGCATAAGTAGCTATTAAAAGTGAAAAGGGTAAAAGCAAAATATTCTTGATTTTTCAGGCATGTGAATACTTTTGACATTTGTTGCCCATGGCATTAGGAAATCCCCCAGATAAAGAATCAGAACAAAATTAACAGAGTTAACTTTTTCATTTATTGTGTACGTTAAATTTTTTTGAAGTGAACTCTCTATTGAGCTTACGGTTGAGTCGTCGATAATGTTTGAAGTCTGGGTGCAGAACATGATGAGGGTGAAAAGGAAAAAGAGGATGGCCTCCACTGCAGTCAGCGCCAACAGCACAGTAGTAACAGCAGGAGAAAATCCACTTGGACATGTCTCGTGGAATATCTTACGCTCTACACAGTAAAAATCAACATGTACGCATTCATGCAGAAACTGATGATAAAGTTTCCGCTAAGTTGTTTGTCCTTTCCCTTGCTACTATCAACCATGCGGAGTCGAACGTTTGATATATTTGAGAAAGATAAGAATCGTGGAAGCGCTATTAAACGTGGAAGCGCTATTTAACCAAAATTTTAAAGTGGAAACGCTATGTAACCATTGCACTGCTTTGAGACGTCCTCTTGTTTATCGAATATCTTTGTAAGCAGTAGATTATCTATAGGGTAGCTACTGGACAAAAATACCAGGACGAAATTTTGAAAAAGTTAAGTCCCGGACTGAAAAATTAGTATTATAAATTTTGTCGTTCTTAAATGTTTAGGTTCAGCTATCATATATGTTGGTGCAATTAATTAGTTAACTGATCAATGAAATAGTTAGTTACTTAGGAGTAGGGCCCTTCTTCTTCTCCCCCCCCCCCCCTCCCCCTGCGAGTTTTTACATGAAGAACTTTGACTCACAATGCCGGATGGTTGAGAAATTGACATACGAACTATTAGGCTATTCCAAACATTTGGGTGGGGGAAACGGAAACAGAAAAATAGCCAGAAGGATGAGGTGTTCTTACTGTCTTTGTCGCCCCAGTCAGCCAGGACGCAGCTGTAGAATGTGAAGATACACAACACTCCTCCGTGCAGTGACAAGGCAGCTATGTAGAACTAAAAAATACACAATACAATTATCATCGGTTATACAGTATGAATTCAAATAGCCAGTAAGAAAAGAAAACTGTACTTTTCGTAGAATAGAAAACCACTTTCCCATTATATCCTCCAGTAAATTATAGTCCCTTGAAAAAAGTCACAGCGTTGAAGGCTATAAATTGTTTGTTAATAAGGTGTGGGAGCCACGAAAACCATATTAAGGAAAATTGTCACCCAGAGAATATGTGGCGCTTCGAGCCAAGTGATTTTTCATCACGAACATAGCATGGCAGGCTAGCCAGAGAACTAGATCAACCAAAACGATCCACTGATTCTTTCGAATGAAGACCCTTTCAAGATAAATATGTCGAAAAGAACATTTACCAGCCTTGAATTAGCATTGCAAGAATTTACGCAGCGACAATTAAGTCGTTAAAACTTGATAATACGCCCATTAAACTGAAAAATTGTTGTCATAAAAAAGTACCTACCTTACTAAAAAAAAATTGTCATTTAAAAAAGTTAAAACTTAATGTTTAAGTACTGTCCTGAGTAAATCACAACGGATTAATTTCTATTTTCTCCCTTCAAAAGCCGCAAAATAAGCTGACTAAGCCAATAAAACAAACTGCGACTACTTAAAAGCAGATTTTAGCTTGAAGCAACCCAGATTTTAGTGATAATCCCACTGGGATGCAAACCATCTACCTCAAACTATTTCAAACTATCAACTATCTGGGAGAACAAGTCTTATATGTATTTTATTTGCCATTTGCACGCCTTATCAGACTACAAATTGGACCCAATAATTAGGCAATTTTAAACGGGAAACCTTCATGTGCCAATTCTGCGAATAAAGCTTCAAGCAATCAAAAAACTACCAATTTCAATACATTTGCCTTCGCAGGTGTAAACACCGCGAACAGAGAGTAGGAAAAGTCTAAAAGAACTCATTCCCGATCTTCAATTGATATCATTTTCATGGATTTAGAAAATACAACTTTACTCAACATAGATCGCATCTAAATAGCATCAAGATAATAAATTTAGATCAATTAACATAGCCAAGAGACTTTAAAAAATCTCAACTTTTGAATTTCAAAGAAAAGAACAGACAACCGTAAATCTCTTCTACTTTCTAGAATAATTTATGATTGACACTTTTTTAAACATTAGCCAACTGAGTTGGAAAAGTAATGAACGCAATGAAAGTGAAACAAGACTTTTTGAATTTCTAAGAAAATAGACGGCCTTAAAGCTCTTTAGATTTGTAGAACAATGTATGATGAACTTTTTTGTCAAAATTAAACCAATTTGCTAAAACTGGATCAAAAGGCAAAACTTTTATTTAACTGGGTTATCTGATAATTAATTTCCATTTTCGACATTAGAAGTCGATCACGTTTTTCGTGACCTTTACAATTTTGCTGTCCAATAGTAGAGTTTTCCTTCCTTTTTAACAATAGAAAAGCACTGAACTTAAAAAGAAATCACAAGTCAAACCGCGAAAAATCAAAATTCAGCGTGAACAAAATTCAAGACTTTTTCATAAGAAAAAACAAACAAAAAAATCAGCAAGACCTATACAAGAGTCTTCACTACGTTCATTACTCTTAATAAAAATAGGCCAATTTGAGACAAGTGAATATATAGAAAAACTTTTTATTTCGCAGGGAAACCTGATGACTAAATTCCTTTTTTGAAATTAGAAGTCAAATTCGTTTTTCGTGACGTTTACACTTTCACTATTCGATAGTGGAGTTGGTCTCCCTTCCAACGAAAACATGAACTGAACTAAAAAAGATATCAAGTCAAAACACAAAAAAGTAAAATTTGAGCCTAACAAATTTCACGACTTTTCCTGAAAAAAAAGGCAAAAAGAATCATCGCGACCTATATAAGAGTCTGGACTACGTTCATCGACTCTCAAACATTTTCGCCAGTAAAAAAGAACAAATCCAACAGACAGTTGGGAAAAAGTAAGTGAACGTAAAGAGGCAGAAAAACATGGACTTTTTTCCAAATTCAACTTTCGATTTTGAAGTCAAAAATATTCTGCCTTAATGCTCTTTGAATTTGAGAGAAGAAGATCAATAGGTAAAGTTTTTTATTCCGCTGCGATATCTGAAAATTAAAATCCATTTTTGAAACTAGAAATCGATCACATTTTTCGTGACATTTAACTTTTTGCTGTGCGATAGTGGAGCTTGTCTTCCGTTTACCGCGGGAAAAATTTCAACGAAAAATCAAAACTGAGCATGAACAATGTTAAGACTTTTCCTGAAAAAAAAACTCATCATGAACTATATAAGAGTCCGCACTGCGTTTATCGACTCAGAATATAAAAGTAGTGCGGACTCTTAATAATTAAATCAGAATATAACTAAGCAAACGAAAATTAAAGACAAATACAATAAACATTTTTTGTGCGATGAAAAAGTTATTTTTAAAAGAAATTGCAATCCCTTTGTGTAAAAATGGCTTTTCCTTCTTTCTGAAAAGCAAAAATCTATTGATAAGAAAGGGCTACTACAACAGCTACTACAATGGGCAAAAAGCAAGATAATTGCAAGAAAGGCAAGCCAGCAGAAAAAAAGCGAGATAAGAGCTACTAGGTGGAACAAATTTTCAAGCATGTCGAGGTGGAACAAATTTTCAAGCATGTCGAATTAACCATAAATAGAAAAATTTCAAATTCTTGTCTCGAATGATGTAAATTGAGGAAAACAGTATTAGCTGCACAATCGCCTGCATTAAAATTTTTCCAAAGGCGCGTTTGGTGCCAATCTATACTAATTTTGAGGGGGGGGGGGGGGGGGGCGTCGAAAAAACGTGATTTTTTGGTCAAATTTTTTCCAAAAAGTGCCTAAAAACGCGGCGCAGAAAGTTTGGCCAAAACAGCGACTAACACAGTGCTTAGGCAGAGCTCGAAAAATCAATTCGGTCGACCCAAAAAAAAGGTCGAAAAATTTTTCGAATTTTTTTTGAAAATCTGACCGCCCCCCTCGAGAAAAACCTAGATCCGCCTCTGCCGGAAACACACAAAAAAAATTTTTCCAATGAAAGCCGATATCATATAAGCCATATAATCCAAAACAAGCTTTTTAGCAAAAAAAAAAAACAAGAAGGGAAATTGGACAACGATTTACAAAAAAGTTTTTAAAAAATCAACAACACTTAAATTTACAATTCCCAACATAAATTTGCTTGTTGCATACAGCAGTTTGGTAGATTAACAAATATTATAAAAAATCAACAACACTTTCATTTACAATAAAATTGCTTGCAGCAGAAAATTCCGTGATGTGACAACTAAGACCCAAAACATAGACAGACAAACGATAGGTCAATGATGGGTCGGCAATTTTTTTGAAACGGGAACTTTTCAGTTTTAGAAAAAGTCCTGCAGGATTCCAACCAATCCAGGACCTTGGGCATCCTAGGTGCGATGATTACCTCTAGGCTAAGTGCAAGAGAAGCTAAAAAGTTTGAATTGTTATTAATCAAGCAATCAAATCACTCAAGTGATTTTGCTAAACAAGTTGTTAACCTGAAAAAGATACATTCTGACTCGATAATGCTTTCTCGTCGCAAGCCTTATTATTTATGTCAAAAGAAAAATTCAAATCTGTTACCCTTGATGAAGCACGAGCAAAAATGGTAAAAGGAGCTTTAAAATTGAAAGAACATACATAAATATAAAATCAGCTCTAAAGAGCAGAGATTTCGCCAACAAGAATATTCAAACCGCGGACCTACATATGATGCAGTATTCGTTTTCTGACTGAGTTAATTGTTCTAGCTAGTAGTTAGGTTGAGACAAATTAACTTGAGTAGGGGACGCAGAAAAAAAGTTTGCTTGTCCGCAGAAAGAGGCCAACTTACGGTGAAGAGGACAAAATACTTCTGGTTGTCCTCTCCGACGCAGTTGTTTATCCAGGGACAGTGGTGGTCCATTTTGCGCACGCAGCGTCTGCACACGGAACAATGGTGAGCCCTGGGGGGCTTGAGACTATCGCATTTGGTGCACTTGTAGGCCGCCTCACCGGGCTGCAAGTTTAACGCGTCTATGTTCTCCTTCGTCGCAGTCCCCAATTGCAGGGTGCCCTGCAATCGAATGAATAATTAGTTACAAACTTACAGTCCATCTCAATAAAATGTTGATTATGCTTCAAGCCTTCTCGTTCAAATTCGATGTTCCAGGCCTTTCAATGGTCAATGACGCCCAAGTGCTTTCGCTATAAGCACGAAAAATATTCATGTCCCAAAAAGATCTAAAAAATAATCGATATTTTGGCAAAACGGACCAAAAATATCATATTAAAACAAAGACAAAGCGAAGCTTCAAACCACGATACAACACAAAAATAGCATGTCAAACAAAAAAATTGATTCATCAAAATTGTCAAATCTTTGTCTTGATTTTGTCTCAAGTAAAGTTCCTTCAAAAAAAACATGCCGGATAAGACAATTGAATGCTAATTTAGAATCCGAAAAAAACTTACAGAAGGGAACAAAGCCGACATTACATGAGCAGACATGTTGAGCCAAAATTGTTTTTTTAAAAAAGAAATTTCTTAAAAGAGGCCGCTAGTTCAGTATAAAAAAAACCAAATAAAGGGGGGAAAAACAGGCAAGAATGAAAAACTGATATACTGAAATCGGAGATCGTAAAATTACTACCAAAATGAAGACAAATTTCGAATAGAACGGGCATTAAAAAGCACACATGCCCACAATTTGTCTGCTAGTTGACGAAAAAACAGGATGGAAATGACCACCACTTTGAATCATTATGCGAACAAAATTATTTACGAGAAAAAACTCTTCACAGATGCTAAGCAAAGCTTCGCGCCCTTTCCGATACAAGACTGAATGACTTTCACTACTTGAAGATGAACCGACAAATCGAAAAACCAAAAAAAAACTTTATAAGTTCCAGTAAACAAATTCTTGGAACTCAATAACCCGCACCTTTAGATTATAAACAAACAGAAGTGAAGCAAAGCGTCACTCTGCTTGACATTTAACACATACATAGCATGCCAAAATAATCAAATGAAATGGATGAAATCCTCACAAAAAAATTTGAAAAGATTTCCATTATTTATCTTAAATTTCTTTCAAGAAAATATACAAAAAAACTAAAAACAAAGCCAAAAGACAATTGGAAAAGAGTCAATGAGCGCTAGGGAAAAAAATACTGACTTGTTTTTTAAAAACCTCTAAATTCGAATTTAAAAAACGATCAGGGCCTATATAAGAGTCTGAACTGCGTTTTAAATCAGCGGTTAAAAAATTTACCATCTGATCATTCTATGAATTAAGTTAGTTACGGGAAAATTGTCAAGTACCCGGTTTCAATACCCCTTGCTTATCTCAAAAGTAATTATCTGATTGCAACAGCCTTCTTATAACTAATTGATTGGATATATTCAAATAACAAACTTCTCCGAAAAGTAGATACAAAAAGATTAACAAATTAGTTTTTTTTTGTTCTGAATAAAGCACTTAAAAATGTACACAATTCTACTGGAGTAGAATAAACGTTTCAAGGCTGAACTCGAATTATAAAAATAAGACTATTAAAGATCTGCCCGTTCGCTGGCATTATTTGCTCGAAATTAGACTAAAAATTAAAACTCAAACCGATTTTTCTCGACACCGAAAAAATTAAGAGCCATTCGAACGACGTCTGAAAATGAAGGGGGACTGAAACTGATATCACTCAACCCATTCTGATGATAATTTGAGATACCTGATGTTGCGTGAAAGGCGGAAAACGAATTTACAATGGATTTTTAACTTGTTCATATTTTTGTAAGCAAAATTGAAAAAAAAACTTCTTGCGATACAACTTACATCAACAAAACATTATACGTTTGCCATTAGAGGTTCATAAAAAGCGTTATATAGGCATTGTTAATCATTGACTGTCTTGAAACAACACAAACGTAAAAAAAATATATTCCGACTTCCAAACTACACAGAATCAGTTGACTGAAGCGATCTAACGTAGACTGAAGCCACAAAATCAAATAAAAAGAAATAAATTTATTCCACATCAGAGTTGATGAATTTGCAAACATCAGAAAAGCTTTCAATTATTTTGAATATAGTTTAAATCAGAAGACAAGCTTATGATTTGAGAATTTGAGGCCGGTGAAAAACCGTCAGATATTATAGCTTGCATTTGAAAAAAAAAACGGAAATCGAGTCGACGAAAATAAGGACGAAATCCTTAAATGCGATGATACACTTTAGTTGAAAAAAAACTCACTACCTCAAATCTAGCTACTAGTAGTCGCAATATAATTGTCCAGAAACTGAGCCTGTCAGCCCGCAAGTGACTCCGGACGTCTTTCCTACAAATTTATGAGAAAGTTATTTATAGAAAAAGTTCCCGCTTACGAGACACTTGCTCTCGAAAGAGTAGAAAAAAATTTAAAAGGCCAGAAAATAGTGCGAATTGACTGTTCTTAAAGCGTAACAGTCAATAAGAATGGGTGAACCCGTCGTGTCCGAAGTACCGAATTAAAAAAAATGACATATCATATACCTATCAGGTTCTAGTATCAACTAGTCTTGGACAATTTCGATGAAATTCTACCTTTCGGATCTAACCACGAAAAAACTCCTTATTTATTATGATTGATTGTTTACTTACCGGGTCTGTGCACATGGCTTTAATGTGCGAGGCGTAGGCCATGAAAACGAGGAAGTTGAAGAGGAAAAAGTTGAGGACGTCGTAGAATGTGTTGTGTGTGAAGGGGGAGAGCATGATGGCATTGACCGAGAACAGGCCATACAGCAGCAGCAGATATGTGAAAACTGCACACGTCAGCCCACAGCAGTCTAAACAACAACCCCAACACACAAAATACAAGAATTCCACCACAGGTGAGCGGTGGTGAAGTAGTTACGTCTCCACCTCTCAATCGAAAGTCGGATGTTCGAGGACCACCATGATCCGTGCTCGTTGCTGGAGGGTGAGGCAACATTACCCGTCCCAGAAAAACAACCAAAAATACTGCATGTAGTTCTTAAGCAGGGGCACAACAGCGGTTCGCCGTGAAGAGCTGTACAGCTCGTATGTTGGTCCTTTCCCTTGAGGATAAATGGTCTTAATGCCCTTATATGTGAACTTTTAGTGACATCGCTCAGAAAAACAAAAAAATTATGCAGTTTAACATATGTTTAAATCATCGAGGTATGGATGATCCTCTATGATTCTTAGACTTGAAAGTTAATTCATAGGCTATATTTACCAGCTATAAGCCAGAAGGTGACACCTTGTACAGTTTTCATGTGGTGTCCCGGTTTGTACATTTTCTTTGGCGGTGACCGAGGCGGCTGCACTTTGACTTCGTCCAGACCTCCCCATGAAGACGCAGCACTTGCAGCCGAGGAGGAAGACGAAGACGCCGAATCGGCTCCATTGTTTCTCCCAATTCCTCCTCCGCCGTTAGAGCCCATTTGTGGTTTTAAGGAGGAGGGAGGCGATAGGTCAACGTTCTCCATACTCTGCTGGATATGTGCAGCGGAGGCTGGTTGGGAAGCCGATTGGTTCCAGCTCCAAGTATCCACTCGATCTCGCTGGTCCTGGTGGGATAGGTAGTGCTCTAATTTGTCTTTTTGTTGCATCAAGCACCAACCGAACTAACTTGTCGCAGCAGTCTGGACTAATAGTTCCCGAGCAACATATGATCTGAAAAGAGCTCCGACATTAACTTAACTTATTAACGTTCCCATGAAGGCGTCATTGTATTACTAACAAGCTCAGGAGTGCACATCAGCTGCAGCTGCCTCTCGTTATTGGCTATAAAATACGAACGCGAATTAATACTCAACACAGAGGCGAAGACGAGCTTGGCACCACTTGAGATGCAGCAACTTGTATTATAAAAAACTGACAAAAAAATCAAGATAATTGTCGCGCATCGCCAAATTTTTTGAAGACAAATATTTTTTAGGAGAGAGGAAAGGGGTCGCTATTAAGAACTTCACGCGCTGCTTAATTAAGATTAATTAAAACAAAATTAGACGAAAATCAAATTAAGTCTGAAAACCAAATTTCTGACCAATTTTTGCCCAAATAGGATAAAATTTAAACCCGTTTTTCTCGACAATTAGACAATTATAACTTTTATCGAATCCAAAAAAAACACGACCAAAGGGCTCAAGTATAAAAACAAACTTGACCCTAACAAGCTTTCTTTCAGGTAATAAAAGTTGCACTAAGGCGGGCGAGCAAACAATTTAAAAAAACTCACAAACCAACAAAAACCAACCAATACACCGAGTAAGAAATCAGCACAATTTTAACTTTGTAGGAGCCGCGAAATAAGGCAGAGAAAAGGGGAAAATCTGACTCCTGAACAGATAAAATTGGAGTTTGTTTTTTCCAAAACCTTTCGAAATCTGATTTTTTTATATTTTCGAGAAAAACGCACATACAATGAGATAAGAACTAAATAAGACAAGTTAGCAAGAACACCCCGTTATTCTGAAAAATTATAGCCAATTTCCAATTTTCCATTTCGAAAATTTAAAACTTCAATCAGACAAAACCCAAAAAAAATAGAAAAATCATATTAAAAAGAACAGTGAAACATACAGAATAATGCACACCATCGAAAAATTCTACAAAAAACTATGCACTCGAAAACGAAATGCGAATAATAACAGGGAAAAAAACATAAGAGAAAAACTGAAACAAAACTGAAGACGATGAAATTATGCTATTCTAAGATCTAAATGCAGCCATAGAGGAACATAACACATACGCATTATTAAAAAATTGCAAAATTAACTAAAGCTGACATTTCTAAACAAAAAAACTATTACGTCAAAAAATGCACACGAACTAAGAAATTGAATACTTGCAGCAAAAGTATATAAAATAACAGTCGGCTTGACCAGAGGAAAAATGTTTCGACAAAGGTAACTTTTTGTTCCGACCATTGAAAATGGTGAGGAACTTTGTATTCGGGTGTTTTAGTTTTTTTTCTTTTTGTTTTCAGCGCACAATCAGCTTCTACAAATAATCATCGGACTGATTTGAGTGATATATCATATTAAAGCCCTTTCAGTCGTGATTTGAACGACATTAAAAAATTTCAAAAACGTTAGTCCAGTGTCGAGAAAAACCGGTTTGAAATTTTTGACTTTACGTCTTATTTCGAGCGAGTGAGCAGGCTTACATTAGCATATTTAATATGTAAGCTTAAATTAAGCCTTAAAAATTAAGTTTTAATGAATTGAAGTTAGTTTTTGTAGTTTTAAACTTCATCTTAGGAATCAAAAACTTCAAAAATTTGGGAATTTTTTATTTTTTTATTTGTCTTGAAAAATTGTTTTCCAATTTGCATATTTTACAATGACTGACGAAAATGCCTAAGCTCTACTTTTTTTTTGCTCAGATTACTTTATCACAGCACGCCGAAAGAACGACACTAATTTGAAACAATAATTTATTTATCTTTTTTAGATTGGTCGGAACATTCTGTGCTACTTGCACAGTAACCGGCTATCCTTGTTTAAAACTGGATACAAAAAAATTTGAAGCAAATCTTTTATTAAAAAGATCTGTGAAGCCTGGAACTTGGTTTCGCTATATCATCATTCAAAGGATTCTTAAAAAACAAATAAAACGAAACACTCACATGCAACTCTTGATAAAGCAACCTTGATTTTTAGCCTAAAATTATTAATTATTTTTTAAACTAATACAAAGCAGAAAACCTATATCGATATGTGTTGAAAGTTAAGATACACGCTATGGTTATAGAGTTACGATACACGTTTTATTAAGTGGCAGTAACTTATTGACGTTTATAAAAAAAACGGCGCTATAATAACAAAATTAAGCAAGGAGGCGACAACGCCGAAATTATGTTTTCCAAACGCAGACAATTTTTAGCAACAAGAATTGCCAGTTACTAGGCAAATAGCACACAAAGCTCCGTCCCGAATTATTTTAGATTTTCTTTGTCAATTTTTTATATTTTTAAAAATCAAATAGGATATTTTCTTTATTAATTTATTTTTTCAAAGCCACTTTTTTGCGCATAGTTTGAGCAGATAAACTCAAATATTACTAAGACTTCTAAGCCGAAATTTAATGACTACAATTATCTTTACAAATTTGACACAGAGATTACGCTGCAATTCGCGAACACAAGTGAAAAAACAGCGAAGGCTAAAGTAAAATAATGAAAAAAAAAAAAAAAACCTGCCTTGAAACGAATCATTTTCGTTATGCGCCGGAAACCTGCCTACTTCAGCCTGGACTCTCATTTCCACGCATTTGCGCCAAGGAGGACAAAACACTTGCTACAAATAAGGCAAACAAATACTTGCTGATAAATTGCCAATACTATGCAGCATAGTGCCACCAAATGAGCAATTGTAATTGCGAGTTAGGTTTAAAAAATGCGGATTCGTAAAAAAAAACACTTATATTGATAACAAGAATTTTTTTCAGATTATTCATTTTCTGCTTTTGTATTTCTTACTGCTGGGACGCGTTAGACTGCGTTTTACCACCTAAAACCGAATAGTGTATAACTTATTTAAACGCTTTTCGCATTATTCGCTTGCTTCACTCGCTCCAAATTATAATAAAAATCAAAAACTTCAAAGAAATTTTTCTCGATACTTTGACGTTTTTTCTTTGATGTTTCTTTGACGTTTTTTAATGTCCATCGAATCACGGCCTAAAGGGTTGTAAAATGAAAAATCGCTTAACCCATTCTGATTATTATTAGTGCTTCTTATTTTTAGCGTGAAAAATATTGTTAAGACACCCGAATATATTGTTAAGACACCCGAATATTGTTAAGATACACGAGTTTTCCGGTCGAGCATGAGCCAGATGCGCTGATGCCCTCAATTATGAACGTTACCTCAGAGTCAAACGTCACCTCCTTGAACTATTTCTCATTACGAAGAAATTAGAAACGAATCAGTGATTGAATTTGACACGTTGTTAAGGATAAAAAAGACATTAATGTGTAACAAGCCTTCAATAACCGATTGTGTGCTAAATCTCTACACATATACTCAGGTGAGAAAGTCTTACAAGTCAAAATTTTGTAATTTTGGCAGCGGGAAATTGTCGAAAGCTTTTGTACACCAACACAAAAACACAGACGCTGAAAAAACCGTTCGCAAACTTTGCAACTAATTAGTAAAAATTGACAGAAAACTGATTACTCCATCCGCCTAGACGCGCATGGTCGTATCTGGCGCAGTCCAAAACTTGAAGTACGAAAATGTTCAATGCACGATACGCAGCGAACTAATTGGCAGACGAAAACACCATTTATACATTGTGTATTTTTTATTTTCGTGAAAACTTTTGACCTGTTAAAGGTGATAAAATCTGGCAAACTGGGAAACTGTTTAATTAACACTTCTAGAAGCGAAAAACGTTTAGGGCGAAACAACCGGAAAACCAGTAAGTAAAAGAAAAACAAGGCGGTGGAAGGAAAAAATAGGCTAGGAGTTTTAAAAAAAGTTGTTCAAAAAGTGGCAGCGGTCTGAAAATTAAGAAGATCGGGTGATATATCGGAGGCAGAACACAGTCGTGAAACAGCTACTTGCTGAGGCTAAAAAGAATCAAGTCCGAAATGGTTTCAAGATCTCTCAAAAACCGAGACACGACAGAAAATGTTCCGTCTTGCCAAGCAGAGAAAAATGAGCAGAAGGATGTGGTTGGAGCGAAATTCATCAATGTGAAGGAAACTCCTTTTGACCAAGATGTTCTCTTGCAGTGGCAAAGCTACTTCTCCAATCTTTTAAATGAAACAAAACCGTTTGAAGATATGCCCCCAGTGGCTGCCCATTGGAGGAATTTACTATCCAGGAAAAGCCACTTGCACTGAGAGAGATGAAAAAAGAAAACCTCAGGGCCAACAGGGCTAACTTCGGTGATTGTAGATTTGCTGACGTTAAGAAGTACTCAAGGAAGCCTGGGACTCTGCTCTAATCACCTGCAACTGCAGCGAAAGTGAAACTGTTACTTTTTACAAAGGAAAAGGCGATCCGTTAGAATGTGGATCCTACAGAGGCATCCGATTGCTGGAACACGCTTGTAAAACTTTCGACAAAATTCTAGGAAAACGTCTGAGACTATTGATGTAAAGAGATGACAAGCAATTTGGCTTTATGGGTTGCAGACCGATGCCGTTTTTTTAGACAATTGAAGGAACTATTTGTGGAAACGAAAAAAACCCTGCATCACATATTCGTTGAACACAAAAAAAAATTTCGACCGCGTTCCTAGGGAATTGATCCCATGGACCCTGAGGCAACAGACTTCCGAAAAAAAGTGGTACGACTAATAATATGTTTGTACACCGAGTCTAAAACAAGTGTTCGCCGGCCCCAAGGTAGCAGTGATTAATTCGAAAATTAAGTCGGCGTGCATCAAGGATCGGCACTTGGCCCATTTTTATTTACAATGGTAATGGAAGAGACTACGCGATACTGTCGTTCCATGTTAACATGGGATCAGCTATATGCAGATGACCTCGTGATATCCGCTGAAACGGAATCCCAGTCTATTTTTAAATAAAGATATATTTCAAAAACGCGGTTTAACAATTAACGTGGATAAGACCAAGCATTTTATTTCTGGTCAAAAGTAAATTTCTCAAAAAAGCGGAAAATATCCATGCGGTTGTTATTCAAAGAGAGTCGGAGCCAATTCAATACGCTGCAACTCCTGTAATCAAGGGTGCATAAAAATGCAGTGGTCTGAATAAAAAAACCTAAACAATGCTAACTTTGTTTGTCCAAGATGCAATAATCATTCCAATTATCGCTCAAATAATGCTATTCTACGGGTCAATCAATTTGAAACCTTGGATACTGTTAAATAATTATGCTATCTGGGTGCTATGATTTCCGCTGAAAGTGACGCAATACGTGCATCATTGGTCATAAGTGCAGATTTCTGGAGGAAATGGCGGAATATTGCTCTTCTGCTGCTGAATAAAGATATAGACTTAATTACAAGGTGTCACATCTAAGAAGCTTGTCTCCATTAAGTTCTGATGTACTGTTCCGAAATCTGATAAGAAAGCTCTGCGTAATATTACAGGAGTCACTTAAGACAGTTACCAACGAGCAGTAATTAAAACGACAGGTCTTGATGATCTGGACAGGCTACAAATTCGGTCGCGGCTACAATGGTTTGGCCATGTTCACCAAAGAGAAAATGCCCATGCGTTGAAATCAACAGACGATCATGTTTCAGTCCCAGAGAAAAGACCGACAAGAAGGCCTAAAAACGCTAGATTTATTGTAATAAACAAACCCTGAATACTTTAGGCCTCAAATCCACAGGCTGGCTTAATCGAAGAGCAAGGAAAGTCGTGTTATATTTTTTTGGTTAATCAGCCAGAGGTATAACCCAAAAGTTAACTTTTTATGTTCAACTGTGCTTATCCTTTTTTTTAGTTAACCAGCCAGAGGCGTAACACAAAAGTTAACTTTTTAAGGTCAACTGTGCTATGGCTATCTTACAAGAGCTCACCTTGTAAATTACACCGCACGTGCGATGAACCTGCAATCATACCTTGAATGCTACTTAGAATGCCCAACTTTCCGAATGCCCAACCCCGCCACATTGGGAAAACGGACAATGATCGCATTAGTAATTTGTAGTAGTAGTAGTAGTACTAGTAGTAGTAGTAGTAGTAGTAGTAGTAGTAGTTTTGACCTGTTTAGATTTCGGTAATCCAACTGAAGCAAAAAAACTGACGCACAAAAACTAAAGATTCGCAAAAAAAAATAGACTCAAGTAACTCATTTTGAAACGACTCAAGTAACTCATTTTGAAACGATATCTTTTTCTGGTTTTTAAAAAAATAAATAAATAGGCCTATTGCTGTGTTGCCAATAAATTGGGTGTAAAACAGAATGAGTCGTAAGCCAAAAGGCGTCATAAGCCAACAGGAGTCGTAAAAATTTTCACAGAGAACACTGGCCAAAAATTTATTGCTCTTGGATATATTTAAATTTGAATTAACCCTTAGCTGTAATTTTATCTCACGGTTACTCAGCACGAGTCATTCACCAGCAGGTTCTGAGGCTTTTTAGAATTCAATTTTTGACAAAAGTTTTGCGTTTTGGGCACTGACAGATGCTCGCTAGTAACGAAACTCACACACAAAACAATCCCATCTTAAATGACACAAAAAAGGCATTAAAGCCGATCAAGAACAGACCGAAATTTTTCACATGACTCGCCACTTAATGAAACTGTTGAGCATGAAAAGACTTTCCAAAATGTATACAAAATTTTTTTAAAGCAATCGTAAAGTTAAAGTGAGCCCATTCATCAAATTATCTTTATCATTTATTGAATGATTCATAAAGTCGACTTTTAGGTTATTAGTTCACCAAAAAGGTCATATCTCTGAAACTACATCAGGTATTAGAATTATTAACATAAAATGACCCCTTAACAATGTCCACAGCATACAGCGGCTTTTTCGATTTTTTCAATCACAACTCGCAAGCGAAAAAAAATTGGGCAGTAAAATTTAGAGTCAAGATTTTCAAAATCTGAGTGTACCCCAAAAATACCCAACCACATAATTGAGAATTTCAAGCTTTGTTATTTTTTTTTTAAATTCAAAGTACATTAAAAAATCATGAAACGCCATATCTCAGCGGTCAGAGCAGTAAAACTTAGCGGCCAGAACTGCAACTCTTGTGTGTACACTGGCATCACCCCCACCATAAGGCAATGTATTTCACGGTTTATCTCCAAAAATACCTAATTGCATAGTGTAAGTGAATTTTCAACACAAAAGAGGACCTCTTAAAGGTAGTCAGAATGCAAATGTTTTTTTTTTCAATTTTTTTTTCAAATACTTTCATATCTCGGCAAGTACAATATAAAAATTAAAACCAAATTTGCAACCCTTAAGATTACCCTGACAGCAGCATAAAACGAGGTTGAAAACTTGAAACGTGTTAATTTTTCTTTAACACCTAAAACATTTATGAAAAACCGCCACCAAATCATAGAAAAAAACGACGCCATATCTCGGTTGTTTTAAGATTGTGATCGGGGATGTTTGTTTAGAATATGGCAGATGTGCAACCCAAGTGTGTACCCTGACAACACTCCACAATAGAGCTTATAAATTCAAGTTTGATTGGTATCTTTCTAATATAGGTTCAAAAAATAGCAGAAAACGCCAAATCTCGGAAACCAAAATTAACTGAGAATTCAAATTCTGATTATATTTTAAGATCACTTTATTGAAAAAAAGAAAAACAAAAATTTAAAAACGCCAGATCTCTGAACCCAATAGTATTTGAGCAGTTAGTTTTGGAGGCCAGATTTGCAACGCTTGAGTGTACCCTGTAAAGAACTTCACGTTTTTTAGTATTTATTGTAAATATTAGTTTTATATAGAAAAACAGAAAAAAACTGCCTACCTCTGAAACCCAACAATTTGAGCAGTAAAAATCAACGACCATCATTGCAACTCTTAAATTTACTTCGACAACACCCAAACATAGGGTTGAGAATTTCCAATTTTGTTATTTTTTCTAAAACCTACGTTTTTGAGAAAAATTCGAAAAAATCATGCAAAAACGCCACATCTCGAAAAACATAAGGACTTGAGCAGTAAAATTTTGAGGTTAGATTTATAATTTCTCAGTGTACCACAACATCATTCAATTATAATGTCAAAAATTTCTAACACTCAAAAATTCTGAACAAAAAATTTTGAAAATAATGAGCAAAAAACATAAAAAACGCCATATCTCAAAAACCAAAAAAATTGAGCAAAAAAAAACTTGAGGCAAGATTTGCAACCCATGAGTAAACCGTGACAGTACCAAACGATAGTGCAGAGAATTTCAGGCTTTGCAAGTGTTTTTTCAAACTGAGTTTTAAATAAAAAATCGACAAAAAACGACATATCTCTGACTCCTGAGTGTACCTTGACAACATCCAACCATAAAGTTGAAACTTTCCAGTTTTGTTACTTTTTGAAAAAAAAAGCTATCAAAAAAACATAGATAATGGGAAATCAAAAAATATCTGGGAAATCAAGAAGATTTGAGCAAATATTTTTCGAGACAAGATGTGCAATCCCTGAGTTCACCATGACTGCACACCACCATAGGGTTGATAACAAGGTAGAGTTTGAACATTCGCGCTTCAAAAGATTTCAAAACTTCGATTTGAGTAAACAATTTAATCCTTGCAAGGTAATGGCCTTTAAACAGGTCAACCTGGGGACTTCCTAAACATGTGCCAAGTGAAACGCTAGCTGAATCCTGAACATATAAATGTGGATGGCAAAAACCCAAAAACACACTAGTCCTCCTCACCACTCATGCTGGCATCATGGTTAAAACCTTACAATGGGCCTAGCATTCATTAAATGGAAATTTGAAAAACCTTCTAAGCATGTCAACATGCGATATAGCTTAAGCTTGCAAAAATTCTTTCAATAATGATGCAAAATTTATAATCTTTCAATAATAATGCTTCTAACAGGCATTATTTTCGTACAAAAGGTAAACAGCAAAGGTATAACTAAAACTGATACAGAACTTAAATTTTTGCTTCTTAATTGTTTCGAGACCCTCAAAAATATTATTTATTGGCGCCATAGAAAAACCCTTAGGATTGCTCATTTAACCATGGAAATCGTACGAAAGAAACAAAGGGGGTAAGCTTAGGATGGTGAGGGTGTCAAATCCCTCAGGTGAGTTACCAGCACCATTCCCAAAAATCCGCCACTGATTCAAACATTCTAAAATTTGCAAAAGAGTCGAGAAAAACGGAAACTTGTTTTCTAATCTGATTTCGAGCGAGAAAGCGTGCAAGTAACTTTCGTTCTATGCAAATTGGTTAATTAGGCTATTGAAAACTCATTTGAAAATTCATGTAGCGCTTCCATGGCACATAAAAACATAGCCAACAGAAAGTCCAAAACCTTTAAAAGAACAACGAAACCAAAAAAAAACACGTTATAACTCAATTTTCATAAATTGTCTATGATAGTACATTTATAAACCAAAATTTTTTTAAATTCGTCCATCCTCACCTCAATAAAATCCGCCCTTGTTTTTAGACAACAAAAGAATCTAGGACAAAATGTATTTGGTTCTAAAAACTATATCTAACTGAAACAAAATTCATATCCATTTATTTTTAGGATAACTAAAAATCGCAAGTTTATACTTGTATATTGCCGGTAGATTATAAGAAATATGACAGCGCAAAGATTAATAATGCTTTAAGCTGAACTGGGTGGCGTACTGAACGCTTGCTTTGCATTGTGACACTTGAGGTAAAATAGGCGTTTTGCCGTTTTCTGGATAAAAGTAATATCTTTCGGCATCAGAAACTCGTTCAGTAGATTCCACCTAGTGTCATTTTCGTAGTTCTCGTGACTGGCGACAATAAAGGTGGCAATTGACTCTGCTGCAAGAGAGTGCAATGTATTAGGTGTGATTGAGACCTTCATCAGTTCGCTAGATGACACTTCGTATCTCGAGTGAACATTGGCATGCTTGAAGCCTCCGAAAAGGTAGACCGAATCTTTTATTGTGCTTCCAGCGTGCCAGAATTGACGAGCCCTGCAAAAATAAGCACGTTTCAAGAGAGTAAACATCAAATAAGTACTCGTTGATACTAGGGGCCCAACTAAAGCTGGAGGTACCTGTTCGATCAATAAGCCTTCCTTTCGATCGCATTCAAAAATCACAGATTAGGGATAAAAGGCCAAACTGACTTTTCTTAGGGTCAAAAATTTTAGTAGAAAAAAATTTGCTTTTAACCGCTAAGGCAGAAGAGTTTTCCATAAACCGTCCATTCAATTTAAATCAAAATCTCAGATTTGGGGGTGTAACTTTCGAGAAAAGTCGAGAAACGGTAAAAAAAAATCAAAATTTTCCGAGTGTTAATAATTTTTGTATAAAAAAATATTGACGTAGGGGGCCTATACAGGGGAGCTTTCTACAGCTCATTCTTTTGACTGAAATCAAATTTGTACATTTGCGAGAGAAAAAGTGAAAGTTTCAAAAATTTGTCAACGTTTGTTTTTTTCCAGGGCCGAAACCTTTTGTGAAAAGAATCGTGCATAGCCGCATAAACAGGGGTGGTGCCCATAAGCCGTCGTTTCGATTGAAATCAAAATCTCAATTTTTGGAGGGTGTAAACGTGGGGGAATTCACAATATCTCTAGGCCGGCTTTCTCACTCGTTATCGTCCTTCGCACCGCCGCAATATGTTCCCTTTAGTACTGGGGTCAGTGGGGCAACCGATTCCCAATACTGTTTACAATCCCAAAAGGGTTGATTTGGTGGTTGGCTTCTCTGTATCTTACTATGCTGCTTGCCCCGTGATCTGTGCTCTTCCGACTGTATCTCACTTGTCAATCAATAGTCGATCGCAACAACAATTCCAATAATAAGACTGAATTAGGAAATAAATATAACCAAAGACAGAGTAGCCTCTAAATGGCGGAAATATCAATTAGTCGTTCAAATAAAGAATAGGACTGCGATTTGTATTAATTAACTAACCCCCTGCTCACTGCAGTTCAATTAACGCCTTACTAGTAACTAACTAACTAACGTTCTCCTCGAGAACTTCTTTCAATATCGATCGTTCAACAACGATCCCACTATCCTCTAGATAGCCTAACTTATATCCACTAACTAACTAAATCACGTTAACAAGTCTTCCAACTTGTTCCCACTTTACTTTGAGAAAAAAGCGACTACCTCAACTCGTAGCCCAAATTGTTCTCTCTCTAACTGAGAACCAACTATACTCTATCTCAGTATCAATTGTTCTCTCCCGGTTCGGTGGTTGTACTGTTCCCTATCGCTACTAACATTTACTTAACTAGCGGTCACTCAGGACTTGTCAGCTGAATCAACCATTAGGTCAGCTTTAATTAAATATCATTCACTTAACTAGCTGCCACTCAGTTAATCAGGACATACTGAGCAAACATTGGGTTCAACTGCAAAATCAGCTCCCAATCGTATTTGACAAATGAACCCTTGCATGATTTTATTTTAGTTCTTCCTTACTTTTTCCCTTTCCTATGAATTGGGTAGTTCTCACTCAACCGGTAATTTAACTTCCGTGATACTTGAAAAGTTTCCATTTTGGTCATTTTAATTTTATTCCCCTAAGTCCAAGGGCTGGGTAATTCCCTTCGCCGTGTCCGTTTGGATCCGAAAAAACACCACAAGAATTTATTTAATATGCTAGGGCTGTTCATAAAATCTTCATCCCGAAATTCCCATTTCCCCCCATAGATGTTCCCAATTTTTGCACGGGGCTGTATTTTTACTTGTTTGTCGTTTTATCGAAAGTCCAACTGGAGTGGGTTAAGCTGACCCCAATGTTTGCTAATTACAGAAAATCACTTTCGCTCGCGTACAAAGGTCAAAACTAAGAAATCTTTATTTAGGGGCCTCCCCTTACCTCCCCAGGTGGGTAGGTAACCCTTTACGGGTCCTTACAATGCTAATTTATTACTTTTTAGGGGGTTCTGGGGTCTTGGGGTCTAAAATGCCAAACGACCTCTTAGAGGTCATCCGAGGTCAAATGAGGTCAAACGCGTCCAAACGTCTTAATTTCGATGGGAGATCATTCTCACTAAGTTTCATTCATATCGGACCATCCCTTCCCATATTTTCGAAAATATTGGGTCAATTAACATTTTTCCCTAAAACTTCCATTTTCACCCCATAGGAAGTTCCGGAGAGGATTGGATCGCTAGATGTCCCCCTACTGGGTTGGGCCCCCCTTCACATTGGTGCATTAAAATCACAAGTCAATTATTACTATCAGGTGTTAATAGCCTTATTCAATTTTCAAGTGCTAATAGCTTCCGACGTAGCCGCCGGATTGGGTCCAAACATTGATACATTATAGGTCTTCCCCAAACCTACCATCCCCCCAAGTTTCAGCCTCCTAGCATCATCAGGGGTCAAGAAATAACAAAAAGGGGGTTTTGTTTACATAAGGCGTAAAACCGGAAGTAATGACCGGATGCGTTCAAAATCCTAGTGGTCAACTTCCCTCGCCTAGGGCTACAACATATTGCAATATGAAGTCATTCTGACCATTAGTTACCGGTTTACAAAAAGTGCTAATTGCATTTTCGGAAATCATTATCACTCGCCCCCCAGGGGTCCCAGGGGTCTGAAAATTTGCATGCCCGGCTAAAGTCATCTCTATTAGTCACCCACCAATTTTCATAAGGATCGGACGAGTGGTTCCCAATCCGGGGGGGGGGGGGGTTTCCAGAATTTTAGCGCTTTCTTCTTTTTTCCAATTCTTCGCCCTAGAGGCCAAATTCAAGGTGCAAAGTCCGATTACGATTGTTTGCTCTCAAACTAAGCTTATCTATCACTGAAATTCATTGCTACAAGTTCATACAGTCGACGTTAAAATCAAATTTCGCAATTTTCAACCGTTTTCATCATGAATTACCAATCCTACACCCAGGTTTCTATAGCATGTAATACAGTAGAATCACCAATTCTACAATCTTCCCTTCTAGTCTATTATTCTCCCGAATAATGCTAATGACAAAACTTTTTACCGTTTTTCTTTTAAGACAAATAACCAATCTAACACCTCAACTCGACTCTTTGTCTAATATCTAATCCCTCTTTTGACAACAATTTTTTTTCTTAACTAGAATTTCGCTTTTTTTTCTGCTATACTACATCGCCTTGTACTGCTCTCTAATTATAGCTCCCTAAAGACCCGGTATATCCACCATTGTATACGTGTTGCGACGCAGCGCACCGCAGGCTTCAGTTTCCGTAGACTCTTACATAATCAATTTATCTATGTTAGCACCAAGGGTTGCTTCCTTGAGTGAAGCAACTAAGAGTCTAAGAAAGATTTTTAAGACGTTGTGAAATACCTCCACCATTCTATCGAAACAATAAATTATACTACCAAGATTTTCACTGAGTTTCTATCCGTCTTACTGGTGGAGATGTTTCTAAAGCACTTATAAACATCGCAAATGCGATTAGAATGTGAGAGAGGGAGAAAGAGCTTTCAGTTTTACTCACTGAACTGAACTGAACCCCGTACTAGTTAACCGACCTCTTGTTTCAAGTCTCTTTCATCGCTCCTCCTGTCGTTTCCATCTGTCTACGAGGTGCCGGTAGTCCTGCTGCGGCACAGTCCAGTTATCCGACTCCCCCATAGCATCTGGAGGACGCCAACACTGCTTCGGGATCTCGCCCTCTGATGCAGCCGAGCTCCGGTCAACTTCATCTTCACCAAACAAAGACAGCTTTTTCCATCGATCGATCAAATTGTGGAAGTAGGCGGCCGTTACATCTCTAGGCCCCACTTTCCTTCTACTGCCAAGCCACTCTCGGTCATCATTTTTTCGGAATCGCTTGAATGACCTGAAGGAAACTTCTGATCTGCTACCCGCAAGCAAATTTTGACGTTCGTCCCATACTTTCGTAGACTTTCTGTGTTCGCACGTCGTTTCCGTCATCTCTTGGCACATTTCAGCCCAATCAGTTTTTAATTCGTCCATGTTATTGTCATCTGGCCTTTGCACGGTTGCAATCATCATCTGTCCTCCCGCAGAGGCATTGTCCCCACTTCTCAGAAAACCATCTGCGGTCTCGTCCTCGTCAAAACTCAACTCATCATCGTCAGTCCCGTCTGAGGAGCCTTTCGTTTTTTCATCGTTTCCGCCCGGAGCAATCGTTACTTCTCTTCTCCCCCGTCCAACCATCGCGAGTACGCCTCGCATGCCGTTTGCGTGTGACAGCAAGAATGTAATTGGGCGACTCAAAATTCGAAAGGAACGGGGAAATAATCCAGTTCCACACGTTGACTCCCCCACTTCAATCGTTTTCCCACTCGTAACCTCGCCTATTACCGCAGCATTCTCTTCACTATGCTCATCGACCGATTTCTCATTTTGTCCCATCTCCGTCGGGTAGACACGTTCCATTGAGTTGTCGTCGGGTTCGCAATTCCCCAGATCACCTTCTCTCAAAGAGCCATGACTCATTCCCTTACACTCGTTTTCCTGACCGCTAGTTTCGGAAACTTCGATGTCGGTTCGCTCGGTGGCCTCGTCAACCATCGCCGATTCGCCAATTCTGATCTCAGTCATTTCTGTGCCAGGTCCCGCACCCTCGTGATAAACCGGCACCGTGTCACAGGAGTCTGTAGTCGCAGCTGCCTTGGCGCATACTCTTCCTGAATCCATTCCACGTCGGACCCGAAATCTCGGTCTCCCTGGACATCTGAAACTAACCTGAATTGGACTACTGCACTTCGTTCCAGTTTTCAGAACTTCGTTCCTCATGTCGAAAACGAAACCTTCGTTCTGTTCATACCAAACGAGTCCAAGTGTTAGATCAACATCCAGTCCATCGACCACCAAGACCTCGGTCCTTCTGTTAAACTGTCCCAGCTGCAGCACGATCGACGCTCTGCCAACTACTTCTATACTGACTCCTGTTTTTGTCTCGAGAATGTCCCCGGCCTGTCTCAGGGGCATCTCTGATCCAATCGACCGGTAGGCTTCGTAGCTTAACAGGGTCCATTCAGTGTCTGGATCCAGTTCCACTTTAGCAGCCCTGTTGTTGACGTAGCCACTCGTAAAGGCTCTGATGGGCATCCAACACCTGTCGTCCGTCTCTACGGGAGTTGATTCACTCACTTCCTTCCTCGCATTCTTGGGGGCCACAACTCGTGACTCCTTCACTTGGCGTCCCACCACCGGCTTTTCATCTCCGTCTTTCCGATCTACTAACTGTGTCTGAGACTCCTCTGCGAGTTCAATTTTCTGTGGCCTTGGGCACGACTCCCATTCGAATGAAACCGCCGAATTTGGTTCGGAACTCGTGAAAAATTTCTTTGACTGCTCATCGTAGAAACTTCCTAAACATTCATTCATCCATCGAGCACTCAGAACCATGTCCGTGTCCATCTCGTGGTTCTCCAAGAGTACTGCTGGGAATGTCCTCTTCAGTCTCCCCAACTTGATTTCCACCGAAATTAATCCCAACACTTCGACATCTCGGACATTTCCGTCACATCTTCCAATCAAGCTTCCGTTGAACTGCAGTATAGCTGGCCGTGGCTGCAACGTCTGGTAAGCGTCCAGTCGCATCAAATTGCCCATAATCTCGTCGTCAAGTTCGGTATCCATATACACACCATTGGCGAATGCATTCACAAACCTCCTACGAGTTTCAACAGATCTGGTTCTCCGCCCTGAATTCAAATTGACTTCCGTTGCGTCCTCAATTTTACCCTCGCTAGTTACGGAACCGGAACATTGGGTCTCAGCGCGTGCAGTAGGCACTGTTTCAACGCTACGTAGTCTTGATGTGATGCCATCTTTGCCAACAGGTTCTGCCAGTACACCCAGCCCTTCGTGGATCGGCTCGGCTAGCTTGGTTTTGTCTTTTTCTTTGCTCGTTGCTCTTGGGACTTCGGGGTTTCTGTCCCCGTCAAACACAACTTCGAAGTGATGTGGGATCATGTCTTCACAATCTTCGGTGATCACCTGAACCGCTTCTTCCCTTCCAATCCGTAGCACCCCTCTGGGACTCTCGAGGAGCATCCCGTGTCGTCCTTCCAATTGTTTGAGGCTCAGGACCACGCCCACTTCTATCTCAGTAGCCGCCACCACAACAACATCCAGCCGCTCGGTGAATGCCCCAATCTGCACATCCACTTCAGCCTGGCCCAAAACAACAACGTCGCTAACCTGATCGTCCCAGCATTCGTGAATTTTCCCATTGAACGCCTGAAGCTGAGGGGAAGATTCTAGGATCATGAAAGCACATACATTCATCATGTCTCTTCCAACTCCATCCCAACTAAGAGGTTGTCCACGAACCCATCGATCAAGTGCAGCTTCGGGTTAACCTCGGTTGGCACTTCAGCCGCTTCCAGCATCATTCTGCTGCCCGATGAATCGTCATTATCACTTCGTCTCGAGTGAGTCGCCGTAGTTGAATAGGGTTCGACCGGCGTGGTCCGTTCGCTATCCATACCCGTACTCGGCTTCTTCGATTCTTCCCCATTCCACATTGATACCTTCTTTTTCGTCCCAACTGTTTCTTCGTCCAGCGTGATCATTGATGTCTTTGGTAGTTTCTCAAAAACTACTGGTGTCGGCTCCATTAGGTTGCCCTCGTGACACAGCGCTCTTTTTTTGTGGCTTACGAATAGTTTGTGACAATCCGCAAGTTCCTGAGCACTCAGGACTACATCTGAATCGAGAACTCGGTTACTGACAACGATCAACATGAAGATTCCCTCAAAGCTACCGAATCCGACTCTTGTTCTGATGTATACCAGGGCCTCGACCTTTTGTTCTTTTCCATTGAATGTTCCTTTCAACTTTCCATTGAATCTCCGGACAGCGTCTTCGCACCCGAGGGGTTCAAGCAAACCTTCGGATATCAAGTTGCAATCTGTCCTATTGTCAATCTCAATGTCCACTATTTCGTCACACACACTGCCCCAAACGAAAGTTCGTCCCTTTTTAGCCAACTCCGATCTGGGGGCAAAATGTTCTCCTCCAACTTCTCCTGTCAGCACTCTGGGATATTTGGAGGGAGCCATAGTCTGCCTCATTCTGCTTTCACCCATGGCAATCGTCTGTCGATTGTTCGTTCGCAATGCTCGTCTTCACACACAAATCGTCGTTGCAGCTAAAATCCAGAATAGCGCCCACCCAGGAGCGCCACTGTAAACGTGGGGGAATTCACAATATCTCTAGGCCGGCTTTCTCACACGTTATCGTCCTTCGCACCGCCGCAATATGTTCCCTTTAGTACTGGGGTCAGTGGGGCAACCGATTCCCAATACTGTTTACAATCCCAAAAGGGTTGATTTGGTGGTTGGCTTCTCTGTATCTTACTATGCTGCTTGCCCCGTGATCTGTGCTCTTCCGACTGTATCTCACTTGTCAATCAATAGTCGATCGCAACAACAATTCCAATAATAAGACTGAATTAGGAAATAAATATAACCAAATACAGAGTAGCCTCTAAATGGCGGAAATATCAATTAGTCGTTCAAATAAAGAATAGGACTGCGATTTGTATTAATTAACTAACCCCCTGCTCACTGCAGTTCAATTAACGCCTTACTAGTAACTAACTAACTAACGTTCTCCTCGAGAACTTCTTTCAATATCGATCGTTCAACAACGATCCCACTATCCTCTAGATAGCCTAACTTATATCCACTAACTAACTAAATCACGTTAACAAGTCTTCCAACTTGTTCCCACTTTACTTTGAGAATAAAGCGACTACCTCAACTCGTAGCCCAAATTGTTCTCTCTCTAACTGAGAACCAACTATACTCTATCTCAGTATCAATTATTCTCTCCCGGTTCGGTGGTTGTACTGTTCCCTATCGCTACTAACATTTACTTAACTAGCGGTCACTCAGGACTTGTCAGCTGAATCAACCATTAGGTCAGCTTTAATTAAATATCATTCACTTAACTAGCTGCCACTCAGTTAATCAGGACATACTGAGCAAACATTGGGTTCAACTGCAAAATCAGCTCCCAATCGTATTTGACAAATGAACCCTTGCATGATTTTATTTTAGTTCTTCCTAACTTTTTCCCTTTCCTATGAATTGGGTAGTTCTCACTCAACCGGTAATTTAACTTCCGTGATACTTGAAAAGTTTCCATTTTGGTCATTTTAATTTTATTCCCCTAAGTCCAAGGGCTGGGTAATTCCCTTCCCCGTGTCCGTTTGGATCCGAAAAAACACCACAAGAATTTATTTAATATGCTAGGGCTGTTCATAAAATCTTCATCCCGAAATTCCCATTTCCCCCCATAGATGTTCCCAATTTTTGCACGGGGCTGTATTTTTACTTGTTTGTCGTTTTATCGAAAGTCCAACTGGAGTGGGTTAAGCTGACCCCAATGTTTGCTAATTACAGAAAATCACTTTCGCTCGCGTACAAAGGTCAAAACTAAGAAATCTTTATTTAGGGGCCTCCCCTTACCTCCCCAGGTGGGTAGGTAACCCTTTACGGGTCCTTACAATGCTAATTTATTACTTTTTAGGGGGTTCTGGGGTCTTGGGGTCTAAAATGCCAAACGACCTCTTAGAGGTCATCCGAGGTCAAATGAGGTCAAACGCGTCCAAACGTCTTAATTTCGATGGGAGATCATTCTCACTAAGTTTCATTCATATCGGACCATCCCTTCCCATATTTTCGAAAATATTGGGTCAATTAACATTTTTCCCTAAAACTTCCATTTTCACCCCATAGGAAGTTCCGGAGAGGATTGGATCGCTAGATGTCCCCCTACTGGGTTGGGCCCCCCTTCACATTGGTGCATTAAAATCACAAGTCAATTATTACTATCAGGTGTTAATAGCCTTATTCAATTTTCAAGTGCTAATAGCTTCCGACGTAGCCGCCGGATTGGGTCCAAACATTGATACATTATAGGTCTTCCCCAAACCTACCATCCCCCCAAGTTTCAGCCTCCTAGCATCATCAGGGGTCAAGAAATAACAAAAAGGGGGTTTTGTTTACATAAGGCGTAAAACCGGAAGTAATGACCGGATGCGTTCAAAATCCTAGTGGTCAACTTCCCTCGCCTAGGGCTACAACATATTGCAATATGAAGTCATTCTGACCATTAGTTACCGGTTTACAAAAAGTGCTAATTGCATTTTCGGAAATCATTATCACTCGCCCCCCAGGGGTCCCAGGGGTCTGAAAATTTGCATGCCCGGCTAAAGTCATCTCTATTAGTCACCCACCAATTTTCATAAGGATCGGACGAGTGGTTCCCAATCCGGGGGGGGGGGGTTTCCAGAATTTTAGCGCTTTCTTCTTTTTTCCAATTCTTCGCCCTAGAGGCCAAATTCAAGGTGCAAAGTCCGATTACGATTGTTTGCTCTCAAACTAAGCTTATCTATCACTGAAATTCATTGCTACAAGTTCATACAGTCGACGTTAAAATCAAATTTCGCAATTTTCAACCGTTTTCATCATGAATTACCAATCCTACACCCAGGTTTCTATAGCATGTAATACAGTAGAATCACCAATTCTACAGAGGGCAGTTTCCGAAAATTCTAAAGTTTGACTTTTCCCAGGGTCATAAGTTTTATGTCAAAACAATTGGGCGTATCTGCTTATGCAGCGAAGAGCCCTACAGCCCGTTCTACCCATTGAACTAAAATCTCAGTTTTGTGAAGGTAGTTTTTGAGAAAAAGGAAAAATCCAAACACTTGAGTCAAACATTCCCTCACACACTTTATTTGAAGGTTGTAGAAAGTGGGTTAAGGTAACAAGAGACTGGGGAATTATGCAGGCAAATTGTTACATATTGTTACCACTATTCTGAAAACCGGTACAGCAGTTTCTGTGAAAAAAAACTTTAGGGAAAAGCGAAAATTTTTTCCAAAGCGTCTCAAGGAAGTCAGTTATACTTGAAAAACATAAGCTCAGTAAATTTAATAATACACGAGTTCATTAAGAATATCAACGCCCCCTACTATCTGGAGAAAATTGCACTCTTACGACTGAAAAATATTCTTATATAAATTAAAACTTATTCAACTAAAAAGCCAAGTCCATACTTACTTCAATGAGGTCAACTCTTTCCATTTTCTTGATGGTATATTGTAGACCCAGAAGTCACTTAGAGTGTTTCCACTTGAGTCGAGCCCTCCCTGTAGCAATAGATTCTGACTCAATTGACCTATCGGAGACAGGACTGCCCATGACCTACCGTTGGGCCACTCATGGTCATCGATGCGACGCCATATGCGCGACCATGTGAACGTTTTCATATCTAGCGAATAAAAATCCTTCATTCTGTCATTGGATAACCTCCCACCGAATATGTAAAACGTATCTCCTAATTTACAGCCGGCGCATGCTGCTCTGGGTGGAGGCTGCTCGCCTTTCGTAGGCACCAAGCTAAAATGGTTTGTTTCAACGCTGAATTTAACTAGACAGCTGAACCATGCTTTTAGATCCATCAATGCTTCTCTGTCTGAGTCCATAATGTAATGGCCGTATAGCTCTGAAGAGAACGAAGGAACAGAACCATAGCCCCCGAAGAGGTAAATCGAACCTTGATGGACAAAACTTGATAATTTGTCTCTTCCTGAGGGGTGCGGCTCTGTGATTGGGTACAAGAGTTGATCACAGCACGGGAAGACGCGGCGCCAAATTTTGGTTAAAAGGTCTAGTCTATAGGCTTTCTCGTTGTAATAGTTCGCCTTTGAGTACCCGCAGAACACATAGATGCAGTCGTTAACAATGGCGCAGGCAGCCGATGAAAGGGAAGGCGGTGATTCTCCATAGGTGTCTTCCAAGATCCATTCGCATGACTCTACATCGTAAAACCACAGCCTGCGCGTTGAGTGGTATCGAGACTGGAAACGAAAACACCTTTAAGACATAGAGACGAAGCGGAGCTTCGCACCACTTGCGATACAACAAGAAAATAAAAATAAGTCGAAAAAATTTTAAAAATTTTTGTAGGCGAACCAAAATGCTGGTATGTCTCAATGAAAGATATCTTGGGGCCCAGCTAAAGCTAGAGGAAACTGTGTGATATTTTTGAAATTTTTTCTACTGATGTGGAATGAAATGGGTATTTTCAAAAATTTGACTTTGCCGAAACCTTAGTTGTTTCTGTACTAAAATAATTGAGAAGACTTTAAATTTTTGAGCCATAGAAATCTTCCGAGATATCACATTTTTCTTACAAAAATTTGAGGAGTCACCGCTTCTGTAGAAAAAGTATCGCAAACGGTTCTTTCTATGAAACCCTTCATTTCAGATTTCAAGGGATTGTTTTTAAAAAAAGTCAAAAAGTTTCTTAAAACTGGTACAAAAACCGAGTATTAACTTTTTTGAGGGCCATATTTTTTGTGTTTAATTTTTTCAAGGAAAATCCGGTTAAGCAGAAGCGATTCACAAAACCTGTTGTTTCGATTGAACGCGACAACAAGATTTGGGAGAGTAACTTTCGAGAAAAATCAAATATTTTCAAAATACGGAACAAAAACCAAATTATAACTTTTTCGAGAGCCATAACTTTTGCGTTTAAAAAAATTAGGCGCAGTCAATTATTCAGGGGAGCATTGCACAACCCATTAAACCAATTGAGCTCAAATTTTCCGATTTGGGAAAGTAGTTTTCAAAAAAATCAAAAAACGGTCAAAAAATTTGACTTTTCCCAGGGCCATAGTTTTTTGTATGAAAAAAATGGCCCAGCCGCACAAGCAGAAGAACTTTCCACAAAAAAATATATCCATTGAACCCAGAATCTCATAATTTGAAATTTAGTTATTGAAATCCCCCAGATATTTCGAAGGCTGTCGAGAGTAGGGTAAAATGAAAAGGGATTTCGCGTAATAACTCGAAATCAAACCTAATTATCGCAATTCAAAAACCTCTATGTAATTTCCTGTTAGTAACACAAAAGCCTGGCATGTCTCCGCACCACATGCGATAGATGAAAAGAACTAATTACAGGGGTGTTCAAATTACATTGCAATTAAATGAATTGATTGTTGATAAGCAAGAGCTTTTTCATTCATACCCTATTTTTAGAAAATCGAATTTGTAGTTTTTACCGAACTTATAATTTGCAAAAATGAAAGAAAAAATTCGAAAGAGTCTCAAAAAAACTAAACCCACTCCGATACATTTTCATACTGCCTGATTTTCTCCAACAGGTACTTTTCGACCTTCGAACCTGAAACCGTTAAGTCGAAGAAAAAATTTAAAAAATATTCGAAATCAAACCTGGTTAAAATGACAAATAACAGAAATTTAAATTTAAGTAATAAAAAATCAGAATAAAAAACCCAGACTTTACAAAGCAGGCCGATAACAAATAGAACTAGAAAAAAATCTGCATTCCGATTGGATAACGCTTGCTCATCGCGAGCGTAATAACTCGAAATCAAACCTAATTATTGCAATTCATAATCTCTATGTTTTTCCTTTTAGTAACACAAAAGCCTGGCGTGTCTTCGCACCACATGCAATCGATGAAGGGAACTGATTGCAGGGGTGTTCAAAATTATATTGCAGTTAAATTAATTGTTTGCTGAACGCCTCCAATTTCAATTTATTGATTGATAAAACCAATTAATATTTTTTTATAGAAATGGGGCCGACTTATCTCCTGAAAACTTTGTAAATTTAGTTCAGAAGTTGAACATCAATATCCATTTAGTTTAATTTTTTAAATAATTGAATTTTCGTGTTGCAGTCAATTTTTTAACACCCCGGACTGATTGATTAAATGAAAATTTTTAACCAGCTAGTCGGACTTTTTCTGTTCATTTTAATTTTCAAGCGGAGCAAAAATTGAAAAGACAACAAAATTTGAAGAAAAAAAAATGTACTTTTCCAGATGAATCTCAGAAAATAGAAAACCAACACACAATTTGGAAAACATCTGCTATTTGAAAAAATCAATCAAAAAACTTCAAAAAAACAATAGCAAAACACAACATAATCTTGAACAGGACAAATCGGTGCCTCGGTCAGCTTAGCCTCCAGTTTCAAACTTATCATCAAAATTAAAGTGTACGATATTACATAAAAAAATAGATAAAAAGCTCTCGGTCAACCGCTTGAAAACGCAAGCCCAACACCTCGCTCCAAATTCTGTTCTCATATCGAAAAAACTTTTCAGTTTGTTTTACTTTTTCCTGAAAACAATCTTTGTCAGGCAGGGTTGCAATGTTTAAAACAGAGCTTGTTTGAAACATGTTTTAAACACGTTTAAAACACTGTTTAAAACAACACGAATTTCAGCGTTTAAAACAACGACTCATTATTGGTCAAAATTTGAACGCTTTCTGAGCGCGTCATACAACTTAGAATCATTGGAAAATCAATTACAATCCGAAATTTCATTCCGGTCAAATGGTTCGTAGCAATATCAGTGATTTGTAAGCCAAAATATAGAACCGTACTAATAGTGCTTATATTGCGAGACCTCGCTTTACATCCTGGTTATTCTCCTCCAAATAGAGCACAAATTGGTGGTAATTTACTCGATTCTGTCTACTCCGATTTTCGAAAAATTACTGCAGAATCGCTAACGGGTCAACTCGTCACTTTATCAGTCGACTGTTGTCCTGGTGAATAACTAGATTTCAACCACAGAAAATATGATAAAACCGCCTCTACCGAGTGAGGTACGATGGAGCAGCTGTGTTAACTTTCTCAATTAGTATTTGAAATCATGGACATTTTTTGAAGCAGTATGCTGATCGGAACCCCGAAAAATTGAGAAAAAGTCCCGCAGCTGAAGTACCGAAGTTGTTAAAAGATATCGTTATGTACAAAAATGTGGAGGATGCTTACACTGTTCTCAAACCTGTAACCGAGTGCTTAGATCTTATGCAATCAAACAAAAGCACATTAGCCGACGCCGTTTGGGCATGGAAAAAACTACTGGACAGTTTTCGTGAACGAGGCATGGAACGACGAGACTGGTTGGAATCCGCTGAGAAAAGGTATAATCGTTCTGTTCCGGATTCGTGGTTCACTGCCTATTTGTTATGCCCATTGTATTTCGGCGAAGATTTAACGGAGAACGAACGCAAGCGTGCCATCGACTGGATCAAAGCGAAGCATCCGGAATGCAACAGTGAAGTCATTAACTTTATTGGAGAGAACTTACTGGTTCTAAAACATGAATGCCAAGAATATACAGACAAAAAAGGTAAATTTTTTGAACTATCAAATAGCAATGGGAAAGATTTCGAAGGAAATTGGAGAAATGGCCTCAAAGATGGAAAAACTGTTCCCCAGTTCAGCTGGTCTCGAAAGAATGTTTTCGACAATGGGCTATATCCAAGACGACCTTCGAAACCGTCTTGGCATGGAAAAACTTGAAAAACTACTTTTCATCAAACGTGTGCTGAGCAGCTAATTTTGTCAATTATGTATGTTTTTTTTTGTTTTAAACATGTTTAAAACGTTTTTTTTTTGTCAGAATCATATATTTTTTGCAACCATGTTGTCAGGTTAGCGCTTTCTGTATTGTTGGCATTACAATAATCAACATTTCGGTGCCAAGACGATCACGTTACCTCTTAGCCATTTACGTTAGACTCATGATTCGAGAGAAAAAAGGCTAGTTCGCGATCACAAGACACTCTCGCAAAGTTAATGAGCATCGAAAAAAAACTAACGCAGCTGTGACTAAACTGACAATACTTAACCAGTTTTAAAGATCGGTGCCTATACCTCATAGATTCATCTCTTCTTAAAATTAAGAGCACCCTTCGTCCCACATTCATTACGCAATTTTATGTGAGATATTATGTGAGGCGAAATGTATAATGGCACTGAAAAACACAAATTTATTGAAAGCCCTACAACATCTACAACTGAAAATGAGAAAGTATAAGCGAATACTTAAAAACTCCTACTTTTTCTATTGCAGGCAAGTTTAATGAACAAAGTGGGATTGAGTTTTTGGTATTGTCGGGATATTTTTTGACATAAGGAGTCAATGAGAAGCTTGTTCCACGCAGAATGTTTGGTGAGACAGTCTGCCAACTGCGAGCTACTAGCGACCCACAAGGGTTTGTTTTCTATCGAAAATACGGATCAGCATAGTTTGTTCATTATCTAATTGTTTTACGTTGAGCCAGCTTTAAATATGCCTTTTGCTTTTCAGGCTCTGTTGATGACAGTGGCTTCTCTCCAGTCTCTTAACTCGTCGCGGATGTTGAATTTATCTCCCGATTTTTCATTTTCCTAACCTACAGTGCCAACATAGTTTGTACGGACGCTTCTGCATTCTTGCCGCAAAGTTCATTAGCTTTAAAATAGTCGTTCCATTTTATTTATTTATTTACTTATTTCATTATCATTAAAGTTCATTAGCTTTAAAATAGTCGTTCCATTTTAGCATAAAATCATCCTTAAGGGTTCCAGGTAATTAATTTTCCAGTTGTGCGGTCAGAAGGTTCCGTTACGTCTGTTTTCCCCTCGGAATCTAATGTTTTTTCAACTGAACATATCCTGCAACTCGGTACTCGCGTCAAGACTTTTGCGGGACCTTTCCATTCACTTCTACATTCCGTTTGAAGTAAACTTTCTGACAGGCTCGAAAATCATCTCGTTCGGGTCTCAGACAGGGTGACAGAGAGCGCGGTTGAACTTTTCCCGTTCCTCACAACAACAAGCGCTGTAAGGTGCCGAGCCACTGTTTCATTCATGGAAATACGTTGAATTGCAGGGAGTTTATTGCTGAGCATGCTAGGTGGATTCGAAGATTGTCCAACACGAGCTTATAGGGCGTGAATCTAAGAAGATTCTGATGAGCATTGTTCGCATTGACAGCTCAAGCGAGCGCCACATCCAGAGGCATATTTTTGTCTCACCAGATCGCAGCCAATATTCACAACGGCTTGCTGCTTTGTTTCTGATTACAAGCGCTAGCGAAAACCGCGTGAAAAAATCTATCAAATCAACCACTGCGTGTTTTCACGCCAACATTTGAAGTCCGTAGCAGGTGGCCTGTGAAACACTCAACTGACTCCACACCATTGCACAATCTCGGAGATGCTTTTTTTCATCACAAAGACAGGTTTTTGATGGTCGGTTGAGTGAATTGCTATGAAGTTTGGCAACCACCGAAATTAGCGCTTTTTCATTTTTCAGGGGAATAATGTTATTAGATTTTCATGAGGTAGGTTCCAAAATAAAAAAGCAGGCGCATAAGTTCCAGATCTTTTCAATTGGTCAAAAGACTAAATTAGCCGAATCTCGGTTTAAGATCGCCGGTGGGGGCTTCGCGGCGATAACCGGCTCTAAATTTCGTATAGAGTTCTACCCTTTGGTGGCAAGCTCGCAACACGTTGGTGCGGCTGCGGCGGTCACTATTTTGCAGCTTGAGTTTATGCTGGTTGAATAGTAAACAATCAATCCATAAATTCGTTGGCTCAAATTTGAACCAATCAGAATTCAAGAAGATAAATTTTGGACCTTATGCGATTGATTTTTTATTTTGGAACCTATGAATATTGGAACCTATGGTAATTCACCAGGTAGGGTAGGTATGTTTAGTTGCTATGCTGTTGAAGACAAGTGTCTATGGGAGTTAAGTATACTGTGAGTTTTTTAGAGGAGAGCCAAGTAGTTTGCGAGTTTCATAAACCGTCAGAACATTTTGCTTTCCCGATGCATAAGCTCTCAAGTGAGATTTCCACTTGTTCTTTCGTGAAATGGACTTGATCAATTTTCCTGGCTGTTCAAATATCCGGATTTCTTTAGTGAGTGAAAAATGTTGTGAACACTGACTGAAAAAATAAATAAAATTTTTTTTGATTTTTCTTTATCGGTGACAGCTTTCCGAGGGAAATTGAGATGATTTTCGGATGCTTTAAAATACTTTTGTATCTCAGAAAATTTTCCACTTTCGAAGACAGTGTTTGAATTGCTTTTGATCTCCGCCGTTCAGTAGTACTCCTACCTTTGATTCCACAGAGTTTCTAGCTTCACGAGATTATTCGCCGACGGATTTTTGTTCTTACATTTCCTCATGGTATTCCTCTTTTTTATGGCATTTAGTGTTTCGTTACTGACCCACGGGGGTAGACTCATCTGATGTTTTGTTTTTTATTGGATTTATTTTTCAAAGATCTTGTATAGCCAACCATACAACAAATCAACAACAACATTACAGTTACTTAAGCAGCCGGGCAAAACAAGATTTCGTTAATGAAATTTCGTTCCAATCAGCTTTTTTGTATGAAAAAATGCTATAATCTCTTTTCAGGCACGGTTATTGTCACTTTGAAACAGTCGTTTAAGTTCAATTTGAGCTGGTAGGTTGGTGATCGAATTTGTAGAATTGTTGAACTTTATTGTCGACACATACTTCTAAAACTGGGTCCGTATTATTAGCTGAGTTATATAAAGTTGCCTTTTTGCGCTTGTGATTTGTGAAGTTTTTGGTAATTGCAATTTTTTTGCTTCGTCAAAGTTAGAAGATTTCATATGCTTGCAGTATGTGTCGAATTTGACGTCTTTACGATCCTTGTTAGGTTTACAGCGTGCTTTCGACGAAAATCGTCTAGGCAATCAAGGAGCGCCGATATAAGTTTTCAACCAAAGGGGCGAAAATCTGTATGGAATCTTTTAGGAGGAAAAGTAGATTGAAGTCAAGCTGCACGAGTACTGTATTCGGTTAATTTGGAATCAAAGATTTTACAACGATGCTGAAAACTACAGTGTACTGCAATAAGTACTCCTACATGGTTTGGTTGACAACTCACTGTATCACACTCGTTACTATGAATAGTGAAAGTGAGAAAAAAAAAGCATAACAGGGTAATTCTGCTAGTAACCAGGGTTTCAGTCAAACAGACAAATTTGAAGTAATCACATTTCTTCCACGCACTTTTTCAAGTCTACAAGGCTCCTTACGTTATACAGATTTAAGAAGACCATTTCTGATGTTGATTAACAGAGTCATGACGATGTTGCCTCATTGTTCGTTTTGAATTCTAACCAAACTTTTTCTTTTACAATTTCTTATACAATTTGAAATCACGAAAATTGAGCCCGTTTCTTAATGTTCCAGCTTCGATCGATTCCCGGCGTTTTTTAAGCAAAGAAGGTTCTTATTTTGATTCTTTGGCATTCAGTTCCTTACTCACAAACACTAACTTGTACCCTTTGAGCTTGCTGATATCCATGAGAATCTGTCGTCTATGAAACTTATTAGCAACTGAGAAAACAATTGTCCTTGCCCTTCCCTCTTGGTGGGTCCCAATACGTTGTACTTGTTGTCTCACATTCTAATGACAGAAAGACTAGTATTTTGGATATCCTCCTCATATCGTGCTCATTTCGCTCAAGACGAAATTTTGAAGTGCTTTCAGGCATACCTCTTACTCGATTGCCTTCTGGGGGTTCGTGCTCTGCTTTAAACTTTGCCGTTGGTTGGTCTGAATCTCTGTGGCTTTGCTTGGGATTTATTAATGGTGTCTTTACAAAGGATTTTAAGCTCACAAATGGCCTTTTTGATTTCGGTTACCTCTATGTGAAGAGATTTCAACTGCCTTTTCGTTTGTAATAGTTTTTTTATTGCTGAATTTTTGCTGCTGCTTCAATATTCCCATCTCGTTGTTTTCATGACACACAGTCATTGCACAAAAACAATGCATTACTTCCCAGCTCTTTACGCATGAGCACAGCATGACTTAGTGATGTAGTTTTTAGTCAAATGAAAATTGATTCCATAATTGAAGCAAAAAAAATCAACCTCTTCGGCAAGGATTTCAAAATATAAAGTCTAACAGAACCTTTCACCTTACTTTGCATCTGCGGCAGATCTTGACCATCATTTTTGAGACATGACTCTGACTATCGTGCCCAACTTACTTGAGTGGTCACTTGAGTTTGGACCACAAACTGTTACAACAGATTTGAGTCTTCGAGTTCTGTAGATTCGTGGTAAGCTGGCTGGTCTTTGATTCCCTTGCTCTATCTGTTTTCTAACTTATCGTAGCTGTCCCGGTTACAACAACAAAGTTTTTTGGAATTCTAAACGCAGCTTGAACCGCAAGTTTCCTGAAATTAAAGTTAAGCCTTCGACGAGCATAAAGCCGAATTTCCTTTTTGCAGATTTTTTGTTCGTATTCATCGTAACACAAGACAACGACGTAGAAAGGCTACAGCTCGGGTTTGATGCAATCGTTTAAACTGTTCTTTTACAATTTCGTTTATACTTTGTTATACTGTTCGTTGGTAATACAGTAATGACACGATTTTGTTGTCTGCATAGGTAAATAACACCAAAAAACCAAACTGTAGGAATCTAAGGATTCATACTACCAACGGCTAGGCTAAATCACAGGGTTCAAACTAACACACTACGCTTCGCAAGCTCACTACTGTAAAAACTGGATTATGCTAGCACACATTTATTAAAATCCCCATAACATCTACAACGGAAGAAGAGAACAATATAAACGAACATTAACAGTTCGCGCGCTATGATTGAGGACCTTAACAGTTCGCGCGCTATAATTGAGGACCTTTTTAATCTCAGCTCAGTTGTTTTTCTGATCTTTTAGGCGTTTTGTCGCCTCTATCGATCAGCTCATGATGTACTCCTTTTCTATCAATTCGTCTCAAATTTATTAATTCCGCTTTTCTTCCAATATTTGTCCACGTTGTTCTTGAAAACGATCAAGGTCTTCGAGTCAATTACTTCTCCTGGCAACATTCCAATCTGTAGCTGATATAACGGTAGAAAAAGTTTTTCCGCAATTCGAAGTTGGCCTTCTTCATTATCACTTTCTTGTCATTTGTCCATGTGTCTCGATTATTCAATTCGAACATGCCTTTTGTAGCTTTTGGGTCATAACGGTTGTAACCTATTTTGAACATTTCGATTATTGTTCCTCGCCTTCTGCGGTATTAAAGTGACGGTAGGTCTAGTTTTTTAACCTTTCATTGTAGCTTAGTGTCTGTAGACCTTGTACCATTCGTGTCGCTCGTTGTTGCTCATTTCCGATTAATCTTGTGCTCTTCTTTAATCGCGGGTACCAGGCTTGATTACAGCACTCCAAATGAGGCCTTTATAAACCTTCAAAAACACAGGTATAGTCATTTTAATGAATGTTTTCTTACAAACTGCAATGATAGAATTTGCCTTTTGAACTTTTACAAAAATATGAGAGTCTAAGTAGAGTTTACTATCGATGATCACTCCAAGAACTTTTTTTCTCCCACTGTTTCAAGCTGTTTATCGCAAAGTTCATATGATCTTATTTCACGATTTGATCTTCCCTTTGAGAGTATCATATGTACACATTTATCTTCATTAAAATGCAAAAGACTATTTTTTACCATTCTTCCAGTTTTCTTAGATCTTCTTGCAGCAATTCAGCGTCTTTGTCACTGGTAATTTCTCTGTATAGTTTTGCATCGTCTGCAAAAAAAAAACAATTTTGATTTGACTGTGTTTGGCATTAAAAATATATAAATATTACAAATAAAACAGGTCCCAGTAGAGATTCCTGGGGAATGCCACTCAGAACATCTTTCCATTCAGATCTAGTGTCGTTTATCACAACTCTTTGTCGTCTTGTTAATAAAAACTCGTTGATCCAGCCAAGTGTTTTTCCTTTTATTCCATATTGTTTTATGATTCCTATCAGTCTTTTGTGCGGAACCGAGTCGAACGATTTCTTGAAATCCAAGTAGATAACATCCGTTTCTCGGCGACTATCTATTGTTTTTGTGAAATCCTCCAGCACTCTCAGTAGTTGTAATTGTGATGATCTACCGGGCAGGAAACCAAACTGTTCATTAACAAGGATTTCATTTTTTCCTAGATGTTCCATAAGATGGGCTCGAATTATTTTCTCAAATATTTTACAAACTATTGATGTTAAGCTTACTGGACGACAGTTGTCAGCTAACGACTTTTTTTCCTTTTTTGAAGATAGAAGCAATGTGAGCAAGTATCCAGTCTTCAGGTAGCTTCGTTTCGTCCCAAGATTTGTTTAAAATTTTTGTTAGGAATTTGAGCCAGGAATCTCATAATTCAAACAGAAATTTCGGGTGAATTTCGTTGGGCCCTGGAGATTTCGATGTATTGAGTGAGTCTAGTTGCTCTTTCACCAATTGCTCTGTTATTTCTAAGTCCTTTATTGGATGGGTGATATCCAATTCTGGAATCTTCCATTCTCTTGGTGGGACGTGGGTGAAGACTGATGAAAAGAACTTCAACTTTTTCGATCTCATTGGTCGTTAAAGATCCATCATCCTGCACTAAAGCTGGTATTGCATTTTGTAACACGGTTTTCTGTCTCAAACAGCTCCCGAATTTTTTTTGGTTTCATTTTTACATCTTTAGCTATGTCACTTTCCTTTGCCCCTTGATCATTTCGTGTAGCTGTCTTAACAGCATTTCTTTATAGTTGTCAAAGTTTACTGTTGTTCTATTGCAGCAAAATTTTTTCTAGTATTTCTTTTTTGCTCTGATTGCCTGTCGAGTGGTATTGGTGAATAGTAAGTTGTTTCTACACTCTGGATAGAGCTTAGTTAATGGCACAAACTTTTTCGTTGGTTCAGTCAGGAATTCGCACAAATCCGTACAAACTTTTTCAACATTGTCTTCACTGTGAAAAAAACGACAAGTTTTCTACTTCATCTCTCATTCGGTCGTAATCTCATAATTAGATAATGAAAAACAAAAATCATCAAAAGCAAAAAAGCTAAAAACATTGAATGCTAAATAAAAGCTAAATGAAACAGGTAAACAAACTGTTTCGCCTGCTCTACTAACAACAGGGAGAAAACATAGTACACGATTATTTAAAAAATGAACAAACTCGGTGATCATTCACAACTGCTAGAATTCATTGAAGTCAAGTTTAGAATACGCTGAGTACTGAGGAAATATCGAGTCAATAAAGCGAGGGAAAGCTGAGAAAAAATTGCTTACGTCATCCACGCCCTCAAACCCTGCATTCCTGCTGAATATTGTCGTAAATCCTCCGAAGACAATCAAATATTTATTCCAGGAGAGAACACAATGTCCAACATGCACTGACGGCCATGTTATAGGATTCACATTTGATCCTAGATCACGAAAAGGGTCTTCTTTCCGAATGTCATCAAAGTCAAATGCACAAACTGACATTCCACAACCTCAAACGAACTTGTTGTGATATAAAAACACACATTTTGCGCTTCTTAAGATAACTACACGAATAAATTCAAATAAAAGTGGGTAATTGGGGGTTTAACATTCGCCCGGAAGTACATACCGACCGAAAGTAAGGCTAAATCCTAAAACGACTGGCTAACGTCTAAATGGAGCTTTACGTTTTTTTATAGCTTTTAACAAATTTATCGGACAGCGTCTTAAACTTTGAAAAATTCTGACCTTGAGACAGTGAAATAGCGTTAAAACTGCAATCGAATTTTCAAAACTGCATTTGAACAGCCAAAAGATAAATGCAAAATGATTGTGCATTTTCGGAGATATTAACCTTTTCCTTAATTCAAGAGTACAATTGAAAAAACTTTTTCATAAAATCGCGATTTGCCAAGCAATTTTTCATAGCAAAAGACCCGACAAAAAAGCAAACGCGAACCTTCAAAGATATATTTTGACTTAGTCTAAATTTGAAAATCAGAATTATTTCAGAAAGTCAATAAGTTATCCGATAAAAATTATTAAAGCTATAACTGTAAAATGGATCAAAGGTCCACTGTCCAATAGAAACTAACGATATGCCTGAGTTCCGACCGTGTTTTTAATGGCGTTCGCGTGTTTAAGGTATTTTGAGACCTGACCATGGTGGCGTTCTTATTTCTAGAGAGGGCGAGGGGGTGGGGGTATTTTGGTTGTAGCCTTTAGGCTGTAACGCGGTTTGTAGTCTCATGTCGCAAGCGAACCGAATTGGCTCCGACCGCATGAGGTAGAAAAGGAGATAGTGTCCCTGACTCTTAAGTCAATGGTTATAGGGCCTATTTTTCTTTAACCTCATAGGTGACGACTGTTACATATAAGCAAAAATAGTGAGCTCATGGCTGGGTCTCAGCCTCCCCAGACCACGAGGTCACTCCTGAAAACAGGGCTACTATCACGTTACTATTGTTTTGACCAGTAGATAAGAATCATCATAAACATCGGAGATGGATCAACCATTTACCTCAAATCCTAGCTTCTCATTATCTGAAAACGAACTTTAATGTTGCTTGATGCAATTCAGGACATATCCGGAAGCTAAAAGCTGTTAAAAATACAGTTTCTTTTTTTCTGAGACCCTTCCGGATTCTCGAATCCGGACAAAGATTGGTCCTGTCGTCCTTCTGGAAGGGTAGTAAACTCCTCCCATTACTCCACCGATTTCTTGAGAATTGCTCGGTAAGGGTTGTACACTTACAAACGTTACAATTCGGAATGTTCTTCAGAAAGTGTCGTCAACTATAATTCTATCGTTCGCAATAATTTCTCGTACGTCTTGCTTGTCTTAGCGAAAATCGCTGTTGTGATTTTCGCGGTTTTCAGTGTTCGCAAAAGTTAAATTTGCCACGTGTCATACACGCCCAAATCGGAATTTAAAAAATTGTTTTATCACTCCAAACTGATCTCTCACAGTTCGTTAATTTGAACGCTTAACACCGTTAATGTGCCAGTCGGTCATGTCGGGAAGTTTGACCTTGAGAGACACAAAAATACGTAATTTTGGAGTGGAATTTTAATTTTAAAAATTTCGAACGGAGCCTGTCATGCTCAGTTTTCTCGTACCAACTGAAAACACAATGTGAAAAATCAGAACATCCGAGTTTACAATTGCGGGAAATAACTCAAGAAAAACAGCGGGAAATTGCTATTCGCAATTTCCAGATATAAAATAGGACACGAGTAGAGCTGTCTTATCCCAAAATAGGAGGAGAGACGGTAAATAGAAGAAAGAACGACTATTCGGAACGAACTAGAGTGAACCTTCAATGGAAAGGTGGACAGCTTGAGTGTCCCAATGGTTCATACAAAAACTCAAATTCTAGAGCAAGAATTTACTTCTGTTACCAAAACTGACCAGCATCAAACTTATTTAGTTATATTACCTAATTCTTGAGTTGCCTACCAATGTAATTACTCCCTGTATTCGAGTACATCAACATGTGAGTCCCTAATTTAAATTTCTCGAGTGTGTTTTATGATTGTTATGTTGAGATAAGGCGAGTTTTAGGTTGATCCATCTGAAATGGATCAAAATTCCACTGTCCAATAAAAAGTAACTTAACGGATTGTTCCGACCCTGTTTTTAACGGCATTCGCGTATTTTGGAGATTTTGAGACCTAAGTATGGGGACGTTCTTATTTTCTAGAGTGGGGGGATATTTTGGTAGTAGCCTTTAAGCTGTAACGGGTTCTAGTCTCATGTCGCAAGCGAACCGAATTGGCTCCGACCGTTCTTGAGGTAGAAAAACACAAGAGATAGTGTCCCTGACTCTTGAGCCAATGGTTATAGGGCCTATTTTTCTTAAGCCTCATATGTGACCGAAGTAGGCGACTGTTACATAGTGTTTTTATGGCGCTCCTGGGTGTTTTTACGAAATCATGACTACGGAGTCGAACCCACTTGACACAGCTCCGGGCTGCATGCCCATTCTAGAGTACCGGTGGTACGGTTCAGCGGGAACGTGTAAACCTTCCGGTTGTACCGTGATAGCTTTTTAAGAAAACTTGAGAAAACTTCCTGGTACGCTCTCCGAACGAGGCCTAGCTAACCGAGTAAGGAGGGGGGATAGGGTAACTAGGGGGACAAAAACACGAGCAAAAAGACAAAAGCGAAAAAAAAACAAAAAAATAAAGTATAGAAAAAGGAACAAAAACCATAAAACGAAAAGACAGTGACTTTGATACCAGATCATTTGGATCAAACCTTTATATTAATTAAATAGTGTACCCATACTGTTTTATAAGACCGATCGTTTCGATCAATCTAGCAATTTAAACCAGTGACTCTGAAAAGGTGCCCGAGTGGGGGCGTTGTTAAGGGTTTTCAGACAGATTGCAACCTAGCCGGACCACTAGGAGACTTGACTGGAAGAGGTGCCCAGTCGAGTGGGAAAGTGGTTCACAAGCATCGAACCGGACCACTGGGAGACTTGACTGGAAAGGGTGACCAGTCGAGTGGGAAAGTGGTTCACAAGGATCGAAACGGACCACTAGGAGACTTGACTGGAAGAGGTGACCAGCCAAGTGGGAAAGTGTGCTGCTGTCAAGTGCAGAACAGAGACAACCAGCACAGGATCACCACAAGAGGACAAACAGGGGTGTTCTCAAGTTGGGCAACGGGTATCGTTAGAATCCACATTACATTATAGGAGATAAGTGTAAAATTGGATAAGCGGAGTCCCATTGTTTTGAGGAAGTTTTTGCTCAAGCAGGCCTGGAAACAGGTCTACGGTTTTCTCTCGAGAGGTTTAGCACCCGGCGCTTAAGGGATTTTTCGGCTTAAGAGGGGGGCTAAAGAGGGGGGAGGTTAGAAGGGGGGCTGGTTAAGTTAGAGGTTAGCGGTTATAAATTGTAAAAAGGGGGGACATTAGAGCAACTAATTGCTCGGCATCGTCGACTTAGTTACATTAGATATTTACACGCGTTGGTTACAGGAAGCGGATATCCAAAATTAGAATCAGGTTAAGGTAGGTACCCTGGTCGGATCGGTAGGGGGGAACGGACATAGACAGTTTTTGTGATACCCCATAAGATCGCTAGCAGGGGTGAGGAAAACGCGTGGCAATCGGGTACCAGACATTTTTTCGGACAAAGATTGACATCAGTCAACCTTGAATTTCAGGAGAAATCACCCATCTGTTTTTGAAATTTTTTCCAGTTTAAAATTTTATGTTTTGGTAAAAAATTGTTGTTGGTATTTTAACGAACAGGTGATCACAAGACACCTGCGGGGAATTTAGAGTTTCAAATAGCCTGAGAAGACTGGATCAGTATTTGGGTTTCGACCATTAAGATAGGGATTTTGGGAAAACTTTTACAAGAGCTCAAGTGGTGGTAAAAGGTACAGTGGTTCAATAGTCCCTACAACGAAGAAGAAGAGACCCGATATCCAGACACTCAGTGACGAGTCTTGGGACAGTACCGAAGAAGTCTTTGGACATTGCAGTCTGGGGAAAGTCTTGGGGCAACACAATCTTGGGATAGTCTTGGGACAGTGCAGCCTTGGAACAGTCTTGGACCAGAGCAGTCTTGGTACGAAACAGTCTTGGGACATTGGTCTTGGGACATTGGTCTTGGGACATTGGTCTTGGGACAGTGGTCTTGGGACAGTGGTCTTGGGACATTGATTTTGGGACAGTGGTCTTGGGACATTGGTCTTGGGCCATTGGTCTTGGGACAATAGTCTTGGGACGTTGGTCTTGGGCCATTGTTCTTGGGACGGTAGTCTTGGGACGTTGGTCTTGGGCCATTGGTCTTGGGACAGTGGTCTTGGGACATTGGTCTTGGGCCATTGGTCTTGGGACATTAGTCTTGGGACATTAGCCTTGGGACAATAGTCTTGGGACATTGGTCTTGGGCCATTGTTCTTGGGACGTTAGTCTTGGGACGTTGGTCTTGGGACATTGGTCTTGGGACACTAGTCTGGGGATACTAGGAGGAAGTACTGGGACAACACTGAATAGTCTTGAGACGGTAGAAAGAAAGTCTTGGAACAGCATTAGGAGGGGGGTACTAAAAGAGTACTAAGTCAGGTTGAAGTAACCAATTGTAAGATCATATTCTCTATCCTTTCCTAACACATAAAATTTTCAAGAGCTTGAGAAAAGTTGTTTTCAGCAAATCGTTGATTTCTTTTTACAAAATTTTTTTCAAAAGAGGTTTTAACTTTAGAGTAGAATTTTGTAGATAGTAATACTGTAAATAGTAATAATTGTAAATAATGAGGCGAAGCAGGGTACCGGTAGCTGAAAAGAGGTCTACCGAAGCGAAGACAAAGTATAACTCGTCGCTACGTAAAACAACATCAATGGGTCCGATGGTAACAAAGAAGAACTTTTCAGTTAGTATGGTCAGCACGAGGAGTACCACGGAGAACAAAGCAAAAGAGGGCACAGAAGAGGAACGAGTAGAACCCACCATCGAGATTGATCTAGAGACACCTGATCAAAGTGTGGATGAAGCAGGAAAGAAGACGACAGAGTCAACTCCAATGCCTAATGCGGAAGAACCTAACCCGAATCCCATAGAGTTCTCATCGATAGACAACGCGGAAGACACAACAGGCAACACGCAAGAAACAGTGAAGGATGAGTCTCAAAAGAGAACGTCTTTTACTGAAAGATTAGCAATGATGGTCGGAATGAGATCGAAGGACGCAGCAGTGGAGGAGACGAAAGTTGAGAAAAGCAAAACATTCGGAACAGTATCCACGAGAACGACAGAGACCGATCAGAACGAGGGTCAAAGAAAATCGGGACCAGCGATCAACTACAGGACAACAACGGACCATGGAACGACAAATCTTGAGTTAAGCGACTTGATGGCGAAACTAGATCAGATAGATGAGAAACTGAAGCACAGCGAAGAGGATAGAAATGTGATAAAGAAAGAAATGAGACACAGCAAACATGAGTACTTGGACAACTATTTCCATCTAGCGAGAGCGACGGAGGAAAAGCTTCAGAAGATGTCTGACAAAGTAGAAACCACTGATGAAGAGCGAGAAGAACATCAGAAAGGACATGCAGGAAATGAAGCAGCGATATGACGCAGTGAATTGCCAGTTAGGGAGTTTGGAAACGAGAATGGTTACGATGAGTAGGGAACAGGCTGAGAGCTCAAGTGCAATACAGACAAAGCTAGACGCAATTCTTAGGAATTCAACACAACAAGACAGGCCAGCTGCAGAGAGGACACAAGGTAATAGAGTGGACTTCGTGGAGCCTCAAAGGAACAAACGACAGTCAACACCGTTACCAGCAACCCGGGAGGCCGCGATTACGGCACCGGTGGGGGCCAGGGCCATTATAAGGAATGGAACAGTGAACACAACCAGTGGTCCAGGGGACTCCACGACTCAAAACAACGTGGGACCGGATGCCATGACTTGGACAAGCACCTGGGAAATGATGAACAGGACTCTAGAAGCCTTCGCCACGAGGAACACCGACTTGAGTGACAGAGGAGGCAACAAATCCAGGAAAACCTTCAAGAAACCGAAGGAGTTCAAAGATGATTCAGATGGATGCATTGACACTTGGGTAGAAGTCATGAGGTTGCACTTAGAACAAGACAACTTGAACGATGAGAGGCAAGCATGCACAGCGATACTGAGCAATCTGGAAGGCACGGCATTCAAATGCGTGGTTGCGAAGAAAGAAGAGGAACATGACACAGCGGACAAAATCTTTGAAATATTGTTAAATAGATTCGGCTCAGGCATGAAGGGTCATCAAGCGATGATGCGATTTGAGAGGAGGAGACAAAGGGACGATGAATCGATTGACAGGTTCCTAGATAATCTTGAGAGCTTGAGAAGAAGGAGTGACCCGGAAGAATCTACCAATCGAAAGAACTTCAGTATCGCCTCAAAGTTCATTGATGGGGTGAAGAGTGATGACTTGAGAACGATGTTAGCAACGTACTACACATTGTCGAAAGTTAGTGCACCAACTCCAGAAGAGATGAGGCAGAAGTCAAGAGAGTACATGCTGATGAAACCCAAGAAATACTCGTACTCAGACAACAGGAACACACAAGGGGGAAGTCAGCCACAGAGGTCGTCATGGTACAAGCCCAGAGATGACATGGACAAACGCAGGTCATGTGCTAACTGCGGGTCGGCGGATCATCATGTGGCGGATTGCACGACATACAAACAGGGCATGAAGAGTTTGGGATATGCACCCGATGAAGAAGATATGAGCCAGATGGAAGAACACGAGTTCTATAGTGGCTTGATCATCAAAATAGGTGCAAGATGCTTCTTCTGCAACCGAGAGGGGCACTTCAGGATGGACTGTCCGTTGTTTTGGGAAGCGGTCAAGAACCAGAGTCATCCAAAACACAAGTTGGCGCTAGCAGCAGTGCAGAACCAAAGAAACAGACAAGGTGAATTTGAGACGAAAAACCTGGAAAGACCAAATGCGGAGCTTCCGACGAAAACAGTGAAAGCTGTAGCACAATGTAATAGTGCAGTAGAGGCCACGGCGAAGAACGCCCAAGAAATAGATTATGAGAAGGCGGCAGCGGAGGCCATCAACAAAGTGAAACAAGACCTAGCAGCGAAAGAAATAGAACAACGACTGAAGCATGAAATCCAAAGACAGAAAATGAACGAAGCATTAAGTTGCTCACAGACAATACCAGAAGCTGCTGAGGGGTCGACAAAAAATGGAAACTGCAACACGGTAAAATAGGTCACAGGAAAGCCGTTTGGCATAAAAAAGATTGGGGTAAGAACAATGTCAATAATCACTGTGGGCGGCCACGAAGTAACGAGAAACTTGAGCGAACCAAGTGACCAGACAATAATGCACATTGATGTGTACGCAGATTACTTGAGCTGTATAAGCCCACAAACGACTTCTAGAGCGTTGAGGGCACTACTCACGAGAGGGGGTAGCAAGTCGGTACGTGTTGATAACAGGTACACAGAAGCTTATGGTCCACATGAAGTGATGCTAAATATAGATGGAATCAACATCTATACCAAAACAAGGTTAACATGTGATGAAGACCTAATTGGGCAAATCTATGTGGGAAGAGAAGAGTTGAAAGTGAGATCGATCGCACACTGCGCCATGCTTGAAGAAGATGCGATGCACATCGGGACAGAGGCAGATGTGACAGGACACGTGTTAGACATAAGTGGCAAAAAGACTCAGTTACGTGGGTTACTCGATACGGGAGCAGTCTTGAGTGTCATACCAATCGAAACTTGGGAAAAAATGGGCTTCAACAAAAATGATTTGATAGATTCGAGAATACTGTTGTCAGCTGCGAACAAAGGGGCCCTGCGGGTGTTGGGCAGAACGCCGATAATAGCCCTCAATCTGGGGGAACGTAACCTGTGGATGAGCGTTCTTGTGGTAGAAAACCTAGATGAGTCTGACCGATTTATTTTAGGCAGAGGCTTTATCAGGAACTTTGATGTAGCATTGATCTAAACAACGCAATGTTCAGGATACGAAACCCGGATAGGAGGTACGCAATCAAACCGGTTAATTCAATAATGGCAAATGAAACCAAAGCACCGGTATTCTTGTGTAGGAGGGTGAGGCTAAAGGCGAACGAGGCGGCGATTGTAAGCTTACGAATGAAAAATTACAATGAACTAAGTGACAACAAGCAGGTATGCATAGTCCCAAATCCAAATAGTCAAAGTGCTGCTGTTTTAGGAAGATCCTTCTCGATTACGAAGAGCGGCCTCTGCGTGAGTGTCTTGTTGAATACCCTTGACATGCCAATCACGATACAGAGGGGGAGGAAACTGGGATATGCTTTACCTGTTAAACCTCGATATGAAATGACGGAAAACCATAAACAAAATGAAGTCGTTGATTGTCCCGATCATAGGGACAAAATTTGTATCTTGAGACGATTAAATAAAATAAAAAATTCAACAGGTCTTGTGAAGTCACTTAAGTCAGAGACGGACGATGGACTATCGAGCTGTTCGAATTTCTCGGAACGGCCCATATTAGACGAAATACAGAGTGATAAACCGGTTCTACCGGATATTGAACACTTAAGAGGCAAGTTCACGGACGAACAGCTCGAAGCCATCAAGGACGTACTAGAGCGGAACGAAGAAGTTTTTTCAAGACATAAAGCAGACATCGGGTGTTGTAATTTCGTTGAACATGAAATAGAACTTAAGGAAAACGCAATACCGCACAGGGAGGGGGCGAGGCGCATGACCCCACACAAATCGGATGCGTGTAGGAAGGAGATTGAAACGCTACTAGAGTATGACATGATAGAACCATCCAAATCACCGTGGGTGTGTGGAGTAGTGATGGCCAAAAAGAATGGCGACCAGTTAAGGTTTTGTTGTGACTTTCGATACCTGAACTCCGTCACGGTGAAGGATGCCTATCCCATACCTAGGATTGATGAGAGCCTCTCGAAGTTAGGTGATGCAAAATTTTTTACGACTCTTGGTTTAGGCTCGGCTTTTTGGCAGGTACCGCTGAGGAAGCAGGACAGGGACAAGACAGGGTTTGCCTGCGAGTTGGGTCTGTTTCAATGGAAACGGATGCCGTTTGGACTTTGCAATGCCACAGCCACGTTTCAGCGGTTGATGGCACACGCGCTGATAGGCGTGACGAAGAAGTACGACAATCTGGTAATGTGCTATGTGGATGACGTGGTAATAGCGACACCCACACTAGAGGACCACATTGAGAGACTCGACGAAGTTTTTGGGTGTATGAGGAGGTCGGGGCTGAAGTGCAAACCATCAAAGTGTGAGATACTCAAGGACTCGATAAAATACTTGGGCAGGATGGTGGACAAACACGGCATCAGACCAGATCCAGACGCGGTAGAGGCAGTCCTAACTTGGAAATCGCCGAAAACGGAACACCAATTGATGAGCTTTCTGGGTTTTGCAAACTACTATAGGGAATTTGTCAAAGGCTACGCAGACAAGGTTTATCCGATGCAACAGTTAATGAGGCACAAGGGCAAGAAGTTCACGTGGAATAACGCAGCAGAAGAGTCATTCCAGAGAATAAAGAAAGAGTTGTTCGAGGCACCAGTACTAGGGATGCCAACAGAGAAGGGGATGTACGTACTGGATACGGACGCGTCGGTAGTAGCGATATCTGGAATTCTCCACCAAGAACAAGAGTGGAACGGGAAGACATTCTTGAGACCGATAGCGTACGGGAGCAAAGTCCCAAGTGACACGGAAATGAAGTACGGTGCACCGAAAGCAGAGATGTTCGCGGTGGTTACCTTTGTCGAGAAATATAGGGCATACCTAGGCAGCGAGCTATTCAAGTTGCGAGTCGACAACCGGGCATTAAGCTGGCTGAAAACGTACTCAATGGACCACAGTTACATTGGGAGGTGGATAGTTCGCCTGGACGGATACAATATGATAATTGAGCACAGAACACGAGACAAACATCAAAATGCTGACAGCTTGAGCAAGAAGACGGAGTTCTACGAGAGACAAGAACAGAGGGAGGCAGATAGACCTGAAATCAAAGATGGCTTCTCCTTCATGGACAAGGAAACGTATGACAGTCTTCCTCTCACGAGATGGTTGGACAAATCAGGCAAACCGATAGAAGATCACCCCGAGTTACCAAAGGAAACCACGAAAAAAACCATCTTAAGAAAGAATCGAGGGATGCCTATAGGGTTACTCGGGACAGAGGGACAGAGGCAGATGTGACAGGACACGTGTTAGACATAAGTGGCAAAAAGACTCAGTTACGTGGGTTACTCGATACGGGAGCAGTCTTGAGTGTCATACCAATCGAAACTTGGGAAAAAATGGGCTTCAACAAAGATGATTTGATAGATTCGAGAATACGGTTGTCAGCTGCGAACAAAGGGGCCCTGCGGGTGTTGGGCAGAACGCCGATAATAGCCCTCAATCTGGGGGAACGTAACCTGTGGATGAGCTTTCTTGTGGTAGAAAACCTAGATGAGTCTGACCAATTTATTTTAGGCAGAGACTTTATCAGGAACTTTGATGTAGCGATTGATCTAAACAACGCAATGTTCAGGATACGGAACCCGGATAGGAGGTACGCAATCAAACCGGTAAATTTAATAATGGCAAACGAAACCAAAGCACCGGTATTCTTGAGTAGGAGGGTGAGGCTAAAGGCGAACGAGGCGGCGATTGTAAGCTTACGAATGAAAAATTACAATGAACTAAGTGACAACAAGCAGGTATGCGCAGTCCCAAATCCAAATAGTCAAAGTGCTGCTGTTTTAGGAAGATCCTTCTCGATTACGAAGAGCGGCCTCTGCGTGAGTGTCTTGTTGAATACCCTTGACATGCCAATCACGATACAGAGGGGGAGGAAACTGGGATATGCTTTACCTGTTAAAACTCGATATGAAATGACGGAAAACCATAAACAAAATGAAGTCGTTGATTTTCCCGATCATAGGGACAAAATTTGTATCTTGAGACGATTAAATAAAATAAAAGATTCAACAGGTCTTGTGAAGTCACTTAAGTCAGAGACGGACGATGGACTATCGAGCTGTTCGAATTTCTCGGAACGGCCCATATTAGACGAAATACAGGGTGATAAACCGGTTCTACCGGATATTGAACACTTAAGAGGCAAGTTCACGGACGAACAGCTCGAAGCCATCAAGGACGTACTAGAGCGGAACGAAGAAGTTTTTTCAAGACATAAAGCAGACATCGGGTGTTGTAATTTCGTTGAACATGAAATAGAACTTAAGGAAAACGCAATACCGCACAGGGAGGGGGCGAGGCGCATGACCCCACACAAATCGGATGCATGTAGGAAGGAGATTGAAACGCTACTAGAGTATGACATGATAGAACCATCCAAATCACCGTGGGTGTGTGGAGTAGTGATGGCCAAAAAGAATGGCGACCAGTTAAGGTTTTGTTGTGACTTTCGATACCTGAACTCCGTCACGGTGAAGAATGCCTATCCCATACCTAGGATTGATGAGAGCCTCTCGAAGTTAGGTGATGCAAAATTTTTTACGACTCTTGATTTAGGCTCGGCTTTTTGGCAGGTACCGCTGAGGAAGCAGGACAGGGACAAGACAGGGTTTGCCTGCGAGTTGGGTCTGTTTCAATGGAAACGGATGCCGTTTGGACTTTGCAATGCCACAGCCACGTTTCAGCGGTTGATGGCACACGCGCTGATAGGCGTGACGAAGAAGTACGACAATCTGGTAATGTGCTATGTGGATGACGTGGTAATAGCGACACCCACACTAGAGGACCACATTGAGAGACTCGACGAAGTATTTGCGTGTATGAGGAGGTCGGGGCTGAAGTGCAAACCATCAAAGTGTGAGATACTCAAGGACTCGATAAAATACTTGGGCAGGATGGTGGACAAACACGGCATCAGACCAGATCCAGACGCGGTAGAGGCAGTCCTAACTTGGAAATCGCCGAAAACGGAACACCAATTGATGAGCTTTCTGGGTTTTGCAAACTACTATAGGGAATTTGTCAAAGGCTACGCAGACAAGGTTTATCCGATGCAACAGTTAATGAGGCACAAGGGCAAGAAGTTCACGTGGAATAACGCAGCAGAAGAGTCATTCCAGAGAATAAAGAAAGAGTTGTTCGAGGCACCAGTACTAGGGATGCCAACAGAGAAGGGGATGTACGTACTGGATACGGACGCGTCGGTAGTAGCGATATCTGGAATTCTCCACCAAGAACAAGAGTGGAACGGGAAGACATTCTTGAGACCGATAGCGTACGGGAGCAAAGTCCCAAGTGACACGGAAATGAAGTACGGTGCACCGAAAGCAGAGATGTTCGCGGTGGTTACCTTTGTCGAGAAAAATAGGGCATACCTAGGCAGCGAGCTATTCAAGTTGCGAGTCGACAACCGGGCATTAAGCTGGCTGAAAACGTACTCAATGGACCAAAGTTACATTGGGAGGTGGATAGTTCGCCTGGACTGATACAATATGATAATTGAGCACAGAACACGAGACATACATCAAAATCCTGACAGCTTGAGCAAGAAGACGGAGTTCTACGAGAGACAAGAACAGAGGGAGGCAGATAGACCTGAAATCAAAGATGGCTTCTCCTTCATGGACAAGGAAACGTATGACAGTCTTCCTCTCACGAGATGGTTGGACAAATCAGGCAAACCGATAGAAGATCACCCCGAGTTACCAAAGGAAACCACGAAAAAAACAATCTTAAGAAAGAATCGAGGGATGCCTATAGGAATAATGCTTAAGTCAAAGATCGTGAGGGAGACGCTCAAGGCAAAAGGCTACGATCTCAACCAAGTAGAAATGGGGGAAGCACAAATAGACGAGGACTTAAAGGGGTTACTCGAGAGACTAGCAGATGATAAGCCCGTGATTCAAGAAAACTGTAGAGAGGAACCTGAGGTCACAATACTGCGGAAGAACGGGACAGCTAGTGATAGAAACACCTCGAAGGTAACTAATCTAGATGGGAAGGAAGTGGTGCAGTCACTGGTTGAAAAGATCCCAGCTGAATTACTTGAACAGACTAGAGTCAGGAGAAAGAGAGTGGAATTCAAGGAAGAAGCTGAATACCTGGGACTAGGTCAAGAGTCCGGGGAGCGGTCCACGTCCACAGAAGAAGAAAACACTGAAGGAGAAAGTTTGTCCGGGGAGTGTGAAATGTGGGATGTGGATTCGGAAGCGAGCAGTGACAATCAAGATAGTCTCTGCATGATATTGGCAGAAGAAAAGATTAGACACCACGACAGGGAACTACAAACAGATCCGTCCTCTGGAACCTTCAACTTGGAGATACGAGGTGGTGAAGAACTTGAAAGGATTGTAGTTTCGAGAAAGCCATTCAGGGAGCTATCATGCAATTCGAATGTGAGAACAAATCTGGTGCCGGAAGACGACATGAAGGTGGTGAGGAGGATAGTATGCGTGGAGCTGAATGACGACGTCCACAACCCTGGGGAGATGAATGGGCAGATCATGGCGCTGAAGGAACATGTCAGAGCGAGATACAGGCTGTCGGACCTGGTAAGAGCCCAGAAGAATGACAAGATGACAAGCAATCTCTCCAAATGGATCCGAACGGGGTCTAAGGAGAAAGGAGAACTTGAGGAGGACAGCTACAAGATCCTGAGCCAGTTCTACAAAGAGAGGAAAGAGTTACTCTATCACACGGCTGATGGGGTTGTAGCATGCAAGAGAAAAGAAGAAGACAAGATATTACACAAGCACAACCTCATCATACTACCACAATTATATCAGACAGAGGTGCTGTTCAGATCACATGATCAAATGGGGCACCAGGGGATAGACAAAGTGCAACAAAGAATACTTCACAGGTTCGATTGGCCAGGATTGAGGAAAGCCTGTGAGAGGTGGGTGAATGCATGCCTGGCATGTTTGCAAGTGAAAGACCCTAGGAAGATGAAATTCCCACTCAAGTCGGTGGAATGCTCGGAATTTAATGAAGTGGTGCAAATAGACCATCAGAAGATCTGTATGACGGACTCAGGGTATAACCAGATACTGGTTATAATTGATCACTTCACAAAGCTGGCAGAGGCGGTGCCGTGTCAAACAGCTTCAGCAGAGGAGACTTGTGACCACTTGATAACCCATTGGATATCAATGTATGGTTGTCCAATGACTTTTCAGTCAGACAAAGGCAAAGCCTTTGTGGGGGACTTGACTAAGGAATTAATGAAGAGGTCACACATAGCTCAAGCACACTCAACTACCTACCACCCTCAGACCAACGGACTGGTAGAGAGACAGAATAGAACGTTGGTGAACATGCTGAGGGTATACTGCTCTAGATACATGACGGACTGGGATAAGTATCTGCCTCAAGTCGTAGGGGCATACAACAGTACTCAACACTCAACGACGGGAATCAGCCCATTCATGATGTTGACAGGCAAAGAGAGAGCGATGCCCCTGACGTTCTTTTACCCGGAGTATGAGGGAAAGAGGACGTCGCCTCAAGCTTACGTTAAAGAGGCGATCAGGAGACAGCAGGAAATTAACGAGCTGTGCAGGAGGAACACTGCGCAGGCACAAATGAGACAGCGCAAGAAATATGATGAAAAAATATTACAGGCGAAGCCATATGAAATGGGCCAGTATGTGTGGGTTTTCCAGAATGTGATACCACCCAAAGGGACGAAGAAGAAACTACTCAAGAAATGGAGAGGTCCATTATTGATAACTGAAGTACATCAACAAGGACGGTTCTACCGCTTGAGTACTGGGCGAGCAGCACATTATGAGAACCTGAAGCCTCATATCCCATCCCCAGAGGACTGGTGTGTACCAAAAGACATGGAGGGACTAGAGTACCTACTGGTGGAACCAGCATGTGAAGTGAACGAGAAAGGCACCAGAGATAAAAATGATGGCAATGAAAACTTGAGTTTGGAAGACAACGAAAAAACAGACGCGGACTCTGAAGCGGAATCTTTTGTGGAGGAAGATTGGAACGATCCGGATCAAGGTGAGGTGCCGAAGTGGACAGAACCAGACTTGTCAGTAGCAGCGGGGACAAGGAGTGGCAATCACAAACGCACAGGCATGAGGTACAACAGGTACGGGGACGATTTCCTGATCGACAAGATAAAGCCCGATGACCTAAGCAGAGAACTAACAAGTGTGGCCGAGCTGGCGGCAGATGGTGAATGGCAGATCATCAATGATAATGAACACTATCCACAGGAAGACTACTCGACGCCGGAGCGGGAGACGGATTTAGAACAGAGCGAGTTAGAGAGGAGGGAAAATACGAACCTGAGGATATTAGAATGGATGCGCGATGTCAAGAACGAAAGCGAGGAAGGACAGAGCATACAGCAAGTTGACATATCAGCGGGGAAGTACATGAAAACGGAGGATCCTCTTTTCGGCTGGACGGCAACAGACAGCCCGCTCGACATTCCGCAGGATAATTCAGACCCAGCATCATTGACGGGGACGTCGATAAATATTTTTGTCCGGGGAGTGGGGGTAGGACTTACCCACACCGAAAATTTGATGATAAAGAAACTCAGAGAAGTGAGAGAAAAGTGCGGACTGGAAGTGGAAGGGGAGGAGGCCGAGCCTACCATAGGACGGAATTTCAAAACGAAGTTTGAGATATCAAACGAATACTCAGAGAATATCCTGATAACGGATAGTGACTTCATTCTGTCAGACAGGACTAGCGCAATCTGTATCACGGCGGACATGAGTTTCAAATCAAGACTGGAAGCAGACTTCAAGAGAGAAAACCAGAACGTGGAGTTTCTGTTTAGACAGAGACCGGGACTGGGAGGAATGGCCGCGCTTCCACCATCAGTAGCACAAGTCCCGGGCAAATATCTGTGCTTCCTAGTGACGAGGGTCAATGACAGAAACACGATCGATCCTGAACACGTGATGTTGGCACTAACGAGACTACGAGACTTCATGATTGAAAGAGGGATAACGGAGGTCTCAATGCCGGTGTATGACCCAAACAGGGGTCTTCGCAGAAACTGAGATAATGGTGCATCTTCACAAGAAATACTACTTGAGCATCGCCTGAGTCGGGTACGCGGGGGTCTTGAGTTGGGCATGAGGGAAGAATCTCGAGTTAGGTGTGGGGGTACAAAACAGGTAGAGAATTTTAGAGGTGATTGGCATAACAATTAACATTTTGAATGATTGATGGTGCTAAAACATAAAATGAATCTGCATGTTTTTAGAAAATTTCCAATTGAACTATTTTAAATAGGACGGAAAGGAAAGGGTTTTAACTATAATAGTAAAGGGGTTTTTAGGTTAGGAACACCACCTGCTAGTCTAAAAATGGAGTGTTTTTTTCAGATTCATTTGGTAAAGTCAAATTGACTACTCAACTGTATTCAATTGAAAAAAGAGAACACAAGTTGAACGACACCTCAAGAAGTAATACTCAAGTTGCTCAGGTAATACTCAAGTTGATCAGGTAATACTCAAGTTGCTCAGGTAGAACTCAATACTCAAGATCATTTGGAAATTACGGAAATGGCAGATCGATTCTGGAAGTCCATGCCAACGGCTTTGAAAAAACCCACACTTGACGAATTATACAGACGTCTGAGGGACCTGGATTATACTCAAGTGGATGAGAGAATGGCAGTGATGTTGAACGCCATCCTCCAGTTGGAGGATGACGGCGAGTGTCGGGAGTCTGCGACAGAAGCAGTTTTGATGGTGGGCTACACCACCGATGGGATATCTAATCAAGAGCAAACCAGGTGGCTGTCTTGGAACGTGGATGGAGCAATAAGGGAGTTCGATTTGGCAAGGAACCCTGGCTTGAGTAATAACACTGAGTATGGAGCAGGGGAATTCCCACTACCGGCCAGACCATCAGCCAGATCCACGGGCCAGAGCACGAGCCAGACACCATTGATGTCTCGAGCACAGCAGATGGGGGAAGCATATCCGGACGTCAGCATCATGAAGAGAGAGCTTGAGAAGACTCAGCGGGAGAGAAACAAGGCGAACCTCGACCGGGATCAAGCGGTGCTCGAGAGAGACCAGGCAAAAGTTGAGAGGGATCAAGCGCGGAGGGAACTGGACATGATGAGAGCTGAACAGCTACAGGCAGAAAGGGTGCGGGAGAATGCCGCCAATTGCGAGCAGCTGAAGTCAGAGCTTGAAAGGATCCAACAACGACAGCGCGAGCTCGACATGCAGAAGGGGGCTAGGCCCAAAGAGCGGGTGGTGACCGGCTCAAGGCCAGAGTCACGCATGGAGATGGATGAGGCTCCTAGGTCGAAGGGACGATTCAACCTCGATCGTGCTGCTCAAGAACATATGAACGAACGGCTGGAGGTGTGGATACCGTCGGAATCAGCGTCCTCCCTGCGTGGTCTAGAGACACAAGCAATACGCCCGATGATGGACGTCGCGCTGCCTGAATATATTCCAAGTTCGACCCCGGGTAGTAGTCAGGTGAGTGGTAGCTCGTCACGACTGAAAGAATTGCACGAGCGGCTACAACTAAGGAATCGCGAGAGTCCAGCAAGAGTGGACCTGCCATCGAAGTGGGGGGAACAACCTGTTAGGAGTGTGGTAATCACGAGTTACAAAAAGAATACGGAAGGTAGATACCACAGGCACAATCGGATGGACTGGAGCACGGCGCAGATGGACAGGAGAGATTGCTTCCATAACGCGGCTTGGGTGGAATACTTCACGCAGCCACGTGTGCCCGAAGGAGCGGTCCACTTGATCATAGGGGACAGCTTGCTGCGGCTGTTGACCCGGATCCAGTCCCATTGGCAAACGGGAATCTTGAGCTTCGCTGGAGCCGCGACGCCGCAGATGTTAGCGACACTTGAGATGCTAGGTATGGCAAGAGTTTATACGGTGACACTGATGATCGGGACGAATGACGTGTCTAGGGGGGAAGCAAGGAAGGTGATGAGGCTGCACGACAAGATGAGCTGCATTCTCGAGGAATTGCGAATTCAAAAGGATCCGGCCATTCTTACGGTGTGCACCGTCCCTTACAACATGAAAGCGGATCAACATGCAATGGAGATGAACACAAAGGTGCGAAACCTGAATGAAATAATCAGGCTGATACACAAAAGAAGCGTCCTCCCCGTTGGGCTGTTGGACGTGGCCGAGCAAATGGAGCTATCTGCTTTCCCTGACGACGCATCTGCGGATGGGATTCTTTTTGATAGGCCCAGAGGGGTGGAGTGGTTGAATGACGTCTTCCAAAGGCACATAAACGCGTTGGAGACAGAGTTACTAGAGACGGCACAGGTCACATTCGGACCACCCCCAAATCCATCTTTCTTCAACTCGAGAGCTTTGTCCAGCCGCTTGGGGGCGATGGCTGATTCTAGAGACAGTTCGAGGGATAGCCGAACCAAGTTGCTGGGCGCTGCGCCCATGGAGGCTGATGAGGCAACGTCATCAACGCCCCAGGGATCGATAATATCCTCGGTGGTGGTGGCGGAGAAGAAGAAGCCGCAGAAACCAGTGGAGACCAACAGGTTGAAATATGAGGAGAAGGTCAAGGAGCTGGACCTGGAAGACCTCGACTGCAGGCTAGAGTTAGCGAAAGCTTTGGGTCTTGAGCAGGTGTCGCACGAAGACTTGGACAGACTCCAGTGTGTGGACTGGCTGAAGGCTCACGAGACACACTTCTCGAGAGCAAAAACAGCAGAGACGGCGGATCTGACTGGGATTCCCACAAAATCGGTGATGGGACCTAATAACTATAGACCTCTCAAGTCATTAGGGAGTCCGGGATTCGTAGTGGAGCCTCCCAAACACCGAAATAGCATTGCCAGGATTAGGATGGCCACTCCAGCACAGTTGAGGGTGGTGGACAAGCTGATGGATCCGAGGGAGATGGAATTACCAGACGCCGCGTATGAAGGCACGAAACTGGCCAACGATCCCAGATACGGGAAACCCTGCGGGAATATGCAGCTGGCCAAAACCTTAGCTGTTTATGACAGGGCGGACCCAGCCGCAGCGAGGGTGGTCATCGTAGCGGGATCGGACTTTGAGGGAACGTCTCCCAAATTGTTTTGGCCGGAAACTCTGATATACTCATTGCCCGGAGTGGAGCTGAACCAGATGTTAACCCTGGTGGTGGCAATAAAGTCGGAGATGCCTTGCGAGCCTGAACTGCTGCTATTTGCAGGGATGAACGATCACTTGCATGCGACGGGGTTTCTTGAGCAGCTCAAGGGTGATGAACCTACGCCGAAGAAGATCTGGGAAGCCATCCATACATTATTTGCAGCCATGAATGAAGTACAAGAGAACGTTGCCTCACAATTTGGCTCCAAGACGAAAGTGGCGTTCACGACGTCCCCCGGCTACGCGAGCATGCCTCCCGCTCTACAATTTATGTATGCAATCTTGATCTTGATAGCAGAAGGGAATGGATGGCGTATTTTGATGGCAGCTCCCAATCGGGAACTGGAACCTACAAACTTGAGACTTCGCAGGTCAGAGCTTGCGGCGGCGTGGGCGGATGTGTCCCACGCGTTGAGGGGCTTTCACGAGTTGGCAGACATCCTCATCGTGTTGGACGAGGTCCTCTTGCTGGAGATATCTAACTTTGCTAGGCAACTCAAGCTCAGTCCGATTATAGGGGACGATCATCCAGTGGTGGCTCACCTGACGGCCAGTCTGTGGTTTCGAAACATGGAGGTGACCAGCACAAGCTCCACCAGTAAATCTAGAGGGCCGAGCAACGAGAGGAAGAACGTGGCCGCATCAGAGACGCAGCTGGAGTCAATGGTGTATCGAATGACACAAGAGGGAGGCAGGTGGCCCTTCCTGACACCAAGGCTGGAGAACGCCACGGAGAAGACAAGAGAAGATGCTCCGCTTCTGGTGAAGCAGATCTGGGATTTTCTTGAGGAGCAGCTGGGAGTGGCTGAAGAGAGGGAAATGACGGTTCGCAGGTTCGTCACGGCAGCCAACGAAGTCACGATTGGAGGATTCTGGAGGGAGCACGCAAGGGGTGAGCTGAGGACGAGGAGGGATCACGAAATTCTTGAGTTCTGGAGTCCTTGTTGGGGAAAGGAGTTCCTGGCCGGAGTGTATAGCGCGAAAGATACCATCTTTAAAGCCTTCATACAGGAAGTGTTGAATATGTCCATCAGTCTGTTGCTGGCACTGTACTTGATTTACCCAAGGTACCTGTTTAATATGGGCCCAGCATACATGTTCAGTCGGGGCGTGGACACCCTCCGGATAGACGGATACTTGACATTGGTGCTTCTAACCCACGGGGAACTGGAGTCATTTCACCGACTGATGAAATACGGAGAGCCTCTGTCGATGGGGAGAGCACACTCGAGCATTGACACCTACTCGTATAAGTGTGCTGCCGGGCTAAAGACGCTGCTGGTACAGTACCTACTGATGCAGAACCGGCACCTAACTGGAGAAGAAAAGAGCCCGAAGACAAGAGAAGAGTGGAGGAAAGTGAATGGGGCATGCCTCTATTGACGGATCTATGCCTGGCCATGAAATCGGACCCCATGGGGATGATCCGGGGCTAAATGATGTCGTAACCTGTATCTATGGACCGGCAGTCACGTTCGCGTTTCCAGATCCTCTGGTGAAAGCTTATCGACACTCAGTGACCCACGTGAGCCTCATAAGCATACTAGATGGAACGACACTTAATTGGTGTCAACAGGAGGTGCTAAGGGCGCAAATGAGCAACACGGTGCTCTTCGGAAAGGTGAAGGATCCGGAGTTGGTGGCATACAGTTTTCGAGGACAACTGCAGTGCAGGATGGGAGGCAAGCGCGAAAGCCCCATCGAAACTTATCCCAAGTTCTGGAACCTAAACCCCCTGACAGCAAGTGGGCAAGAGATCTTGAGAATTCCCGCATGGAAGAAGAGCTTCGAGCTGGTGAAGAGGGAGTTAGAAGCGATATTGGAGAAGGAAGTCCTGCCAGCAAGCATTCCCGAATTCCCGACAGTGAGGAGAATGACCCTGGGGATGAACAGCTCCTGGTGGTCCCATGCCTTTTCGCAAGAGCAGCAACCGAAGAACAGCAGAAGGAGGTCATCGACGGCTGGGATCCTCTCTTCATCGGCTACACTGCAGCGATTTATTTTCACACCAGCGATGCGAAGATAAATTCATGGACAACTCAAGCCAAGGAAATGAGAGGGTCGATGCCCCCGAAATTCGAGGTGCGAGATGCCTTGAGAACACTTGAGCGGGCAGGTCTAGAGAACCAGTTGCCGGTGTGGGACGATGGCATGATGATAGTGAATGAAGGGCATATCGCACTGAAAGCAGACGAGGTGCTGTTTGCCACAAGGAGATACCGGGCACCTTACGGACTAGAGCAGGTGGAAAGGAATCAGGAAGGAAAAAAGCTGGATGCAGCAGGCCCATTGCATGTGGCCCTGACAGAGAACAAGGAAACGGGTCCAGCTACGCCAGCACCACTATCAGTGGATACCCCTGGGGATAAAAGGAGTGGTCCCGTAGAGGATCGATTCAGAAGGATTCTTGAGAGAAGAGAAGCAGAATCGGGGGAGGAGAGCATGGATGAGACTCTCAGCGAGGCAGGAGAGGATATGGAGGTGGGAAATACCCCGGAGCAGAAGCCATCAGAGGAAGAGTTCACCACGCAAGAGCTGTTGAAAGATCTGAGTGGAGAAATTGGGCAGACACCCCCACGCCACCTTTGACCTCGTCTCCTCGCAAGAACCTGGAGTTGCCACTGACGAGTGAGAATCCCAACATGGAATGATCTTCTTGAGTGCGGACAAAAGGGAGAAAAAGACCTTCGAGGGAAACAGGGATGCCTTCCTAGGTACCCTGGATGCGGATGCTTGGCGAAAATTCTTGAGCGATTTTAATCAAGAAGTGGACGACGAAACCACATTGGACGATTTCAAGGAGGAGCTGTGGGACACGGTGGTGAAGTTCGGAGAACCTATCCTGGTGGGGATAGGTCTGGAGGAGAAAGCTAGAGAAGAGCTGCTGAGCAAGATGGTCGAGTTGAGGAAGGCACCACGAAAGACCAGAGAAGACAAATGTAAAGACAGCTCTACTCCTAAACAAAAAACTGACGATAAAATAATTGAACATGTAAGGGGGGATAAGGTCGGAACTAGTAATATAATTAAAAGTACTAATATCCTTAAGGCTCGAGCAGGGGGGAGGCAAGAGTTGGAAGGGTTGGGGGGAGACAAGGAAGTCGAATCAGTGATGGTAACGACAACGCCCCCGAGTAAAGACGTGAGGACTCGCAAGAGGAAGAGAGACGTGGAGGGATTGGGAAGTCCTTCAGCGGATGCGGTCTCGGAGAAAAACTTGAGAGAGACGGCCCCCATGGTTCTGGCACGATGGAAGACAGCAGCCTACAAGAGTAGCTACGAGCCGAGGTAACTGCTCGATGTAGAAATGGAGATGGAGATCCCCACCAGTTCAGCAACGGAAGAAGACTTCAAACCTCAGAGGATAAAAATGAAGCGAGGTTCAACGAGCGGGCAGACCTGGGAAGTGGACGTCGGTAATGAATGGGTCTCAAATGAACACCAGGCTACCGGGAAGCAAGTGACTAGCGATCCTCTTGAGAAAAATAAAACGAGGAACACCGCCCGACCGTGGTGGGTGGCCCTGGAAACATTGCAGGAATTGGAAGACTGCCTGAAGAAGCTCGACAGTGGAGTGTCACGCAAACGACGCAACTGGGCTACCCAGCAGAAGGCTTGTATCAATAAATTAGAATTGGGGAGCCAGCTGAAGAGAACTTGGCAGAGCTTGTTAAAGGATCATTTTGAAGAAACGATGAGAACATCATCATCGGCATCGCCGTTGATGGCGAATCCCTTTTTTAGGACCGCAGGACAACTGATGTTTGCGTGGAGCCTGTTGGGAATAGAGTTAGAGACACTAACTTCGTACGACAAGTTGAAGTTGGGAGGCAAGAACCTAGAGGTATATCGAATGCTGATGCAGCATGTTGCTAGGGACAACTCAGGCTTGAGCATGGCAAGGAGGAAGGATGCTACCTGTTTCTTGAGATGGACGATGTCAATGATGACTGACAGTACCATCCTAGCATGTCACCAGAGAGCAATTGGAAGCAAGACGCTGGAAAGGAGAGTCTCCACAGTCATCTTGAATGTGTACCAGAGTACTGGGATAGAAAAGGAGGATGATTCTAGGCAATCTCTAGAGAGCCACAGGAAGTTAGATGAGATACGGAGATTCTACAACAAGAAGTTCGAGGAGAAACACGACGTTCACCGTAATTTGGCTCCTCCAGGAGAGTACTCGAAACCCAACAAGATGGGAGAGTATCAGTATGTGTCTGGAGTGATGGGGATGGCATACAACCCTTTCTTAGACTTAGAAGCTGGAGGTGCCCATAGAAACTATGAGGTGGCGGAGCTGCTGAAGTTTTGGACAGAAAGGATAATGGAGATAGACCCCGTGGAAAGAAAGAGACCCAGTCTGGGTTCGATTCTTGAGAGAACACCGGAAGTGATAAGTGTGCCACGCTCAAGTAAAAGAGTAGAACTATGAATGGGTAACGGGAACGACACGTTGACCACGAATCTGGGAGTGATGTGGAAGTTGCTCAGGCCCTCTTGGTGTCCACATCCCCATGCGAGCCTGATCGAGGAAGTCACTGAGAGAGTGAGATTGGCGCCGACAGAGGATGAAGATTTAGCGACCTTGAGTATAGTACATAGACTGATCCTGCCTCAGATGAAGGAGTCAAGTGAGATGACGAGCGGAACAGGGTCGGTAAAGAAGATGGAGCCGGGCAGTTGTCTTGCTTCGACGTGTGGGAATGGCGAGCACACCTGTGATGGACGATCGTGCATCAGGATACAGTCTTTCCAGAAAAAAAGACCTAGTCACCTGGTTTGAAGATATCAACGAAAGGGAGAAAAGTGAGATACAGATAGTGGCTGAGTGTTACGCGAGTACCACTGTGAACCTAGCAACAGCTCTGGGGTTCTTCTCGAGAATGTGTAGTCTCCAGTCACTGGAGAGGCTACAGTCAGAACACCACTTGGTGACCGCGTTGAGCGTGGAGTCATGGCCCGGAGTGTTGCAGGTGACCCAGAAACACATCAAGAGTTGGAAGGTTGGACTCGAAGCGGAGATGTGATTTCCTATGAGCGAAGCCTATGGACTGCCTCTAAATGCGAAGTCCCTAGTGGGGTCAGTGATGGCCAACCTATGTGGCAGCCACTATCCATTGCACATGGCGATGGTAGAAGTATCCAGCCAGAGGGTATTGATAGACAAAGCCTTCTCAGTGCCCAAATGGGTAAGACTGGCTCGGATGTCACATCATTCAGACAAGCTGTTGAGGAAGATCCGAGGAACAGTGCCTAAAGAACAAAGGGACGACTTGAGTGAAATCTGGGGTGAAGAACTTCTAGGCTTGGAGAGCGAAAATAAAAGTAACCTCGAGAGACAAAACGTGATTGGGAGACCCATGGTAAGTGCCCCAAACATGGAAGAAGTCGACGTGATACACGAGAAGATGATGGAACTTGAGCCTCTCCTAGAAGCCTCGGGAGAACGCAATCTTAGGAGCATCGACCTCACACACGGGGATTGTCCGTGCCACTGTCTGGCGCAGACAGTGTGGTACCCAGACCAAGCCAATCTCTGCCTGATCTGGGATGTAGAAGAAATCAGGTCGTTGGGACTACCCGAGCATCAACAAAAAGTGACCATCTTGGTGGTGAGCACTATGCTGGCTCTACGATGGATGGAAGAAAACATAGCAAAGTATCGGGAATCGAAGACGCCAACAGCAGAGTCGATTCACGCGATAGATTACAGCAGGAGACTTGAGTTGTTCGAGACAACATGCAAGGTGTTCGCCATACCAATGGAAGTCAGACACGTGTGGAGCCGCTTGAGGTTCTTTCCTTGGTTTCGCGCGACGTTAATATCCTGGTTATATGTAGCGACGAAGGATCACATGAGGAAACATCAAAAAGAATATCGACAATTCCAGGCCGAGATAGGACCAGATGCCTTCAAGAGACCTCTGCTGACCCATTGAAATGCGATCAAGACGGGGTGGAAAAGAGTGGGTAGAGTATCTAGAGACAACACTAGAGCGAGGGAGTCAATACTGGAGGAGGATCTGGCGAAGAATGTAAGCCTGAGTCTTCACAATTCCTTCTGTTTGAACCGGGAGTCGAAGGTGAAGAGCTTACCGAATCAAGCGAAGAGATTGCAAGAGCAAAGGGAGTGGATGCGATCCTATGAACACATGAAGGCTTGGGAGGAGATTGTGATCAGCTCCGATGACGAAGAGGCACTATAGGAACAGATCACAGTGCCAAAAATATCTGGATCGGGTACCTCGAGCACGAAGAACACAAGGTGAGCCGGTGGCTCAAAAGGAAAAATTCATGATTAAATAGGACAAAAGAAATTGTAAATCACCAGCTTAAAAAGCGGGAATTCTTAAGGTGGAGGTGTGTGCATATTTTGATTGCTGTTTAGCGATAATGTGAAAATTTTATATGGTGGTAAATTTTGGAAGGTAGATAAACTTAAGTCTGCTGCAAACTTCTGTAAATGACCACTGGCACTGTATCTTGAGTGACACTCGGACTTCTGGGGATTCACTGACAGAGACAGCACGCGATGAGGACATCGATCTTGAGTCCGGGGAAAATTTGTGCCAGTCGGTCATGTCTGGAAGTTTGACCTTGAGAGACACGAAAATACGTAACTTTGGAGTGGAATTTTAATTTTAAAAATTTCGAATGGAGCCTGTCATGCTCAGTTTTCTCGTACCAACTGAAAACACAAGGTGAAAAATCAGAACATCCGAATTTACAATTGCGGGAAATTACTCAAGAAAAACAACGGGAAATTGCTATTCGCAGTTTCCAGATATAAAATAGGACACGAGTAGAGCTGTCTTATCCCGAAATAGGAGGAGAGACGATAAATAGAAGAAAGAACGACTATTCGGAACGAACTAGAGTGAACCTTCAATAGAAAGAGGGACAGCTTGAGTGTCCCAATGGTTCATACAAAAACTCAAATTCTAGAGCCAGAACTTACTTCTGTTACCAAAACTGACCAGCATCAAACTTATTTAGTTATATTACCTAATTCTTGAGTTGATTACCAATTTAATTACTCCCTGTATTCAAGAACATCAACATATGAGTCCCTTATTTAAATTTCTCGAGTGTGTTTTATGATTGTTATGTTGAGATAAGGCGAGTTTTAGGTTGATCCATCTGAAATGGATCAAAGTTCCACTGTCCAATAAAAAGTAACTTAACGGATTGTTCCGACCCTGTTTTTAACGGCGTTCGCGTATTTTGGGTATTTTGAGACCTAAGTATGGGGACGTTCTTATTTTCTAGAGTGGGGGGATATTTTGGTAGTAGCCTTTAAGCTGTAACGGGTTCTAGTCTCATGTCGCAAGCGAACCGAATTGGCTCCGACCGTTCTTGAGGTAGAAAAACACAAGAGATAGTGTCCCTGACTCTTGAGCCAATGGTTATAGGGCCTATTTTTCTTAAGCCTCATATGTGACCGTTAGATAAGGCGACTGTTACATAAATTGTCACAAGTACCAATTTTATTACTCGGCTGCTATCAATTAAATTTCGATGTCGTCATGCATTTTGACCTTCATTCTGGTCGAATGTCACATACTCCGCGGACAGCCCGGTCAAAGTCATCATTGGGTCTCTTAGAAATCCTTAAATGGTTTCAGTGTCATCGAACAGAAATTACAAAAAGCATGAAATCACTTTTACCTACATCATATTGACTCATTGCAGAATACAAATGGTAGCATACTACGCTGATTATCCTTCTAACTTTTTTCCATAATCTGCACGTGAGAATATGGCTAGAGACAAAATTCCATCTCTAGCTTCCATTGCCATTTCTTAATTAAAACTTCTTCTCCTAGGTTTAAAAGTTGTTGGAACGCAGGACTGTCCAGCAAACCAAAAAATAAAAATTATCCTAGTATACTTGGTCCCTTCGGAAATTTAGTTGTTAATGGTCCTGAATATTAAAATTAAGAAACTTGGTGGCTAGAAGGAGCAATGAAATAATCTCCTGCTTCAAGAGATTACTCTAGTCTTTCATATCACCACAAAGTGATCAGTCATCTTATTTTATTAAAAACAATCTTGCAGGCTAGAATACATAATCTACTTTTCGATCAAGCCTCTTTAAAACTTTATTAAGTGTCTCTACAGATACTTACTAAAATTACAATGCAAGTTTATAACTGCAGCAAACTCTAAAACCCAAAAATTTACAAAAAAATTCTCTTTCAATCAGTTTCAATAGCAAGCTTAGTTGCTTGGTTTCTCATTTGAGTTTTTCTCGCACAAAAACAATTCTCAGTTTTAATCCCTTCTTCTTAGTTACTTCTTCGTCCATTTCTTTCTTTTGCTTTTCATCGTTTAGATGTTCTAAAACTTTTAAATTCTTCTTATCTTTCTCCTTTTTGCATTTTTTTTCGGCTTTTTGTCATTGCTCCATCTCCACCTCCTGTGGCCTTGAATCCGCACTCTCAGTTTCAGTGTCTTGCAACACGTCGGTGGCCAATCTGACGCTGTTGGAGGCAGTGCTTCAACACCTCGGCTCTTCTACCCATTGTTTGCAACAAGGTAGACGGTCTACGCTAGTTTGCCTACTCCTGCAGAAGCAGTTGTGCAGGCACAACGTCACATGTCTCTCCGGTCTTTCTTCAACATTTCTTCTCTTTCTCTCATGTCACAATCATTCGTTCTCAACGTTCTCTTCACTGCGGTTGTTACTGCATTCCGATGCGTTACAAAACCTCGTTTGAAAGCAACCGATCCTACGTCCATCTGATACGAACTGTACTTTCTGCTGTGCTTCCACAAATGCTTCTTGGCATACTCGTACAACCAAGCAGCCATGTTGCCTCTGAACCATGGTATCAGTTGTCTTCTGGCCCATATTTTCTTCACTTCCATCGGAATATTTAGGATTTTGCACGATGTCTCAAAAAGATCTAAATCTTGTGGACAATCCAGTTCTTCTGACTGTTCTTTGGACGGTGCTTCTTGTCGATTGATCTCCTGAATATGAGGTTCCAGCTATCGAAATGCCATCCTAACGCTAACCATCAATATCGTTTTGGGCTGCGATGAGTCTGGTAAACCCATGGAGAGCAGCTCTTGAGAGACCCAGATCAACACCAGATTGCTTCGCCCGCGATACCACCATGTTTGTAGCAAACAATGGCACGGGAATTCATTATGTGTCAACATGATGCTTCTCCAGTTTCGCTTCCTCGGCGCTTCCAATAGTGGTGCCACTTCCATCACCACCCGGTGGAATACATTATTATTGTCTACTGCATTGTAATCCATCGCTGTTGATGCTCTCTGTTTGTGTCTTTCAAAATTACTGAAATTCGCACTAGCACATCAAGTGAACTTCTTTCGCAGCATCGACTCTAACTCGTCCTTGGTTCTCCCAAGAACTGCAGCAAACATCTAACATAGCAATCCGTAAGGCTAAACGCGCATTGCCGCAAGTCTTACACATTCTGGCACTGAGAAGGCTTGATCCTTGCAATGAAAATTTTAGTTCATACTATTTACTTATATATAGAGAGCATAGGTGAGTATATTTACCTATTTAAACCCGACTGAATTTTTAAACTCTTTTATGGCACGTGTTCACTGTGTGGCGACCTGGTAGGTTTGGGTATCCTCGCTCGAAGAGGGTGAGTACCTCATTACCGTTCCTAGCCACAGAGTTTCTTAGTTTTAATATGAAGGCAAACGCATAAATGAATAATTATACTTGGTGAGTGAAATTAATTTAATTTTAACGGGTGCGTGGCCGTGCCACGTCCCAACTTTTTAATCAAGCAAGAGTGAAAAAAAATTTTATGGCGAGATGACGTAAGTATTCAGAAAAGAAATTTTATCTAGGACACTCGTCATGGTGCAAAATTTTGTGAAAATGTTGAAAAGCAGTGAGATGTAATATGATGCCATTTGTGACACGTAGTGAGTTGAGGTGGAGTAGATAAATTTCAATTTGAAATGCGATTTGTAAGGTTGACTGTAGACAACTGGAACGCTACTTGACGATAACCCGGTATTATCCGATCAATGGGGACATTGATGGGGACTGTCCGGGGAGTATGTGCCATTCCCCCAGATTGGCACAGCGGAGCCTTTGTAACATTCGCCCGGAAGTACATATCGACGCAAAATAAAGCTAGGTTCCAAAACGACTGGCTAGCGTCTGAACACAGCTCTACATGCTTTTCACCGTCTCTGCCAAAGCCAGTTCTTTTGGTGGTTTTCCTAACATCGGGTCAACAAAACGTTACTGATTTCCGGCTTCGACCAGAACGCTCAAATTAACTTAATTATATGCAAAAATAGTGAGCCCATGGTTGTGTCTCAGCTTCCCCAGACCACGAGGTCACTCCTAAAAACAGGGCTACTACTTATTCTTATATTACTATTGTTTTTGTTCAGTAGATAAAAATCATCATCTCCATCGAAGATGGATCAACCCTTTCCCTCACTCCTAGCTTCTCGTTCTCTGAAAATGAATCCGGATATTAATTAAATTCAACTCAGGACATGACCAGGAAGCTAAAAGATTATATAGAATAGTTTGAGTTCTGGGCCCGAGACCCCTCCGGATTCTGGAATCCGGGGAAATAGCACTCCTATTTCTTTCCGGAAGGCTGGACACGCCGTCTTAACACCCTTCCCTTTTCTCGGCTTCTATGTTGTAACGATTGTAGCGGCACAATCATTGCAACTCGGAATTGTTCCTGACAACCTCCAATTACAATTTCAATCTGTTGTCGTTTTCTCGTAGTTGTTTCCACTGCAACTATTGACGCACAAAAAAATGATGGAGCTGGAACCTCTGCTTGAAGCTTCTGGAGAGCGCAACCTCCGGAGTATAAACCTCACACATGGGGAATGCCCGTATCACTGTCTGGCACAAACGGTTTCTTATCCGGAGCATTCAAACCTCTGCTTGATATGGGACTTGGAGGAATTAAGGTCAATCGGGTTACCCGATCATCGGCAGAAGGTGACCCTACTGGTAGTGAGTTCAATGCTGGCGTTGCGATGGATGGAAGAAAACGTGACGAAATGTCGAGATTCGATGGCACCGACAGCGGAATCGATACATTCCATTGATTACAGCAGGAGCCTTGAGTTGTTTGAGACTGCCTGCAAAGTATTCGCTATACCAATGGAGGTCAGGCACGTGTGGAGCCGTATAAAATTCTTCCCATGGTTTTGAGCGACATTGACGTCTTGCTTATACGTGGTGACGAAGGATCACATGAAGAAGCATCAGAAAGAATATCGACAGTTCCTGGCTGAGATAGGGCCGGAAGCCTTCAAAAGACCCTTGATGACCCATCGTAATGCAATCACAACGGGTTGTAAAAGAGTTGGTAGGGAGTCTAGAGAATAACACTAAAGCGAGGGAGTCAATATTGGAAGAGGACTTAGCGAAGAACGTGAGCTTGAGCCTACACAACTTTTTTTGCCTGAACAGGGAATCTAAATTGAAGGTTTTGCTGAACCAAGCAAAAAGATTGCAAGAGCAGAGGGAGTGGATGCAATCCTACGAACAACTTAAGGCTAGGGAAGAGATCGACGATGAGGAAGCGCTGCTAAGGCAAATCACAGTGTCGAATGCATCAGGGCCTAGCACCTCAAGGGGGAGGGGCACGAAGTGAGCAAGGAAGCTCAATGTCGGTTTCTTGAGTCTTGAGAGGGAAAAAAAGGGGGCTTGAGTGTGAGCTCGGATAAAATCTGAAGTCACGGAAACGAAATTTCAATGAACCAAAGTATTGTTATTAATATGCTATATCTACTATATAAATCAAAATGCAAATGCTGCATGACAATTTTCTGATTGGATAGGGCAAAAGAAATTTTAAATCATTAGCTTACAAAGCATGAATTAAAAGTGCAGGTGTATGCAGATTTGGATTGCTGTTCAGCGATAGTGTGACAATTTTACATGGTTGTGAATTTTGGGGTGCAGATAAACTTAAGTCTGCTGCAATTTTCTGTAAATGACCTCTGGCACTGTACCTTGAGCAACACTCAACATTCTGGGGGCTCACTGGGAGACGGCGACACGCGATGGGGACATCGTTCCGACCCTGTTTTTAACGGCGTTCGCGTGTTTGAGGTATTTTGAGACCTGACCATGGTGGCGTTCTTATTTCTAGAGTGGGCGAGGGGGGGGGGGTTATGTAACAGTCGCCTACTTCAGTCACATATGAGGCTTAAGAAAAATAGGCCCTATAACCATTGGCTCAAGAGTCAGGGACACTATCTCTTGTGTTTTTCTACCTCAAGAACGGTCGGAGCCAATTCGGTTCGCTTGCGACATGAGACTAGAACCCGTTACAGCTTAAAGGCTACTACCAAAATATCCTCCCACTCTAGAAAATAAGAACGTCCCCATAATTAGGTCTCGAGATACCCAAAATACACGAACGCCGTTAAAAACAGGGTCGGAACAATCCGTTAAGTTACTTTTTATTGGACAGTGGAACTTTGATCCATTTCAGATGGATCAACCTAAAACTCGCCTTATCTCAACATAACAATCATAAAACACACTCGAGAAATTTAAATAAGGGACTCATATGTTGATGTTCTTGAATACAGGGAGTAATTAAATTGGTAATCAACTCAAGAATTAGGTAATATAACTAAATAAGTTTGATGCTGGTCAGTTTTGGTAACAGAAGTAAGTTCTGGCTCTAGAATTTGAGTTTTTGTATGAACCATTGGGACACTCAAGCTGTCCCTCTTTCTATTGAAGGTTCACTCTAGTTCGTTCCGAATAGTCGTTCTTTCTTCTATTTATCGTCTCTCCTCCTATTTCGGGATAAGACAGCTCTACTCGTGTCCTATTTTATATCTGGAAACTGCGAATAGCAATTTCCCGTTGTCATTTACAGAAGTTTGCAGCAGACTTAAGTTTATCTACCTTCCAAAATTCACAACCAAATAAAATTTTCACACTATCGCTAAACAGCAATTAAAATCTGCACACACCTGCACCTATGAATTCTCGCTTTTTAAGCTGGTAATTTAAAATTTCTTTTGTCCTATTTCAATCAGGAAATTGTCATGCAGCATTTTGATTCATATAATAGATCTAGCATATTGATAACAATATCTCATTTGTTAAAATTTCTTTTTCGTGAACTACGATTTCATCCGAGTTCACCCTCGAGCCCCCTCCCTCTCAAGACTCAAGACTCTAGCATTTTCCTTTTGAGCCACCGGCTCACATCGTGTTCTTCGCCCTCGAGGTACCCGACCCCGATATATTTGACACTGTGCGTCGCGCGAAACCAAGGAAAGAATCTCAAGCGGCTCCACACGTGCCTGACTTCCATTGGTATGGCGAATACCTTGCATGCGGTCTCGAACAACTCAAGTCTCCTGCTGTAGTCTATCGCGTGAATCGACTCTGCTGTTGGCGTCTTCGATTCCCGATACTTTGCTATGTTTTCCTCCATCCATCGTAGAGCCACCATTGTGCTCACCACCAAGATGGTCACTTTTTGTTGATGCTCGGGTAGTCCCAACGACCTGATTTCTTCTACATCCCAGATCAGGCAGAGATTGGCGTGGTCTGGGTACCACACTGTCTGCGCGAGGTCGATGCTCCTAAGATTGCGTTCTCCCGAGGCTTCTAGGAGAGGCTCAAGTTCCATCATCTTCTCGTGTATCACGTCGACTTCTTCCAAGCTTGGAGCGCCTACCATGGGTTTCCCAATCACGTTTTGTCTCTCATGATCACTTGTATTTTCGCTCTCCAAGCCTAGAAGTTCTTCGCCCCAGATTTCACTCAAGTCGTCCCTTTGTTCTTTCGGCACTGTTCCTCGGATCTTCCTCAACAGCTTGTGTGAATGATGTGACATCCGAGCCAGTCTTACACATTTAGGCACTGAGAAGGCTTTGTCTATCAATACCCTCTGGCTGGACACTTCCACCATCGCCATGTGTAATGGGTAGTGGCTGCCACATAGGTTGGCCATCACTGACCCCACTAGGGACTTCGCATTTAGAGGCAGACCATAGGCTTCGCTCATGGGAAATCCCATCTCCGCCTCGAGTCCAACCTTCCAACTCTTGATGTGTTTCTGGGTCACTTGCAACACTCCGGGCCATGACTCCACGCTCAACGCGGTCACCAAGTGGTGTTCTGACTCTAGCTTCTCCAGTGACTGGAGACTGCACATTCTTGAGAAGAATCCCAGAGCTGTTGCTAGGTTCACCGTGGTACTCGCGTAACACTCAGCCACTATCTGTATCTCACTTTTCTCCCTTTCGGTAATGTCTTCAAACCAGGTGACTAAGGTCTTCTTTCTGGAAAGATTGTATCCTGACGCATGATCGTCCATCGCAGGTGTGCTCGCCACTCCCACACGTCGAGTCAAGGCAACTGCCCGGCTCCATCTTCCTTACCGACCCTGTTCCACTCGTCATCTCGCTTGACTCCTTCACATGAGGCAAGATCAGTCTATGTACCATACTCAAGGTCGCCAAATCTTCATCCTCTGTCGGCGCTAACCTCACTCGCTCAGTGACTTCCTCGATCAAGCTCGCATGGGGATGTGGACACCAGGAGGGCCTGAGCAATTTCCACACCACTCCCAGATTCGTGGTCAACATGCCGTTCCCGTTACCCATTTTTAGTTCTACTCTTTTACTTGAGCGTGGCACACTTATTACTTCCAGTGTTCTCTCGAGAATCAAACCTAGGCTAGGTCTCTCTCTCTCCACAGTGTCTATCTCCATTATCTTCTCTGTCCAGAACTTCAGCAGCTCCGCCACCTCATAGTTTCTGTGGGCACCTCCAGCTTCTAAATCCAAGAAAGGGTTGTATGCCATCCCCATCACTCCAGACACATACTGGTACTCTCCCTTTTTGTTGGGTTTCAAGTATTCTCCTGACGAAGCCAAGTTACGGTGAACTTCGTGTTTCTCGTCAAATTTCTTGTTGTAGAATCTCCGTATCTCATCTAACCTCCTGTGGTTCTCTAGAGATTGCCTAGAACCATCCTCCTTTTCTATCCCAGTACTCTGGTACACATTCAAGATGACTGTGGAGACTCTCCTTTCCAGCGTCTTGCTTCCAATTGCTCTCTGGTGACACGCTAGGATGGTACTGTCAGTCATCATCGACATTGTCCATCTCAAGAAACAGGTAGCATCTTTCCTCCTTGCCAGACTCAAGCCTGAGTTGTCCCTAGCAACGTTCTGCATCAGCATTCGATATACCTCTAGATTCTTGCCTCCCAACTTCAAATTGTCGTACGAAGTCAGTGTCTTTAACTCTATTCCCAACAGGCTCCACGCGAACATCAGTTGTCCTGCGGTCCTAATAAAGGGATTTGCCATCAACGGCGATGCCGATGAGGATGTTCTCATCGCTTCTTCAAAATGATCCTTTAACAAGTTCTGCCAAGTTCTCTTCAGTTGGCTCCCCAATTCCAATTTATTGATACCAGCCTTCTGCTGGGTAGCCCAGTTGCGTCGTTTTCGTGACACTCCACTGTCGAGCTTCTTCCGGCAGTCTTCCAATTCCTGCAATGTTTCCAGGGCCACCCACCACGGTCGGGCGGTGTTCCTCGTTTTATTTTTCTCAAAAGGATCGCTAGTCACTTGCTTCCCGGTAGCCTGGTGTTCATTTGAGACCCATTCTTTGCCGACGTCCACTTCCCAGGTCTGCCCGCTCGTCGAACCTCGCTTCATTTTTTTTCCTCTGAGGCTTGAAGTCTTCTTCCGTTGTTGAGCTGGTGGGGATCTCCATCTCTCTTTCTACTTCGAGCAGTTTCCTTGGCTCGTAGCTACTCTTGTAGGCTGCTGTCTTCCATCGTGCCAGAACCATGGGGGCTGTCTCTCTCAATTTCCTCTCCGAAACCGCATCCGCTGAAGGACTGCCCAATCCCTCCACGTCTCTCTTCCTCTTGCGAGACCTCACGTCTTTACTCGGGGGCGTTGTCGTTATCACCACTGATTCGACTTCCTTGTCTCCATCCAACCCTTCCAACTCTTGCCTCCCCCCTGCTCGAGCCTTAAGGATATTAGTACTTTTAATTATATTACTAGTTCCGACCTTATCCCCCCTTACATGTTCAATTATTTCATTGTCAGTTTTTTGTTTCAGAGTAGAGCTGTCTTTACATTTGTCTTCTTTGGTCTTTCGTGATGCCTTCCTCAACTCGACCATCTTGCTCAGCAGCTCTCCTCTAGCTTTCTCCTCCAGACCTGTCCCCATCAGGACAGGTTCTCCAAATTTCACCACCGTGTCCCACAGCTCCTCCTTAAAATCGTCCAATGTGGTGTCGTCCTCCACTTCTCGATTAAAATCACTCAAGAAATTTCGCCAAGCATCCTCATCCAGAGTGCCTAGGAAGGCATCCCTGTTTCCCTCGAAGGTGTTCTTCTCCCTTCTCTCCGCATTCAGGAAGATCATTCCCATGTTGGGATTCTCGCTCGTCAGTGGCAACTCTAGGTTCTTGCGGGGATATGAGGTCAAAGGTGGCGTGGGGGTGTCTGCCCAATTTTCTCCACTCAGATCTTTCAACAGTTCTTGCGTGGTGAACTCTTCCTCCGATGGCTTCTGCTCCGGTGTATTTCCCACCTCCATATCCTCTCCTGCCTCACTGAGAGTCTCATCCATGCTCTCCTCCCCCGATTCTGCTTCTCTTCTCTCAAGAATCCTTCTGAATCGATCTTCTACGGGACCACTCCTTTTATCCCCAGGGGTGTCCACTGATAGGGGTGATGGTGTCGCTGGACCCGTTTTCTTATACTCTGTCAGAGCCACATACAATGGGCCTGCTGCATCCAGCTCCTTTCCCTCCTGTCTCCTTTCCACCTGCTCTAGTCCGTAAGGTGCCCGGTATTTCCTTGTGGCAAAGACCATCTCATCTCCTTTCAGTGCGATATGTCCTTCATTCACGAGCATCCTGCCCTCGTCCGACACCGGCAACTTGTTCTCTAGACCTGCCCGCTCAAGTGTTCTCAAGGCATCTCGTACCTCGAACTTCGGGGGCATCGACCCTCTCATTTCTTGGCTTGAGTTGTCCATGAATTTATTTTCGCATCGCTGGTATGAAAATAGATCGCTGCAGAGTAGCCGATGAAGAGAGAATCCCAGCCGTCGATGAACTCCTTCTGCTGTTCTTCGGTTGCTGCTCTCGCGAAAAGGGACGGGACCACCAGCGAGCTGTTCATCCCCAGGGTCATTCTCCTCACTGTTGGAAATTCTGGAATGCTTGCCGGCAGGACTTCCTTCTCCAAAATCTCCTCTAGCTCCCTTTTCACCAGCTCGAAGCTTTTCTTCCACGCGGGAATTCTCAAGATCTCTTGTCCATTTGCTGTCAGGGGATTTAGGTTCCAGAACTTGGGATAGGTTTCGATGGGGCCTTCGCGCTTGCCTCCCATCCTGCACTCAGTTGTCCTCGAAAACTGTATACCACCAACTCCGGATCCTTCACCTTTCCGAAGAGCACCGTGTTGCTCATCTGTGCCCTTAGCACCTCCTGTTGACACCAATTGAGTGCCGTCCCATCTAATATGTTTATGAGGCTCACGTGGGTCACTGAGTATCGATAAGCTGTCACCAGAGGATCTGGAAACGCGAACGTGATGGCCGGTCCATAGATACAGGTTACGACCTATTCTAGCCCCCGGATCATCCCCATGGGGTCCGATCTCATGGCCAGGCATAGGTCCGTCAACAGGGGCATGCCTCCATTCACTTTCCTCCACTTCTCTCTTGTCTTCGGGCTCTTTTCTTCACCAGTCAGGTGCCGGTTTTGCATCAGTAGGTACTGCACCAGCAGCGTCTTTAGTCCAGCAGCACACTTATACGAATAGGTGTCAATGCTCGAGTGTGTTCTTCCCATCGACAGAGGCTCTCCGTATTTCATCAGTCGGTGAAATGACACCAGTTCCCCGTGGGTTAGAAGCACCAATGTCAAGTACCCGTCAATCCAGAGTGTGTCCACGCCCCGACTGAACTTGTATGCTGGGCCCATATTGAACTGGTACCTTGGGTAAACCAGGTACAGTGCCAGCAAGTGACTGATGGGCATATTCAATATTTCTTGTATGAAGGCTCCAAAGATGGTCTCTTTCGCGCTGTACACTACAGTCAGGAACTCCTTTCCCCAACAAGGACTCAAGAACTCAAGAATCTCGTGATCCCTCCTCGTCCTCAGCTCACCCCTCGCGTGCTCCCTCCAGAATCCTCCAATCGTGACTTCGTTGGCTGCTGTGACGAACCTGCCAACCGTCATTTCCCTCTTCTCGGCCACTTCCAGCTGCTCCTCAAGAAAATCCCAGATCTGCTTCACCAGAAGTGGTGCACCTTCTCTTGTCTTCTCCGTGGAGTTCTCCAGCCTTGGTGTCAAGAAGGGCCACCTGCCTCTCTCTTGTGTCAGTCGATACACCATCGACTCCAGCTGCTTCTCCGCTGCGGCCACGTTCTTCCTCTCGTTGCTCGGCCCTCTAGATTTACTGGTGGAGCTTGTGATGGTCAACTCCATGCTTCGAAACCACAGACTGGCCGTCAGGTGAGTCACAACTGGATGATCATCCCCTATAATCGGACTGAGCTTGAGTTACCTAGCGAAGTTGGATATCTCTAGCAAGAGGACCTCGTCCAATACGATGAGGATGTCAGCCAACTCGTAGAAGCCCCTCAACGCGTGGGACACATCCGCCCACGCCGCCGCCAGTTCTGATCTGCGAAGTCTCAAGTTCGTAGGTTCCAGCTCCCGATTGGGAACTGCCATCAGAATACGCCACCCATTCCCTTCTGCTATCAAGATCAACATCGCATACACAAATTGCAGAGCGGGAGGCATGCTCGCGTACCCGGGGGACGTCGTGAACGCTACTTTTGTCTTGGAGCCAAATCGTGAGGCAACGTTCTCTTGTACTTCATTCATGGCTGCAAATAATGTCTGGATGGCTTCCCAGATCTTCTTCGGTGCCGGTTCATCACTCTGAGCTGCTCAAGAAACCCCGTCGCATGCAAGTGATCGTTCATCCCTGCAAACAGCAGTAGCTCAGGCTCGCAAGGCATCTCCGATTTTATTGCCACCACCAGGGTTAACATCTGGTTTAGCTCCGCTCCCGGCAGTGAGTATATCAGAGTTTCCGGCCAAAATAACTTGGGAGACGTCCCCTCAAAGTCCGATCCTGCCACGATGACCACCCTCGCAGCGGCTGGGTCTGCCCTGTCATAAACTGCCAAGGCTTTGGCCAGCTGCGTCTTCCCGCAAGGTTTCCCGTATCTGGGGTCGTTGGCTAATCTCGTACCTTCATACGCGGCGTCTGGTAATTCCATTTCTCTTGGATCCATCAGTTTGTCCACCACCCTCAACTGTGCTGTAGTGGCCACCCTAATCCTGGCAATGCTGGTCCGGTGCTTGGGAGGCTCCACCACAAGTCCCGGACTCCCCAATGACTTCAGAGGATTGTAGTTGATAGGTCCCATCACCGATTTCATGGGAATCCCAGTCAGATCCGCCGTCTCCATCATTTTCGCTCTCGAGAAATGTGTCTCGTGAGCCTTCAGCCAGTCCACGCACTGGTGTCCACCCAAGTCTTCGTGCGACACCCGCTCAAGACCCAAAGCTTTCGCTAACTCCAGGTCTTCCAAATCCGGCTCCTTCACCTTCTCCACATATCTCGACCTGCTGGTCTCCGCTGGCCTCTCCGGTTTCTTCTTCTCCGCCACCACCACCGAGGATATTACTGATCCCTGAGGAGTTGATGACGTTGCCTCCTCAGCCTCCATGGGCGCGGCGCCCGGCAACTTGGTCCGGCTGTTCCTCGAGCTGTCTCTAGAATCGGCCATCGCACCCAAGCGACTGGACAAAGCCCTCGGGTTGAAGAAGGGTGGATTTGGGGGTGGTCCGAATGTGACCTGTGCCGTCTCTAGCAACTCTGCCTCCTATGTGCTGATGTGCCTTTGGAAGACGTCATTTAACCACTCCACCCCTCTGGGCCTATCAAATTCAATCCCATCCGAGGATGCATCGTCAGGGAAAGCAGATAGCTCCATTTGCTCGGCCACGTCCAACAGCCCAACGGGGAGGACGCTTCTTTGGTGTATCTGCCTGATTATTTCGTTGAGGCTTCTCACTTTTGTGTTCATCTCCATTGCATGTTGGTCCGCTTTCATGTTGTAGGGGACGGTGCACACCGTAAGAATGGCCGGATCCATTTGAATCCGCAATTCCTCAAGAATGCAGCTCATCTTGTCGTGCAGCCTCGTCACTTTCCTTGCTTCCCCCCTGGACACGTCATTCGTCCCGACCATCAGAGTAACCGTGTATACTCTTGCCATCCCTAGCATCTCAAGTGTTGCTAACATTTGCGGCGTCGCGGCTCCAGCGAAGCTAAAGATCCCCGTTTGCCAATGGGACTGGATCCGGGTCAGCACCCGCAACAAACTGTCCCCTATGATCAGGTGCACCGCCCCCTCGGGCACACGTGGCTGCGTGAGGTATTCCACCCAAGCCGCGTCATGGAAGCAATCTCTCCTGTCTCTCTGCGCCGTGCTCCAGTCCATCCGATTGTGCCTGTGGTATCTACCTTCCGTATTCTTCTTGTAACTCGAGATTACCACACTCCTGACAGGTTGCTCCCCCCACGTCGAGGGTAAGTCTACTCTTGCTGGACTCTCGCGACTCCTTAGCTGTAGCCGCTCTTGCAACTCTTTCAGTCGTGACGAGCTACCACTCACCTGAATACTACCCGGGGTCGAACTTGGTGTATATCCAGGCAGCGCGACGTCCATCAACGGGCGTATTGCTTGTGTCTCTAGACCACGTAGGGAGGACGCTGATTCAGACGGTATCCACACCTCCAACCCTTCGTTCATATGTTCTTGAGCCGCGCGATCGAGGTTAAATCGTCCCTTCGACTTAGGAGCTTCATCCACCTCCATACGTGACTCTGGTCTTGAGCCGGTCACCACCCGCTCTTTGGGCCTCGCCCCTTTCTGCATGTCGAGCTCGCGTTGTCGTTGCTGGATCCTTTCAAGCTCCGACTTCAGCTGCTCGCAATTCGCGGCATTCTCTCGCACCCTTTCTACCTGTAGCTGTTCAGCTCTTAACATGTCCAGTTCCCTCCGCGCTTGATCCCTCTCAAGTTTTGCCTGATCTCTCTCCAGCACCGCTTGATCCCGGTCAAGGTTCGCCTTGTTCCTCTCCCGCTGAGTCCTCTCAAGCTCTCTCTTCATGATACTGACGTCCGGATACGCTTCCCCCGTTTGCTGTGCCCGTGACATCAATGGTGTCTTGCTCGTGCTCTGGCCCGTGGATCTGACTGATGGTCTGACCGGCAGTGGGAACTCCCCTGCACCATACTCAGTTTTGTTACTCAAGCCAGGGTTCCTTGCCAAATCGAACCCCCTTATTGCTCCATCCACGTTCCAGGACAGCCACCTGGTTTGCTCTTGATTGGATATTCCATCAGTGGTGTAGCCTACCATCAAAACCGCTTCTGTCGCAGACTCCCGACACTCGCCCTGTTCCTCCAACTGGAGGATGGCATTCAACATCACTGCCATTCTCTCGTCCACTTGAGTATAATCCAGGTCCCTCAGACGTCTGTACAATTCGTCAAGTGTGGGTTTTTTCAAAGCCGATGGCATGGACTTCCAGAATCGATCTGCCATTTCCGTGATTTCCAAGTGATCTTGCGTATTAGCAACTTAAGTTTTACCTGAGCAACTTGAGTATTAGCAACTTGAATTTACTTTAGCAACTTGAGCTTGCTACTTGAGGTGTCGTTCAATTTGCGTTCTCTTTCTTCAATTGAATACGGTTGGGTAGTCAATTTGACTTTACCAAATCAATCTGAAAACAACACCCGATTTTCAGACCGACAGGCTGTGTTCCTTACCTAAACACCCCCTTCACTACTATAGTTAAAACCCTTTCCTTTTTTTCCTACTAAAATAGTTCAATTGGAAATTTTTTAAAAACACACAGGTTCATCTTATGTTTTAGCACCATCAATCATTTAAAATATTAATTGTCATGCCAATCACCTCTAAGATTCTTTACCTATTTTGTACCCCCACACCTAACTCGAGATTCTTCCCTCATGCCCAACTCGAGAACCCCGCGTACCCGACTCAGGCGATGCTCAAGTAGTATTTCTTGTGAAGATGCACCATTATCTCAGTTTCTGCGAAGACCACGTGTAGGATAGCGTACAATTCCCTTGGTCTCAATTTGCCTGTTTGGGTCATACACCGGCATTGAGACCTCCGTTATCCCTCTTTCAATCATGAAGTCTCGTAGCCTTGTTAGTGCCAACGTCACGTGTTCCGGATCGATCGTGTTCCTGTCATTGACCCTCGTCACTAGGAAGCACAGGTATTTGCCCGGGACTTGTGCTACTGATGGTGGAAGCGCTGCCATTCCTCCCAGTCCTGGTCACTGTCTAAACAGAAACTCCACGTTCTGGTACTCTCTCTTGAAGTCAGCTTCCAGTCTTGATTTGAAACTCATGTCCGCCGTGATACAGATTGCGCTAGTCCTGTCTGACAGAATGAAGTCACTATCCGTTATCAGGATATTTTCTGAGTATTCGTTTGGTATTTCAAACTTCGTTTTGAAATTCCGTCCTATGGTCGGCTCGGCCTCTTCCCCTTCCAGTTCCAGTCCGCATTTGTCTCTCACTTCTCTGAGTTTCTTTATCATCAAGTTTTCGGTGTGGGTAAGTCCTACCCCCACTCCCCGGACAAAAATATTCATCGACGTCCCCGTCGATGATGCTGGGTCTGAATTATCTGGCGGAATGTCGAAGGGCTGTCTGTTGCCGTCCAGCCAAAAAGAGGATCCTCCGTTTTCATGTACTTCCCCGCTGATATGTCAACTTGATGTATGCTCTGTCCTTCCTCGCTTTCGTTCTTGACATCGCGCATCCATTCTAATATCCTCAGGTTCGTATTCTCCCTCCTCTCTATCTCGCTCTGTTCTAAATCCATCTTCTGTTCCGGTGTCGAGTAGTCTTCCTGTGGATAGTGTTCATTATCATCGATGATCTGCCATCCACCATCTGCCGTTAGCCTGCCCACACTTATTAGTTCTTCACCTAGGTCATCGGGCTGTATCTTGTCTATCAGGAAATCGTCCCCATACCTGTTGTACCTCATGCCTGTGCGTTTGCGATTGCCACTCCTTGTCCCCGCAGGTATTAACAAGTCTGGTTCAGTCCACCTCGGCACCTCACCTTGCTCCGGATCGTTCCAATCTTCTTCCAAAAAAGATTCCGCTTCAGAGTCCGCGTCTATTTTTTCATTGTCATCCAAACTCAAGTTCTCATTGCCATCATTCTTATCTCTGGTGCCTTTTTCATTCACTTCACATGCTGGTTCCACCAGTAGGTACACTAGTCCCTCCATGACCTTTGGTATACACCAGTCCTCTGGGGATGGGACATGAGGCTTCAGGTTCTCATAATGTGCTGCTCGCCCAGTACTCAAGCGGTAGAACCGTCCTTGTTGATGTACTTCAGTTATCATGAATGGTCCTCTCCATTTCTTGAGTAGTTTCTTCGTCCCTTTGGGCGGTATCACATTCTGGAAAACCCACACATACTGGCCCACTTCATATGGCTTCGCCTGTAATATTTTTTCATCTCATTTCTTGCGCTGTCGCTTTGTGCCTGCGCAGTGTTCCTCCTGCATAGCTCGTTTATTTCCTGCTGTCTCCTGATCGCTTCTTTCACGTAAGCTTGAGGCGACGTCCTCTTCCCTTCATACTCCGGGTAAAAGAACGTCAGTGGCATCGCTCTCTCTTTGCCTGTCAACATCATGAATGGACTGATTCCCGTCGTTGAGTGTTGAGTACTGTTGTATGCCCCTACGACTTGAGGCAGATACGTATCGCAGTCCGTCATGTATCTAGAGCACTATACCCTCAGCATGTTCACCAACGTTCTATTCTGTCTCTCTACCAGTCCGTTGGTCTGAGGGTGGTAGGTAGTTGAGTGTGCTTGAGCAATGTGTGACCTCTTCATTAATTCCTTAGTCAAGTCCCCCACAAAGGCCTTGCCGTTGTCTGACTGAAAAGTCATTGGACAACTATACCTTGATATCCAATGGGTTATCAAGTGGTCACAAGTCTCCTCTGCCGAAGCTGTTTGACACGGCACCGCTTCTGCCAGTTTTGTGAAGTGATCAATTATAACCAGTATCTGGTTATACCCCGACTCCGTCATACAGATCTTCTGGTGGTCTATTTGCACCACTTCATAAAATTCCGAGCTTTCCACCAATTTGAGTGGGAATTTCATCTTCCTTGGGTCTTTCACTTGCAAGCATGCCAGGCATGCAATCACCCACCTCTCACAGGCTTTCCTCAATCCTGGCCAATCGAACCTGTGAAGTATTCTTTGTTGCACTTTGTCTATCCCCTGGTGCCCCGTTTGATCATGTGATCTGAACAGCACCTCTGTCTGATACAATTGTGGTAATATGATGAGGTTGTGCTTGTGTAGTATCTTGTCTTCGTCTTTTCTCTTGCATGCTACCACCCCGTCAGCCGTGTGATAGAGTAACTCTTTCCTCTCTTTGTAGAACTGGCTCAGGATCTTGTAGCTGTCTTCTTCAAGTTCCCCTTTCTCCTTGGACCCCGTTCGGATCCATTTGGAGAGATTGCTTGTCATCTTGTTATTCTTCTGGGCTCTTATCAGGTCCGACAGCCTATATCTCGCTTTGACATGTTCCTTCAGCGCCATGATCTGCCCATTCATCTCCCCAGGGTTGTGGACGTCGTCATTCAGCTTCACGCATACTATCCTCCTTACCACCTTCATGTCGTCTTCCGGCACCAGATTTGTTCTCACATTTGAATTGCATGATAGCTCCCTGAATGGCTTCCTCGAAACTGCAATCCTTTCAAGTTCTTCACCACCTCGTATTTCCTGCACGTCCAAGTTTAAGGTTCCTGAGGACGGATCTGTTTGTAATTCCCTGTCGTGGTGTCTAATCTTTTCTTCTGCCAATATCATGCAGAGCTTATCTTGATTGTCACTCCTCGTTTCCGAGTCCTCATCCCACATTTCACACTCCCCGGACAAACTTTCACCTTCAGTGTTTTCTTCTTCTGTGGACGTGGACCGCTCCCCGGACTCTTGACCTAGTCCCAGGTATTCAGCTTCTTCCTTGAACTCCACTCTCTTTCTCCTGACTCTAGTCTGTTCAAGTAGTTCAGCTGGGATCTTTTCAACCAGTGACTGCACCACTTCCTTCCCATCAAGGTTAGTCACCTTCGAGGTATTTCTATCACTAGCTGTCCCGCTCTTTCGCATTATTGTGACCTCAGGTTCCTCTCTACAGTTTTCTTGAATCACGGGCTTATCATCTGCTAGTCTCTCGAGTAACCCCTTTAAGTCCTCGTCTATTTGTGCTTCCCCCGTCTCTACCTGGTTGAGATCGTAGCCTTTTGCTTTGAGCGTCTCCCTCACGATCTTTGACTTGAGCATTATTCCTATCGGCATCCCTCGGTTCTCTCTCAAGATTGTTTCTTTCGTAGTTTCTTTTGGTAACTCGGGTGATCTTCTATTGGTTTGCCTGATTTGTCCAACCATCTCGTGAGAAGAAGACTGTCATACGTTTCCTTGTCCATGAAGGAGAAGCCATCCTTGATCTCAGGTCTATCTGCCTCCCTCTGTTCTTGTCTCTCGTAGAACGCCGTCTTCTTGCTCAAGCTGTCAGCATTTTGATGTTTGTCTCGTGTTCTGTGCTCAATTATCATATTGTATCCATCCAGGCGAACTATCCACCTCCCAATGTAACTTTGGTCCAATGAGTACGTCTTCAGCCAGCTTAGTGCCCGGTTGTCGACTCGCAACTTGAATGGCTCACTGCCTAGGTATGCCCTATATTTCTCGACAAAGGTAACCACCGCGAACATCTCTGCTTTCGGTGCTCCGTACTTCATTTCCGTGTCACTTAGGACTTTGCTCGTGTACGCTATTGGTCTCAAGACTGTCTTCCCGTTCCACTCTTGTTCTTGGTGGAGAATTCCAGATATCGCTACTACCGACGCGTCCGTATCCAGTACGTACATCCCCTTCTCTGTTGGCATCCCTAGTACTGGTGCCTCGCACAACTCTTTCTTTATTCTCTGGAATGACTCTTCCGCTGCGTTATTCCACGTGAACTTCTTGCCCTTGTGCCTCATTAACTAATGCATCGGATAAACCTTATCTGCATAGCCTTTGACGAATTCTCTATAGTAATTTGCAAAACCCAGAAAGCTCATCAATTGGTGTTCCGTTTTCGGCGATTTCCAAGTTAGAACTGCTTCTACTGCGTCTGGATCTGGTCTGATGCCGTGTTTGTCCACCATCCTGCCCAAGTATTTTATCGAGTCCTTGAGTATCTCACACTTTGATGGTTTGCAATTCAGCCCCGACATCTTCATACACGCAAATACTTCGTCAAGTCTCTCGATGTGGTCCTCTAGTGTGGGTGTCGCTATTACCACGTCATCCACATAACACATTACCAGATTGCCATACTTCTTCGTCACACCTATCAGCGCGTGTGCCATCAACCGCTGAAACGTGGCTGTGGCATTGCAAAGTCCAAACGGCATCCGTTTCCATTGAAACAGACCCAACTCGCAGGCAAACCCTGTCTTGTCCCTGTCCTGCTTCCTGAGTGGTACCTGCCAAAAAGCCGAGCCTAAATCAAGAGTCTTAATAATTTTGCATCACCTAACTTCGAGAGGCTCTCATCAATCCTAGGTATGGGATAGGCATCCTTCACCGTGACGGAGTTCAGGTATCGAAAGTCACAACAAAACCTCAACTGGTCGCCTTTCTTTTTGGCCATCACTACTCCACACGCCCACGGTGATTTGGATGGTTCTATCATGTCATACTCTAGTAGCGTTTCAATCTCCTTTCTACACGCATCCGATTTGTGTGGGGTCATGCGCCTCGCCCCCTCCCTGTGCAGTATTGCGTTTTCCTCAAGTTCTATTTCATGCTCAACAAAATTACAACACCCGATGTCTGCCTTATGTCTTGAAAAAACCTCTTCGTTCCGTTCAAGTACGTCCTTGATGGCTTCGAGCTGTTCGTCCGTTAACTTGCCTCTTAAGTGTTCAATTTCCGGTAGAACAGGTTTATCACCCTGTATTTCGTCTAATGTGGGCCGTTCCGGGAAATTTGAACAGCTCGATAGTCCATCGTCTGTCTCTGACTTAAGTGACTTCACAAGACCTGATGAATCTTTTATTTTATTCAATCGTCTCAAGATACAACTTTTGTTCCTATGATTGGGACAATCAACAACTTCATTTTGTTTATGGTTTTCAGTCATTTCATATCGAGTTTTTACAGGTAAAGCATATCCCAGTTTCCTCCCCCTCTGTATCGTGATTGGCATGTCAAGGGTATTCAACAAGACACCCACGCAGAGGCCGCTCTTCATGATCGAGAAGGATCTTCCTAAAACAGCAGCACTTTGACTATTTGGATTTGGGACTATGCATACCTGCTTGTTGTCACTTAGTTCATTGTAATTTTTCATTCGTAAGCTTACAATCGCCACCCTCGTTCGCCTTTAGCCTCACCCTCCTACTCAAGAATACCGGTTTCATTTGCCATTATTAAATTAACCGGTTTGATTGCGTACCTCCTATCCGGGTTCCGTATCCTGAACATTGCGTTGTTTAGATCAATCGCTACATCAAAGTTCCTGATGAAGTCTCTGCCTAAAATAAATTGGTCAGACTCATCTAGGTTTTCTACCACAAGAAAGCTCATCCACAGGTTACGTTCCCCCAGATTCAGGGCTATTATCGGCGTTCTACCCAACACCCGCAGGGCCCCTTTGTTTGGAGCTGACAACCGTATTCTCGAATCTATCAAATCATCTTTGTTGAAGCCCATCTGATCCCAAGTTTCGATTGGTATGACACTCAAGACTGCTCCCGTATCGAGTAACCCACGTAACTGAGTCTTTTTGCCACTTATGTCTAGCACGTGTCCTGTCACATCTGCCTCCGTCCCGATGTGCATTGCATCTTCTTCAAGCAGGGCGCAGTGTCCAATTGATCTCACTTTCAACTCTTCTTTTTCCCACGTAAGTTTGCCCAATTAGGTCTTCATCACATGTTATCATTGTTTTGGTATAGATGTTGATTCCATCTATATTTAGCATCACCTCATGTGGACCATAAGCTTCTGTGTACCTGTTATCAACACGTACCGACTTGCTACCCCCTCTCGTGAGTAGTGCTCTCAATGCTCTAGAAGTCGTTTGTGGGCTTATACAACTCAAGTAATCTGCGTACACATCAATATGCATTGTTGTCTGGTCACTTGGTTCGCTCAAGTTTCTCGTTACTTCGTGGCCGCCCACAGTGATTATTGACATTATTCTTGCCCCAATCTTTGTTATGCCAAATGGCTTTCCTGTAACCATTTTTACAGTGTTGCAGTTTCCATTTTTTGTCGACCCCTCAGCAGCTTCTGGTATTGTGTGTGATCAACTTAATGCTTCGTTCATTTTCTGTCTTTGGATTTCATGCTTCAGTCGTTGTTCTATTTCTTTCGCTGCTAGGTCTTGTTTCACTTTGTTGATGGCCTCCGCTGCCGCCTTCTCATAATCTATTTCTTGGGCGTTCTTCGCCGTGGCCTCTACTGCACTATTACATTGTGCTACAGCTTTCACTGTTTTCGTCGGAAGCTCCGCATTTGGTCTTTCCAGGTTTTTCGTCTCAAATTCACCTTGTCTGTTTCTTTGGTTCTGCACTGCTGCTAGCGCCAACTTGTGTTTTGGATGATTGGAAAGAGGGATAACAGAGGTCTCAATGCCGGTGTATGACCCAAACAGGGGCAAACTGAGCCCGAGGGAATTGTACGCTATCCTACATGTGGTCTTTGCAGAAGGTATAAAAAGAAATCGACAATTTGCTAAAAACAACTTTTCTTAAGCTCTTGAAAATTTTATATGTTAGGATAGGATAAAGTATATGATTTTACAATTGGTTACTTCAACCTGACTTAGTACCCTTTTAGTACCCCCTTCCTAATGTTATTCAATGACTTTCTCTCTACTGTCTCAAGACTATTCAGTGTTGTTCCAGTACTTCTTGTTAGTATCCCCAGACTAGTGTCCCAAGACTAATGTCCCAAGACCAACGTCCCAAGACTAGTGTCCCAAGACTAATGTCCCAAGACCAACGTCCCAAGACTAGTGTCCCAAGACTAATGTCCCAAGACTAATGTCCCAAGACCAACGTCCCAAGACTAGTGTCCCAAGACTAATGTCCCAAGACCAATGGCCCAAGACCAATGTCCCAAGACCACTGTCCCAAGACCAATGGCCCAAGACCAACGTCCGTAGACTAGTGTCCCAAGACCACTGTCCCAAGACCACTGTCCCAAGACCACTGTCCCAAGACCAACGTCCCAAGACCAACGTCCCAAGACCAATGTCCCAAGACTGTTTCATACCAAGACTGCTCTGGTCCGAGACTGTCCCAAGGCTGCACTGTCCCAAGACTGTCCCAAGACTGTGTTGCTCCAAGACTGTCCCCAGGCTGCAATGTCCCAAGACTTCTTCGATACTGTCCCAAGACTCGTCACTGAGTGTCTGGATGTCGGGTCTCTTCTTCTTCGTTGTAGGGACTATTGAACCACTGTACCTTTTACCATCACTTGAGCCCTAGTAAAAATTTTCCCAAAATCCCTATCTTACTGGTCGAAACCCAAATACTAATCCAGTTTTTTCAGGCTATTTGAAACCCTAAATTGCCCGCAGGTATCTTTTGATCACCTGTTCGTTAAAATACCAAGAAGAAATTTTCACCAAAACGTAACGTTTTAAACTGGAAAAAATTTCAAAAACAGATGGGTGAATTTTCCTGAAATTCAAGGTTGACTGATGTCAATCTTAGTCCGAAAAAATGTCTGGTACCCGATTGCCACGCGTTTTCCTCCCCCCTGCTAGCAATCTTATGGGGTATCACAAAAACTGTCGATGCCGAACAGTTAGTTACTCTAACGTGTCCCCCCTTTTTACAATTTACAACCGCTAACCTCTAACTTAACCAGCCCCCCTGCTAACCTCCCCCCTCTTTAGCCCCCCTCTTAAGCCGAAAAATCCCTTAAGCGCCGGGTGCTAAACCTCTCGAGAGAAAACCGTAGACCTGTTTCCAGGCCTGCTTGTGCAAAAACTTCCTCAAAACAATGGGGCTCCGCTTATCCAATTTTACACTTATCTCCTATAACGTAATGTGGATTCTAACGATACCCGCTGCCCAACTTGAGAACATCCCTGTGCGTCCTCTTGTAGTGATCCTGTGCTGGTTGTCTCTGTTCTGCACTTGACAGCAGCACCACTTTCCCACTTGGCTGGTCACCTCTTCCAGTCAAGTCTCCTAGTGGTCCGTTTCGATCCTTGTGAACCACTTTCCCACTCGACTGGTCACCCTTTCCAGTCAAGTCTCCCAGTGGTCCGGTTCGATGCTTGTGAACCACTTTCCCACTCGACTGGGCACCTCTTGATGCACTCGAGTACAAGGATTAATGAAATTGGTAAGCAACTCGAGAATTAGATAATATAACTAGATAAAATTAATACTGATCAGTTTTGATAACAGAAGTAAGTTCTGGCTAAAGAATTGGAGTTTTTGTATGAACCATTGGGACACTCAAGCTGTCCACCTTTCCATTGAAGGTTCACTCTGGTTCGTTTCGAATAGTTGTTCTCTCTTCTTTTTATTATCTCTCCTCCTATTTCGGGATAAGACAGCTGTACTCGTGTATTATTTTGTGTCTGGAAATTGCGAATAGCAATTTCCTGCTGTTTTCTTAAGTACTTTCCCGCAATTGTAAATTCGGTCGTTCTGATTTTTCACTTTGAGTTTTCAGTTGGTGCGAGAAAACTGAGCATGACAGGCTCCATTCGAAATTTTGAAAATAAAAACTTCACTCCAAAACCACGCATTTTCGTGTCCCTCTAGGTCAAACTTCCAGATATGACCAACTGGCACATTATTTTGGTGGTGGCCTTTAATCTGTAACGGGTTTTTAGTCTCATGTCTCGAGCGAACCGAATTGGCTCCGACCGTTCGAGGTAGAAAAACACAAGAGATAGTGTCCCTGACTCTTGAGCCAATGATTATAGGACCTATTTTTCTTTAACCTCATATGTGACTTAAGTAGTCGACTGTTACAACCTTTGAATTATTACCGGTATTATTTGTTATTTTAGAATATGTGTAGCTAGAAAGATGAAAGGGTCAATCCATCTCCAATGGATTTAATATAGAACTGTCACCAAAAACATAGTAAAATAGGATATTCGAGCCGTGTTTTTAATAGCAATCATGTAGTCTGGGGATCCGAGAACTAGCTATGTGGTTTTCTTCGCATGTAAACGGAAGCTGATTAAAAGTCGTTTAACTGATGGCCAGAAAATAGTAAGTTTTTAGTTAGCCCTAAACAGACCAGAAAACCAACTGGCTAGGTAGAGACGGTGAAAAACGAGTAGAATTTAGGTAACTGACGCCGGCCAGTCGTCATTAGCTGCTTTTTCTACGCTCCGTCACTGTGTAGTATTTGGGCAAATGTTACAGGGATGAAGGGAATCCTGGTTTTAACCTCGGTTACTATGATACTTTTCACCTGATTACGATTCAATTGTATTTTTTGGCATTTTTTGTCGAAAAAGAACTTTATGCATGTGTCAGTCGGTCATTTCTGGAAGTTTGACCTTGAGAGACACAAAAATGCGTAATTTTGGAGTGGAATTTTAATTTTCAAAATTTCGAATGGAGCCTGTCATGCTCAGTTTTCTCGTACCAACTGAAAACACAAGAAGAAAAATCAGAACATCCGAATTTACAATTGCGGGAAATTACTCAAGAAAAACAGCGGGAAATTGCTATTCGCAATTTCCAGATATGAAATAGGACACGAGTAGAGCTGTCTTATCCCGAAATAGGAAGAGAGATAATAAAAAGAAGAGAGAACAACTATTCGGAACAAACTAGAGTGAACCTTCAATGGAAAGGTGGACAGCTTGAGTGTCCCAATGGTTCATACAAAAACTCAAATTCTAGAGCCAGAACTTACTTCTGTTACCAAAACTGACCAGTATCAAACTTATTTAGTTATATTACCTAATTCTTGAGTTGCTTACCAATTTAATTACTCCCTGTACTCGAGTACATCAACATGTGAGTCCCCAATTTAAATTTCTCGAGTGTGTTTTATGATTGTTATGTTGAGATAAGGCGAGTTTTAGGTTGATCCATCTGAAATGGATCAAAGTTCCACTGTCCAACAAAAAGTAACTTAACGGATTGTTCCAACCCTGTTTTTAACGGCGTTCGCGTATTTTGGGTATTTTGAGACCTAAGTATGGGGACGTTCTTATTTTCTAGAGTGGGGGGATATTTTGGTAGTAGCCTTTAAGCTGTAACGGGTTCTAGTCTCATGTCGCAAGCGAACCGAGTTGGCTCCGACCGTTCTTGAGGTAGAAAAACACAAGAGATAGTGTCCCTGACTCTTGAGTCAATGGTTATAGGGCCTATTTTTCTTAAGCCTCATATGTGACCGAAGTAGGCGACTGTTACATAGTGTTTTTATGGCGCTCCTGGGTGTTTTTACGACATCATGACTACGGAGTCGAACTCACTTGACACAGCTCCGGGCTGCATGCCCATTCTAGAGTACCGGTGGTACGGTTCAGCGGGAACGTGTAAACCTTCCGGTTGTACCGTGATAGCTTTTTAAGAAAACTTGAGAAAACTTCCTGGTACGCTCTCCGAACGAGGCCTAGCTAACCAAGTAAGGGGGGGGGGTAACTAGGGGGACAAAAACACGAGCAAAAAGACAAAAAGCGAAACAAAAACAAAAAAAAAGTATAGAAAAAGGAACAAAAACCATAAAACGAGAAGACAGTGACTTTGATACCGGATCATTTGGATCAAACCTTTATATTAATTAAATAGTATTACCCATACTGTTTTATAAGACCGATCGTTTCGATCAATCTAGCAATTTAAACCAGTGACTTCAATAAGGTGCCCGTGTGGGGGGGGGGCGTTGTTAAGGGTTTTCAGACAGATTGCAACCTAGCCGGACCACTAGGAGACTTGACTGGAAGAGGTGACCAGTCGAGTGGGAAAGTGGTTCACAAGGATCGAACTGGACCACTGGGAGACTTGACTGGAAAGGGTGACCAGTCGAGTGGGAAAGTGGCTCACAAGGATCGAAACGGACCACTAGGAGACTTGACTGGAAGAGGTGACCAGCCAAGTGGGAAAGTGTGCTGCTGTCAAGTGCAGAACAGAGACAACCAGCATAGGATCACCACAAGAGGACGCACAGGGGTATTCTCAAGTTGGGCAACGGGTATCGTTAGAATCCACATTATATTATAGGAGATAAGTGCAAAATTGGATAAACGGAGACCCATTGTTTTGAGGAAGTTTTTGCACAAGCAGGTCTGGAAACAGGTCTACGGTTTTCTCTCGAGAGGTTTAGCACCCGGCGCTTAAGGGATTTTTCGGCTTAAGAGGGGGGCTAAAGAGGGGGGAGGTTAGAAGGGGGGCTGGTTAAGTTAGAGATTAGCGGTTATAAATTGAAAAAAAGGGGGGACATTAGAGTAACTAATTGCTCGGCATCGTCGACTTAGTTACATTAGATATTTACACGCGTTGGTTACAGGAAGCGGATATCCAAAATTAGAATCAGGTTAAGGTAGGTACCCTGGTCGGATCGGTAGGGGGGAACGGACATAGACAGTTTTTGTGATACCCCATAAGATCGCTAGCAGAGGGGAGGAAAACGGGTGGCAATCGGGTACCAGACATTTTTTCGGACAAGATTGACATCAGTTAACCTCGAATTTCAAGAGAATTCAACCATCTGTTTTTGAAATTTTTCCAGTTTAAAATTTTACGTTTTAGTGAAAATTTGTTGTTGGTATTTTAACGAACAGGTGATCACAAGATACCTGCGGGGAATTAAGAGTTTCAAATACAGGGGGGTCAGTATTTGGGTTTTGACCAGTAAGATAGGGATTTTGGGAAAATTTTTACTACAGCTCAAGTGGTGGTAAAAAGTACAGTGGTTCAATAGTCCCTACAACGAAGAAGAAGAGACCCGATATCCAGACACTCAGTGACGAGTCTTGGGACAGTACCGAAGAAGTCTTGGGACATTGCAGTCTGGGGACAGTCTTGGGGCAACACAGTCTTGGGACAGTCTTGGGACAGTGCAGCCTTGGGACAGTCTTGGACCAGAGCAGTCTTGGTACGAAACAGTCTTGGGACAGTGGTCTTGGGACAGTGGTCTTGGGACATTGGTCTTGGGACATTGGTCTTGGGACATTGGTCTGGGGACATTAGTCTTGGGACAGTGGTCTTGGGACATTGGTCTTGGGACAGTGGTCTTGGGACATTGGTCTTGGGACATTGGTCTTGGGACATTGGTCTTGGGACATTGGTCTTGGGACATTGGTCTTGGGACATTAGTCTTGGGACAGTGGTCTTGGGACATTAGTCTTGGGCCATTGGTCTTGGGACATTAATCTTGGGACAATAGTCTTGGGACGTTGGTCTTGGGCCATTGGTCTTGGGACATTAGTCTTGGGACAGTGGTCTTGGGACGTTGGTCTTGGGCCATTGGTCTTGGGACATTAGTCTTGGGACACTAGTCTTGGGACGTTGGTCTTGGGACATAAGTCAGGTTGAAGTAACCAATTGTAAAATAAGATTCTCTATCCTATCCTAACATATAAAACTTTCAAGAGCTTAAGAAAAGTTGTTTTTAGCAAATCGTCGATTTCTTTTTATAAAATTTTTTTTGTCAAAGGGGTTTTAACCTTGGAGTAGAATTTTGTAGATAGTAATACTGTAATTAGTAACAATTGTAAATAATGAGGCGGAGCAGGGTACCGGTAGCTGAAAAAAGATCTACCGAAGCGAAGACAAAGTATAATTCGTCGCTACGTAAGACAACATCAGTGGGTCCGAAGGTAACAAAGAAGAACTTTTCAGTTAGTATGGTCAGCACGAGGAGTACCACGGAGAACAAAGCAAAAGAGGGTACGGAGGGGGAACGAGTAGAACCCACCATCGAGATTGATCTAGAGACACCTGATCAAAGTGTGGATGAAGCAGGAAAGAAGACGACAGAGTCAACTCCAATGCCTAATGCGGAAGAACCTAACCCGAATCCCATAGATTTCTCACCGATAGACAACGCGGAAGACACAACAGGCAACACGCAAGAAACAGTGAAGGATGAGTCTCAAAAAAGAACGTCTTTTACTGAAAGATTAGCAATGATGGTCGGAATGAGATCGAAGGACGCAGCAGTGGAGGAGACGAAAGTTGAGAAAAGCAAAACATTCGGAACAGTATCCACGAGAACGACAGAGACCGATCAGAACGAGGGTCAGAGAAAATCGGGACCAGCGACCAACTACAGGACAACAACGGACCATGGAACGACAACTCTTGAATTAAGCGACTTGATGGCGAAACTAGATCAGATAGATGAGAAACTGAAGCACAGCGAAGAGGATAGAAATGTGATAAAGAAGGAAATGAGACACAACAAACATGAGTACTTGGACAACTATTTCCATCTAGCGAGAGCGACGGAGGAAAAGCTTCAGAAGATGTCTGACAAAGTAGAAACCACTGATGAAGAGCGAGAAAAGAACATCAGAAAAGACATGCAAGAAATGAAGCAGCGATATGACACAGTGAATTGCCAGTTAGGGAGTTTGGAAACGAGAATGGATACGATGAGTAGGGAACAGGCTGAGAGCTCAAGTGCAATACAGACAAAGCTAGACGCTATTTTTAGGAATTCAACACAACAAGACAGGCCAGCTGCAGAGAGGACACAAGTTAATAGAGTGGACTTCGTGGAGCCTCAAAGGAACAAACGACAGTCAACACCGTTACCAGCAACCCGAGAGGCCGCGATTACGGCACCGGTGGGGGCCAGGGCCATTATAAAGAATTGAACAGTGAACACAACCAGTGGTCCAGGGGACTCCACGACTCACAACAACGTGGGACCGGATGCCATGACTTGGGCAAGCACCTGGGAAATGATGAACAGGACGCTAGAAGCCTTCGCCACGAGGAACACCGACTCGAGTGACAGAGGAGGCAACAAATCCAGGAAAACCTTCAAGAAACCGAAGGAGTTCAAAGATGATTCAGATGGATACATTGACACTTGGGTAGAAGTCATGAGGCTGCACTTAGAACAAGACAACTTGAACGATGAGAAGCACGCATGCACATCGATACTGAGCAATCTGGAAGGAACGGCATTGAATTGCGTGGTTGCGAAGAAAGAAGAGGAACGCGACACAGCGGACAAAATCTTTGAAATATTGTTAAACAGATTCGGCTCAGGCATGAAGGGTCATCAAGCGATGATGCGATTTGAGAAGAGGAGACAAAGGGACGATGAATCGATTGACAGGTTCCTAGATGATCTTGAGAGCTTGAGAAGAAGGAGTGACCTGGAAGAATCTACAATCGAAGGAACTTCAGTACCGCCTCAAAGTTCATTGATGGGGTGAAGAGTGATGACTTGAGAACGATGTTAGCAACGTACTACACATTGTCGAAAGACAGTGCACCAACTCCAGAAGAGATGAGGCAGAAGTCAAGAGAGTACATGCTGATGAAACCCAAGAAATACTCGTACTCAGACAACAGGAACACACAAGGGGGAAGTCAGCCACAGAGGTCTTCATGGTACAAGCCCAGAGATGACATGGACAAACGCAGGTCATGTGCTAACTGCGGGTCGGCGGATCATCATGTGGCGGATTTCACGACATACAAACAGGGCATGAAGAGTTTGGGATATGCACCCGATGAAGAAGATATGAGCCAGATGGAAGAACACGAGTTCTATAGTGGCTTGATCATCAAAATAGGTGCAAGATGCTTCTTCTGCAACCAAGAGGGGCACTTCAAGATGGACTGTCCGTTGTTTTGGGAAGCGGTCAAGAACCAGAGTCATCCAAAACACAAGTTGGCGCTAGCAAACACAAAACCTAGAAAGACCAAATGCGGAGCTACCGACGAAAACAGTGAAAGCTGTAACACATTGTAATAGTGCAGTAGAGGCCACGGCGAAGAACGCACAAGAAATAGATTATGAGAAGGCGGCAGCGGAGGCCATCAACAAAGTGAAACAAGACCTAGCAGCGAAAGAAAAAGAACAACGACTGAAGCAAGAAATCCAAAGACAGAAGATGAACGAAGCATTAAGTTGCTCACAGACAATACCAGAAGCTGCTGAGGGGTCGACGAAAAATGGAAATTGCAACACGGTAAAAATGGTTAAAGGAGAACCATTTGCCATAACAAAGATTGGGGCAAGAATAATGTCAATAATCACTGTGGGCGGCCACGAAGTAACGAGAAACTTGAGCGAACCAAGTGACCAGACAATAATGCATATTGATGTGTACGCAGATTACTTGAGTTGTATAAGCCCACAAACGACTTCTAGAGCGTTGAGAGCACTACTCACGAGAGGGGGTAGCAAGTCGGTACGTGTTGATAACAGGTACACAGAAGCTTATGGTCCACATGAAGTGATGCTAAATATAGATGGAATCAACATCTATACCAAAACAATGATAACATGTGATGAAGACCTAATTGGGCAAATCTACGTGGGAAGAGAAGAGTTGAAAGTGAGATCGATCGGACACTGGGCCATGCTTGAAGAAGATGCGATGCACATCTGGACAGAGGCAGATGTGACAGGACACGTGTTAGACATAAGTGGCAAAAAGACTCAGTTACGTGGGTTACTCGATACGGGAGCAGTCTTGAGTGTTATACCAATCGAAACTTGGGAAAGAATGGGCTTCAACAAAGATGATTTGATAGATTCGAGAATACGGTTGTCAGCTGCGATCAAAGGGGCCCTGCGGGTGTTGGGCAGAACGCCGATAATAGCCCTCAATCTGGGGGAACGTAACCTGTGGATGAGCTTTCTTGTGGTAGAAAACCTAGGTGAGTCTGACCAATTTATTTTAGGCAGAGACTTTATCAGGAACTTTGATGTAGCGATTGATCTAAACAACGCAATGTTCAGGATACGGAACCCGGATAGGAGGTACGCAATCAAACCGGTAAATTTAATAATGGCAAATGAAACCAAAGCACCGGTATTCTTGAGTAGGAGGGTGAGGCTAAAGGCGAACGAGGCGGCGATTGTAAGCTTACGAATGAAAAATTACAATGAACTAAGTGACAACAAGCAGGTATGCGTAGTCCCAAATCCAAATAGTCAAAGTGCTGCTGTTTTAGGAAGATCCTTCTCGATTACGAAGAGCGGCCTCTGCGTGAGTGTCTTGTTGAATACCCTTGACATGCCAATCACGATACAGAGGGGGAGGAAACTGGGATATGCTTTACCTGTTAAAACTCGATATGAAATGACGGAAAACCATAAACAAAATGAAGTCGTTGATTGTCCCGATCATAGGGACAAAATTTGTATCTTGAGACGATTAAATAAAATAAAAGATTCAACAGGTCTTGTGAAGTCACTTAAGTCAGAGACGGACGATGGACTATCGAGCTGTTCGAATTTCCCGGAACGGCCCACATTAGACGAAACACAGGGTGATAAACCGGTTCTACCGGATATGAACACTTAAGAGGCAAGTTAACGGACGAACAGCTCGAAGCCATCAAGGACGTACTTGAACGGAACGAAGAGGTTTTTTCAAGACATAAGGCAGACATCGGGTGTTGTAATTTTGTTGAGCATGAAATAGAACTTGAGGAAAACGCAATACCGCACAGGGAGGGGGCGAGGCGCATGACCCCACACAAATCGGATGCGTGTAGGAAGGAGATTGAAACGCTACTAGAGTATGACATGATAGAACCATCCAAATCACCGTGGGCGTGTGGAGTAGTGATGGCCAAAAAGAAAGGCGACCAGTTAAGGTTTTGTTGTGACTTTCGATACCTGAACTCCGTCACGGTGAAGGATGCCTATCCCATACCTAGGATTGATGAGAGCCTCTCGAAGTTAGGTGATGCAAAATTTTTTACGACTCTTGATTTAGACTCTTGATTTGAGGAAGCAGGACAGGGACAACACAGGGTTTGCCTGCGAGTTGGGTCTGTTTCAATGGAAACGGATGCCGTTTGGACTTTGCAATGCCACAGCCACGTTTCAGCGGTTGATGGCACACGCGCTGATAGGCGTGACGAAGAAGTACGGCAATCTGGTAATGGACACCCACACTAGAGGACCACATTGAGAGACTCGACGAAGTATTTGCGTGTATGAGGAGGTCGGGGCTGAAGTGCAAACCATCAAAGTGTGAGATACTCAAGGACTCGATAAAATACTTGGGCAGGATGGTGGACAAACACGGCATCAGACCAGATCCAGACGCGGTAGAGGCAGTCCTAACTTGGAAATCGCCGAAAACGGAACACCAATTGATGAGCTTTCTGGGTTTTGCAAACTACTATAGGGAATTTGTCAAAGGCTACGCAGACAAGGTTTATCCGATGCAACAGTTAATGAGGCACAAGGGCAAGAAGTTCACGTGGAATAACGCAGCAGAAGAGTCATTCCAGAGAATAAAGAAAGAGTTGTGCGAGGCACCAGTACTAGGGATGCCAACAGAGAAGGAGATGTACGTACTGGATACGGACGCGTCGGTAGTAGCGATATCTGGAATTCTCCACCAAGAACAAGAGTGGAACGGGAAGACAATCTTGAGACCGATAGCGTACGGGAGCAAAGTCCTAAGTGACACGGAAATGAAGTACGGAGCACCGAAAGCAGAGATGTTCGCGGTGGTTACCTTTGTCGAGAAATATAGGGCATAACTAGGCAGCGAGCCATTCAAGTTGCGAGTCGACAACCGGGCACTAAGCTGGCTGAAGACGTACTCAATGGACCAAAGTTACATTGGGAGGTGGATAGTTCGCCTGGACGGATACAATATGATAATTGAGCACAGAACACGAGACAAACATCAAAATGCTGACAGCTTGAGCAAGAAGACGGAGTTCTACGAGAGACAAGAACAGAGGGAGGCAGATAGACCTGAATTCAAAGATGGCTTCTCCTTCATGGACAAGGAAACGTATGACAGTCTTTCTCTCACGAGATGGTTGGACAAATCAGGCAAACCGATAGAAGATCACCCCGAGTTACCAAAGGAAACCACGAAAAAAACAATCTTAAGAAAGAACCGAGGGATGCCTATAGGAATAATGCTAAAGTCAAAGATCGTGAGGGAGACGCTCAAAGCAAAAGGCTACGATCTCAACCAAGTGGAAACGGGGGAAGCACAAATGGACGAGGACTTAAAGGGGTTACTCGAGAGACTAGCAGATGATAAGCCCGTGATTCAAAAAAACTGTAGAGAGGAACCTGAGGTCACAATACTGCGGAAGAACGGGACAGCTAGTGATAGAAACACCTCGCAGGTAACTAATCTAGATGGGAAGGAAGTGGTGCAGTCACTGGTTGAAAAGATCCCAGCTGAATTACTTGAACAGACTAGAGTCAGGAGAAAGAGAGTGGAATTCAAGGAAGAAGCTGAATACCTGGGACCAGGTCAAGAGTCCGGGGAGCGGTCCACGTCCACAGAAGAAGAAAACACTGAAGGAAAATATTTGTCCGGGGTGTGTGAAATGTGGGATGTGGATTCGGAAGCGAGCAGTGACAATCAAGATAGTCTCTGCATGATATTGGCAGAAGAAAAGATTAGACACCACGACAGGGAACTACAAACAGATCCGTCCTCAGGAACCTTCAACTTGGACACGCAGGAGATACGAGGTGGTGAAGAACTTGAAAGGATTGCAGTTTCGAGGAAGCCATTCAGGGAGCTATCATGCAATTCGAATGTGAGAACAAATCTGGTGCCGGAAGACGACATGAAGGTGGTGAGGAGGATAGTATGCGTGAAGCTGAATGACGACGTCCACAAACCCGGGGAGATGAATGGGCAGATCATGGCGCTGAAGGAACATGTCAGAGCGAGATACAGGCTGTCGGACCTGGTAAAAGCCCAGAAGAATGACAAGATGACAAGCAATCTCTCCAAATGGATCCGAACTGGGTCTAAGGAGAAAGGGGAACTTGAGGAAGACAGCTACAAGATCCTGAGCCAGTTCTACAAAGAGAGGAAAGAGTTACTCTATCACACGGCTGATGGGGTTGTAGCATGCAAGAGAAAAGAGGAAGACAAGATATAACACAAGCACAACCTCATCATACTACCACAATTATATCAGACAGAGGTGCTGTTCAGATCACATGATCAAATGGGGCACCAGGGGTTAGACAAAATGCAACAAAGAATACTTCACAGGTTCGATTGGCCAGGATTGAGGAAAGCCTGTGAGAGGTGGGTGAATGCATGCCTGGCATGTTTGCAAGTGAAAGACCCTAGGAAGATGAAATTCCCACTCAAGTCGGTGGAAAGCTCGAAATTTAATGAAGTGGTGCAAATAGACCATCAGAAGATCTGTATGACGGACTCAGGGTATAACCAGATACTGGTTATAATTGATCACTTCACAAAGCTGGCAGAGGCGGTGCCGTGTCAAACAGCTTCAGCAGAGGAGACTTATGACCACTTGATAACCCATTGGATATCAAGGTATGGTTGTCCAATGACTTTTCAGTCAGACAACGGCAAAGCCTTTGTGGGAGACTTGACTAAGGAATTAATGAAGAGGTCACACATTGCTCAAGCACACTCAACTACCTACCACCCTCAGACCAACGGACTGGTAGAGAGACAGAATAGAACGTTGGTGAACATGCTGAGGGTATACTGCTCTAGATACATGACGGACTGGGATAAGTATCTGCCTCAAGTCGTAGGGGCATACAACAGTACTCAACACTCAACGACGGGAATCAGCCCATTCATGATGTTGACAGGCAAAGAGAGAGCAATGCCCCTGACGTTCTCTTACCCGGAGTATGAAGGAAAGAGGACGTCGCCTCAAGCTTACGTGAAAGAGGCGATCAGGAGACAGCGGGAAATTAACGAGCTGTGCAGGAGGAACACTGCGCATACGTGAAAGAAGCGATCAAAAGACAACAGGAGTTGAACGAGCTATGCAGGAGGAACACGGCGCAAGCGCAAATGAGGCAACGCAGGAAATATGACGAAAAAATATTACGAGCAAAGCCATATGAAGTGGGCCAATACGTCTGGGTCTTCCAAAATGTCATACCGCCCAAGGGAACAAAGAAACTACTCAAGAAATGGAGAGGGACATTCATGATAACTGAAGTACATCAACAAGGACGGTTCTACCGCTTGAGTACTGGGCGAGCAGCACATTATGAGAACCTGAAGCCTCATATCCCATCCCCAGAGGACTGGTGTGTACCAAAAGACATGGAGGGACTAGAGTACCTACTGGTGGAACCAGCATGGGAAGTGAACGAGAAAGGCACCAGAGATAAAAATGATGGCAATGAAAACTTGAGTTTGGATGACAACGAAAAAATAGACGCGGACTCTGAAGCGGAATCTTTTGTGGAGGAAGATTGGAACGATCCGGATCAAGGTGAGGTGCCGAAGTGGACAGAACCAGACTTGTCAATAGCAGCGGGGACAAGGAGTGGCAATCGCAAACGCACAGGCATGAGGTACAACAGGTACGAGGACAATTTCCTGATCGACAAGATAAAGCCCGATGACCTAAGCAGAGAACTAACAAGTGTGGGCGAGCTGGCGGCAGATGGTGAATGGCAGATCATCAATGATTATGAACTCTATCCACAGGAAGACTACTCGACGCCGGAGCGGGAGACGGATTTAGAACAGAGCGAGATAGAGAGGAGGGAAAATACGAACCTGAGGATATTAGAATGGATGCGCGATGTCAAGAACGAAAGCGAGGAAGGACAGAGCATACAGCAAGTTGACATATCAGCGGGGAAATACATGAAAACGGAGGATCCTCTTTTCGGCTGGACGGCAACAGACAGCCCGCTCGACATTCCGCCAGATAATTCAGACCCAGCATCATCGACGGGGACGTCGATAAATATTTTTGTCCGGGGAGTGGGGGTAGGACTTACCCACACCGAAAATTTGATGATAAAGAAACTCAGAGAAGTGAGAGAAAAGTGCGGACTGGAGCTGGAAGGGGAGGAAGCCGAGCCTACCATAGGACGGAATTTCAAAACGAAGTTTGAAATACCAAACGAATACTCAGAGAATATCCTGATAACGGATAGTGACTTCATTCTGTCAGACAGGACTAGCGCAATCTGTATCACGGCGGACATGAGTTTCAAATCAAGACTGGAAGCAGACTTCAAGAGAGAATACCAGAACGTGGAGTTTCTGTTTAGACAGAGACCGGGACTGGGAGGAATGGCCGCGCTTCCACCATCAGTAGCACAAGTCCCGGGCAAATATCTGTGCTTCCTAGTGACGAGGGTCAATGACAGAAACACGATCGATCCTGAACACGTGATGTTGGCGCTAACGAGACTACGAGACTTCATGATTGAAAGAGGGATAACGGAGGTCTCAATGCCGGTGTATGACCCAAACAGGGGGAAACTGAGCCCAAGGGAATTGTACGCTATCCTACACGTGGTCTTCGCAGAAACTGAGATAATGGTGCATCTTCACAAGAAATACTACTTGAGCATCGCCTGAGTCGGGTACGCGGGGGTCCTGAGTTGGGCATGAGGGAAGAATCTCGAGTTAGGTGTGGGGGTACAAAACAGGTAGAGAATTTTAGAGGTGATTGGCATGACAATTAACATTTTAAATGATTGATGGTGCTAAAACATAAAATGAATCTGCATGTTTTTAGAAAATTTCCAATTGAACTATTTTAAATAGGACGGAAAGGAAAGGGTTTTAAATATAATAGTAAAAGGGGTTTTTAGGTTAGGAACACCACCTGCTAGTCTAAAAATGGAGTGTTATTTTCAGATTGATTTGGTAAAGTCAAATTGACTACTCAACTGTATTCAATTGAAAAAAGAGAACACAAGTTGAACGACACCTCAAGAAGTAATACTCAAGTTGCTCAGGTAATACCTGCTCAGGGTCTTGAGCAGGTGTCGCACGAAGACTTGGGCAGACTCCAGTGTGTGGACTGGCTGAAGGCTCACGAGACACACTTCTCGAGAGCAAAAATAGCAGAGACGGCGGATCTGACTGGGATTCCCACAAAATCGGTGATGGGACCCATTAACTATAGACCTCTCAAGTCATTAGGGAGTCCGGGAATCCCAAACACCGGGAACCCATTAACTATAGACCTCTCAAGTCATTAGGGAGTCCGGGAATCCCAAACACCGAACTAGCATTGCCAGGATTAGGGTGGCCACTCCAGCACAGTTGAGGGTGGTGGACAAGCTGATGGATCCGAGGGAGATGGAATTACCAGACGCCGCGTATGAAGGCACGAAACTGGCCAACGATCCCAGATACGGGAAACCCTGCGGGAATACGCAGCTGGCCAAAACCTTAGCTGTTTATGACAGGGCGGACCCAGCCGCAGCGAGGGTGGTCATCGTAGCGGGATCGGACTTTGAGGGAACGTCTCCCAAATTGTTTTGGCCGGAAACTCTGATATACTCATTGCCCGGAGTGGAGCTGAACCAGATGTTAACCCTGGTGGTGGCAATAAAGTCGGAGATGCCTTGCGAGCCTGAACTGCTGCTGTTTGCAGGGATGAACGATCACTTGCATGCGACGGGGTTTCTTGAGCAGCTCAAGGGTGATGAACCTACGCCGAAGAAGATCTGGGAAGCCATCCATACATGATTTGCAGCCATGAATGAAGTACAAGAGAACGTTGCCTCACAATTTGGCTCCAAGACGAAAGTGGCGTTCACGACGTCCCCCGGCTACGCGAGCATGCCTCCCACTCTACAATTTATGTATGCAATCTTGATCTTGATAGCAGAAGGGAATGGATGGCGTATTTTGATGGCAGCTCCCAATCGGGAACTGGAACCTACAAACTTGAGACTTCGTAGGTCAGAGCTTGCGGCGGCGTGGGCGGATGTGTCCCACGCGTTGAGGGGCTTTCACGAGTTGGCAGACATCCTCATCGTGTTGGACGAGGTCCTCTTGCTGGAGATATCTAACTTTGCTAGGCAACTCAAGCTCAGTCCGATTATAGGGGACGATCATCCAGTGGTGGCTCACCTGACGGCCAGTCTGTGGTTTCGAAACATGGAGGTGACCAGCACAAGCTCCACCAGTAAATCTAGAGGGCCGAGCAACGAGAGGAAGAACGTGGCCGCATCAGAGAAGCAGCTGGAGTCAATGGTGTATCGACTGACACAAGAGGGAGGCAGGTGGCCCTTCCTGACACCAAGGCTGGAGAACGCCACGGAGAAGACAAGAGAAGATGCTCCGCTTCTGGTGAAGCAGATCTGGGATTTTCTTGAGGAGCAGCTGGGAGTGGCTGAAGAGAGGGAAATGACGGTTCGCAGGTTCGTCACGGCAGCCAACGAAGTCACGATTGGAGGATTCTGGAGGGAGCACGCAAGGGGTGAGCTGAGGACGAGGAGGAATCACGAAATTCTTGAGTTCTTGAGACCTTGTTGGGGAAAGGAGTTCCTGGCCGGAGTGTATAGCGCGAAAGATACCATCTTTAAAGCGTTCATAAAGGAAGTGTTGAATATGCCCATCAGTCTGTTGCTGGCACTGTACTTGGTTTACCCAAGGTACCTGTTTAATATGGGCCCAGCATACATGTTCAGTCGGGGCGTGGACACCCTCCGGATAGACGGATACTTGACATTGGTGCTTCTAACCCACGGGGAACTGGAGTCATTTCACCGACTGATGAAATACGGAGAGCCTCTGTCGATGGGGAGAGCACACTCGAGCATTGACACCTACTCGTATAAGTGTGCTGCCGGGCTAAAGACGCTGCTGGTACAGTACCTACTGATGCAGAACCGGCACCTAACTGGAGAAGAAAAGAGCCCGAAGACAAGAGAAGAGTGGAGGAAAGTGAATGGGGCATGCCTCTATTGACGGATCTATGCCTGGCCATGAAATCGGACCCCATGGGGATGATCCGGGGGCTAAAGGATGTCGTAACCTGTATCTATGGACCGGCAGTCACGTTCGCGTTTCCAGATCCTCTGGTGAAAGCTTATCGACACTCAGTGACCCACGTGAGCCTCATAAGCATACTAGATGGAACGACACTTAATTGGTGTCAGCAGGAGGTGCTAAGGGCGCAAATGAGCAACACGGTGCTCTTCGGAAAGGTGAAGGATCCGGAGTTGGTGGCATACAGTTTTCGAGGACAACTGCAGTGCAGGATGGGAGGCAAGCGCGAAGGCCCCATCGAAACTTATCCCAAGTTCTGGAACCTAAACCCCCTGACAGCAAGTGGGCAAGAGATCTTGAGAATTCCCGCATGGAAGAAGAGCTTCGAGCTGGTGAAGAGGGAGTTAGAAGCGATATTGGAGAAGGAAGTCATGCCAGCAAGCATTCCCGAATTCCCGACAGTGAGGAGAATGACCCTGGGGATGAACAGCTCCCTGGTGGTCCCATGCCTTTTCGCAAGAGCAGCAACCGAAGAACAGCAGAAGGAGTTCATCGACGGCTGGGATCCTCTCTTCATCGGCTACACTGCAGCGATTTATTTTCACACCAGCGATGCGAAGATAAATTCATGGACAACTCAAGCCAAGAAAATGAGAGGGTCGATGCCCCCGAAATTCGAGGTGCGAGATGCCGTGAGAACACTTGAGCGGGCAGGTCTAGAGAACCAGTTGCCGGTGTGGGACGATGGCAGGATGATAGTGACTGAAGGGAATATCGCACTGAAAGCAGACGAGGTGCTGTTTGCCACAAGGAAATACCGGGCACCTTACGGACTAGAGCAGGTGGAAAGGAATCAGGAAGGAAAAAAGCTGGATGCAGCAGGCCCATTGCATGTGGCCCTGACAGAGTACAAGGAAACGGGTCCAGCTACGCCAGCACCCCTATCAGTGGATACCCCTGGGGATAAAAGGAGTGGTCCCGTAGAGGATCAATTCAGAAGGATTCTTGAGAGAAGAGAAGCAGAATCGGGGGAGGAGAGCATGGATGAGACTCTCAGCGAGGCAGGAGAGGATATGGAGGTGGGAAATACCCCGGAGCAGAAGCCATCAGAGGAAGAGTTCACCACGCAAGAGCTGTTGAAAGATCTGAGTGGAGAAAATTGGGCAGACACCCCCACGCCACCTTTGACCTCGTCTCCTCGCAAGAACCTAGAGTTGCCACTGACGAGTGAGAATCCCAACATGGGAATGATCTTCTTGAGTGCGGACAAAAGGGAGAAAAACACCTTCGAGGGAAACAGGGATGCCTTCCTAGGTACCCTGGATGCGGATGCTTGGCGAAAATTCTTGAGCGATTTTAATCGAGAAGTGGACGACGACACCACATTGGACGATTTCAAGGAGGAGCTGTGGGACACGGTGGTGAAGTTCGGAGAACCTATCCTGGTGGGGACAGGTCTGGAGGAGAAAGCTAGAGAAGAGCTGCTGAGCAAGATGGTCGAGTTGAGGAAGGCACCACGAAAGACCAGAGAAGACAAATGTAAAGACAGCTCTACTCCGAAACAAAAAACTGACGATAAAATAATTGAACATGTAAGGGGGGATAAGGTTGGAACTAGTAATATAATTAAAAGTACTAATATCCTTAAGGCTCGAGCAGGGGGGGGAGGAAAGAGTTGGAAGGGTTGGGGGGAGACAAGGAAGTCGAATCAGTGATGGTAACGACAACGCCCCCGAGTAAAGACGTGAGGTCTCGCAAGAGGAAGAGAGACGTGGAGGGATTGGGAAGTCCTTCGGCGGATGCGGTCTCGGAGAAGAACTTGAGAGAGACGGCCCCCATGGTTCTGGCACGATGGAAGACAGCAGCCTACAAGAGTAGCTACGATGGAGATGGAGATCCCCACCAGTTCAGCAACGGAAGAAGACTTCAAACCTCAGAAGATAAAAATGAAGCGAGGTTCAACGAGCGGGCAGACGTGGGAAGTGGACGTCGGTAATGAATGGGTCTCAAATGAACACCAGGCTACCGGGAAGCAAGTGACTAGCGATCCTCTTGAGAAAAATAAAACGAGGAACACCGCCCGACCGTGGTGGGTGGCCCTGGAAACATTGCAGGAATTGGAAGACTGCCTGAAGAAGCTCGACAGTGGAGTGTCACGCAAACGACGCAACTGGGCTACCCAGCAGAAGGCTGGTATCAATAAATTAGAATTGGGGAGCCAGCTGAAGAGAACTTGGCAGAGCTTGTTAAAGGATCATTTTGAAGAAGCGATGAGAACATCATCATCGGCATTGCCGTTGATGGCAAATCTCTTTATTAGGACCGCAGGACAACTGATGTTTGCGTGGAGCCTGTTGGGAATAGAGTTAGAGACACTAACTTCGTACGACAAGTTGAAGTTGGGAGGCAAGAACCTAGAGGTATATCGAATGCTGATGCAGCATGTTGCTAGGGACAACTCAGGCTTGAGCCTGGCAAGGAGGAAGGATGCTACCTGCTTCTTGAGATGGACAATGTCGATGATGACTGACAGTACCATCCTAGCATGTCACCAGAGAGCAATTGGAAGCAAGACGCTGGAGAGGAAAGTCTCCACAGTAATCTTGAATGTGTACCAGAGTACTGGGATAGAAAAGGAAGATGGTTCTAGGCAATCTCTGGAGAGCCACAGGAAGTTAGATGAGATACGGAGATTCTACAACAAGAATTTCGAGGAGAAACACGACGCTCACCGTAACCTGGCTCCTCCAGGAGAGTACTCGAAACCCAACAAGAAGGGAGAGTATCAGTATGTGTCTGGAGTGATGGGAATGGCATACAACCCTTTCCTAGACTTAGAAGCTGGAGGTGCCCACAGAAACTATGAGGTGGGGGAGTTGCTGAAGTTCTGGATAGAGAGGATAATGGAGATAGACCCTGTGGAAAGAGAGACCTAGTCTGGGTTTGATTCTCGAGAGAACACCGGAAGTGACAAGTGTGCTACGCTCAAGTAAAAGAGTAGAACTAAGATTGGGTAACGGGATTGGCACGTTGACCACGAATCTTGGAGTGGTGTGGAAGTTGCTCAGGCCCTCTTGCTGTCCACATCCCCATGCGAGCCTGATCGAGGAAGTCACTGAGCGAGTGAGATTGGCGCCGACAGAGGATGAAGATTTAGCGACCTTGAGTATAGTACATAGACTGATCCTGCCTCATATGAAGGAGTCAAGTGAGATGACGAGTGGAACAAGGTCGGCGAAGAAGATGGAGCCGGGCAGTTGTCTTGACTCGACGTGTGGGAATAGCGAGCACACCTGTGATGGACGATCGTGGATCAGGATACAGTCTTTCCAGTCTTTCTAGTCACCTGGTTTGAAGATATCACCGAAAGGGAGAAAAGTGAGATTAGGATAGTGGCTGAGTGTTACGCGACTACCACTGTGAACCTAGCAACAGCTCTGGGGTTGTTCTCGAGAATGTGTAGTCTCCAGTCACTGGAGAGGCTAGAGTCAGAACACCACTTGGTGACCGCGTTGAGCGTGGAGTCATGGCCCGGAGTGTTGCAGGTGACCCAGAAACACATCAAGAGTTGGAAGATTGGACTCGAAGCGGAGATGAGATTTCCCATGAGCGAAGCCTATGGACTGCCTCTAAATGCGAAGTCCCTAGTGGGGTCAGTGATGGCCAACCTATGTGGCAGCCACTATCCATTGCACATGGCGATGGTAGAAGTATCCAGCCAGAGGGTATTGATAGACAAAGCCTTCTCAGTGCCCAAATGTGTAAGACTGGCTCGGATGTCATATCATTCACACAAGCTGTTGAGGAAGATCCGAGGAACAGTGCCTAAAGAACAGAGTGTCCCAATGGTTCATAAAAAACTCAAATTCTAGAGCCAGAACTTACTTCTGTTACCAAAACTGACCAGTATCAAACTTATTTAATTTAGTTATATTACCTAATTCTTGAGTTGCTTAGCAATTTAATTACTCCCTGTACTCGAGTACATCAACATATGAGTCCCCATGTGCCAGTCGGTCATATTTGGAAGTTTGACCTTGAGAGAAGCAAAAAACACTTGATTTTGGAGTGAAATTTAATTTTTTAAAATTTCGAATGGAACCTGTCATGCACGATTTTCTCGCGATAACTGAAAATCAGAAAAGAGAAGTCAGAACAATCGAGTGACAATTGCGGGAAAGTTGCTAGAAAAATCAGTGGGAAATTGCTATTTGCAATTTCAGTAGCGATAAAAATCTAGAGTAGAGCTGTCCCATCTAGAACAGAGACGAGCGCATCCCCACGAACTGGATTGTTGTGATTGGAGTATTATTCTAAACTGGACTAGAGTGAACCTTCGGTGGAAAGGTGGACAGCTAGAGTGTCCCAATGGTTCACGAGAACTGACATTCTAGAGTACAAACTTGTTCTTGTTATTAAAACTGACAAACATTAAACTCATTTTAGTTACTTTATTGATTCTTGAGTTGCACACCGACTTATTTACTTCCTGATTCTTGAGCGTGCTATAATGTGAGTACTAATTTAAAATTCTAGAGTGTGTTTTATAATTGTTATGTTGAGGTAAGGCGAGTTTTAGGTTGAACCATCTGAAATGGATCAAAGTTCCACTGTCCTATAAAAAGTAACTTAACGGATTGTTCCGACCCGGTTTTTAACGGCGTTCATGTATTTTGGGTATCTAGAGACCTGAGTATGGGGACGTTATTAATTCTAGAGTGGGGGGGATATTTTAGTAGTAGCCTTTAAGCTGTAACGGGTCGTGGTCTCGTGTCACAAGCGAACCGAATTGGCTCCGACTGATTTGAGGTGGAAAAACACAAGAGATAGTGTCCCTGACTCTTGAGCCAATAGTTATAGGGCCTATTTTTCTTAAGCCTCATGTGTGACTGCAGTAGACGAATGTTACAGAGTGTTTTTATGGCGCTCCTGGGTGTTTACGACATCAAGACTACGGAGTCGAACCCACTTGAGACAGCTTCGGGCTGAATGCCCATTCTAGAGTACCGGCGGTACGGTTCGGCAGGAACGTGCAAACCTTCCGGTTGTACCGTGATAGCTTTTTAAGAAAACTCGAGAAAACTTCCTGGTACGCTTTCCGAACGAGGCTTAGCTAACCGAGTAAAGGGGGCAACTAGGGGGACAAAAACACGAGCAAAAAGACAAAAAGCAAAACAAAAACCAAAAAAGAATAGAAAAAGGAACAAAAAACCATAAAACGAAAAAAGACAGTGACTTTGACACCAGATTAGTTGGATCAAACCTTTATATTAATTAAATAGTATACCCATACTGTTTTACAAGTTCGATCGTTTCGATCAACCTAGTAATTTAACCCAGTAACCTTAATAAAGAGCCCGAGTGTGGGGCGTTGTCAAGGGTTTTCAGATAGCTTGGAACTTAGCTGGACAACAAGGAGACTTGACTGGAAGAGGTGACCAGCCGAGTGGGAAAGTGGTTCAGGAGCACTTGAGCTGAACCAATAGGAGACTCGACTGGAAGAGGTGACCGGCCGAGTGGGAAAGTGGTTCAGGAACACTTGAGCTGAACCATTAGGAGACTGGACTGGAACAGGTGACCAGTCGAGTGGGAAAGCAGCCAAGAAGGATTTGGCAAATCTCGAGTTCGCAAGTTGGGCAGAACGGGTATCGTTAAAATCCAAATTACATTATAGGAGATAAGTGTAAAATTGGATAAGCGAAATCCCCCGGTTTTGAGGAACGTTTTTACTTGAGCAGGCCTGGAGACAGGTCTACGGTTTTCTCTTGAGAGGTTTAGCACCCGGCGCTTAAGGTGATTTTAGACTCAAGAAGGGGGGCTAAAAAGGGGGGAGGTTAGAAGGGGGGCTGGTTAAGTTAGAGGTTGGCGGTTGTAAATTGTAAAAAGGGGAGAAATTAGAGTAACTAATTGGTCGACATCGTTGATTTAGTTACATTAGTCATTTACACGCGTTGGTCATAGGAAACGGATATCCAAAATTGGAATTAGGTTAGGGTAGGTACCCTGGTCGGATCGGTAGGGGGGAACGGACATAGACAGTTTTTGTGATACCCCATAAGATCGCTAGCAGGGGGGAAGGAAACGCGTGGCAATTAGGTACCAGACATTTTTTTTTCCGACGAAAGGTAGACATTGGTCACCTTTGAAATTTAGGTGGGCTCATTTTTCAGTTTTTATTACTTTTTCTGGCTTGGATTTTTTGTTGCATTTTGGGGAGGATTTGTGTTTAGTTTTTATACGAACAGGTGATCACAAGATACCTGCGCACAGGTTTTGGTCTCAAGTTGCTTGGAACATTGAAATAGAGGTAACTAAAAAGAAATAAGAAAAAAGGGGGGTCAGCATTTGGCTTTTAAGAGAGGGTTTTTGGGGAAATTTTACTAGAGCTTGAGTGGTGGTACAAGGTACAGTGAATCAAGAAGTCCCCATAACGAAGAAGAGAGAGGTCCCACCGCTCAGACACTTGTCAACAGTCTTGGGACAGTGCCAAAGAAGTCCTGGGACAGTGTTGGACCAGAACAGTCTTGATACAGTCTTGGGACAGTGGTCTTGGGACAGTGGTCTTGGGACAGGGTCTTGGGACAGTGGTCTTGGGACAGTGGTCTTGGGACAGGGTCTTGGGACAAGTGGTCTTGGGACAGTGGTCTTGGGGCAAGGGTCTTGGGACAGTGTCTTGGGACAGGGTCTTGGGACAGTGGTCTTGGGACAGTGGTCTTGGGACAGTGGTCTTGGGACAAGGGTCTTGGGACAGTGGTCATGGGACAGTGGTCTTGGGACAGTAGTCTTGGGACACTAGCCTTGGGACAGTGGTCTTGGGACACTAGCCTTGGGACACTAGCCTTGGGACAGTAGTCTTGGGACACTAGCCTTGGGACACTAGCCTTGGGACAGTAGTCTTGGGACACTAGCCTTGGGACAGTAGTCTTGGGACACTAGCCTTGGGACAGTAGTCTTGGGACACTAGCCTTGGGACACTTGCCTTGGGACAGTAGTCTTGGGACACTAGCCTTGGGACAGTAGTCTTGGGACACTAGCCTTGGGACACTAGCCTTGGGACAGTGGTCTTGGGACACTAGCCTTGGGACACTAGCCTTGGGACACTACTCTCAGGTCAGGGGTCTTGGGACACTGACGGAGTACTGGGACATTACCGAACAGTCTTGGGACAGTAAAAGGAAGCCTGGGACGGTACGAAGAAGAGTAGGGACGGTAACTGGAAGTCTTAGGACAGTATAAAAATTGAAGTAAAATTACAACAAGCTGTTTTAAGACAGGATTAAGACAGAACAAGACTAATTGGAACCCGGTACAGTTGGGACCACGAATAAAGAAAATTACTCGAAGATTTTAGAGAACTGGAACAAGGTTTTTATCACGTTGTATATTTTCTTTTAAGAATTTGTCTCCACAAAATTTTTTATTCTTAGAATAGAATTGTGTATAAAATAATATTGTAAATAAGAGCAATTGTAAATAGAAATAATGAGACGGAGTAGGGTACCGGTGCTTGAAAAAAGGTCAAGTGGATCAAACACGAAATATAACTCGTCGCTGCGTGGAACGACATCAAGGAGCCCAGGCAAAACATAAAATAACTTTTCAGTTAGCATGGTCAGCACGAGAAGTGGCACCGAGAGCAAGACGCGAGAAGATGCGAGGGAAATACAGGTGGAGCCCACAATCGAAATCGACCTAGAGACACCAGACCAGAGCGTAGATGAAGTGGAGAAAAAGACAACGGAATCCACACCGATGCCCCATATGGAAGATCAAAATCCAAAAACCGTGGAGTTTTCGCCGATAGACGCGTTGGAAGACACAACAGGCAATACCAGAGAAACGGTGAAAGATGACTCTCAAGTAAAGAAGACATCTTTTACAGAAAAGTTGGCGATGATGGTCGGAATGAAATCCAAAGACAACACGGCCGAGGAATCACAGACTGGAAGAGCACGAACAATTGGGACAGTGAGCACGAAGGCGACAGAAGCCGACCCAAAGGAAGAACAAGCCAGAAAGGAAGCGACAGCTGGAAACAAGACAACGGCTGATCATGAAACAGCTACCCTTGAGCTTGGAGACCTGATGACAAAACTAAATCAGATCGACAAGAGACTGAAGTACAGTGAGGAAGATAGAGACTTAATAAGGAAAGAGTTGAAATACAACAAACACGAGTATCTGGATAGTTATTTTAACCTGGCTAAGGCGACAGACGAGAGACTCCAGCAGATGTCGGACAAGGTAGATGCCACCAATGAAGAACGAGATAAGAACATCAAAAAAGATATGCAACAGTTGAAAAACCGATATGATGATGTCAACAGCCAGTTAGGTAGCCTGGAAAAGAGAATGGACATAATGAACAGGAATCAGGCCGAAAGTTCGTGTGCAATACAGGCGAAGTTGGATGCAATCTTGAGAAATTCTACCTCACAAGAAAGACCGGCAGCGGATCGCACGCAAGGCACCAGAGTTGACTTTGTGGAACCACAAAGGGGCAAACGGTAATCGACACCGTTGCCCTTAACCCGGGACACGGTGAGCATAGCACCAACAGCTGCTAAAACAATCATGAAGAATGGAACGTCAAGTACAACGACTGGCCCGGGGGACTCAACAGCTAACAGCAACGCAGGTCCGGATGCTATGACATGGGCAAGCACTTGGGAGATGATGAACAGGACTCTAGAGGCCTTCGCCACGAGGAACACTGACTCGAGCGATAGGAGGGACGGAAAATTAAGAAAAACTTTCAAGAAGCCAAAGGAATTCAAAGACGACTCCGATGGATGCATCGACACTTGGGTGGAAGTGATGAGATTACACCTAGAGCAAGATAACTTAAATGATGAAAGACAAGCATGCACGGCCATACTCAGCAACTTAGAAGGCACGGCATTAAAATGCGTGGTCGCAAAGAAAGAAGAAGAACGCGACACCGCGGACAAGATCTTCGAGATATTACTGAATCGATTCGGGTCAGGCATGAAGGGTCACCAAGCGATGATGCGATTTGAAAAGAGAAGGCAGAGGGACGACGAGTCAATAGATCGGTTCCTAGATGATCTCGAGAGCTTGAGAAGAAGGAGTGACCCAGAGGAGTCGACAAACAGAAGAAACTTCAGCATTGCCTCGAAGTTCATTGATGGGGTAAAAAGTGATGACTTAAGGACAATGTTAGCTACATACTACACATTGTCGAAAAACAGCGCACCAACCCCAGAAGAAATGAGACAGAAATCAAGGGAATGCATGCTGATGAAGCCCAAGAAATACTCATATTCGGAAAACAGGAACACACAGGTGGGAAGCCAACCCCAGAGGTCATCATGGTACAAACCTAGAGATGATATGGACAAGCGCAGATCATGCGCGAACTGCGGGTCAGCGGACCACCACGTGGCTGACTGCACAACATACAAACAAGGCATGAAGAGCCTAGGATACGCACCGGATGAGGAGGACATGAGCCAGATGGAGGAACACGAGTACTATAATGGCTTAATCATCAAGATAGGCGCTAGATGCTTCTTCTGTAACCAGGAGGGGCACTTCAGAATGTGTTGTCCCTTGTTCTGGGAAGCGGTCAAGGACCAGAGTCACCCCAAACATAAGTTGGCATTAGCGGCACAGTTTGAATCGAGGAACTTAGGAACACCAAGCACGGAATTGCCAACGAAGACAGTGAAAGCTGTAACACATGTTAATGGTGCGATAGAATCCGCGGCAGGGAATTCTCTAGAGATAAATTATGAGAAAGCGGCGACGGAAGCAATTGCCAAAGTGAAACAGGATCTGGCTGCGAAAGAAATAGAGCAACGACTAAAGCTGGAGATCGAAAAACAGAATTTTAACGAAGCATTAACCGGATCGAACCCAACACCAGAGGCTGTACCAGGCTCAACAAAGACCGGGAATTGTAACACTGTAAAAATGGTGACAGGTAAGCCTTTTGGCATATCGAAAATCGGGGCAAGAATAATGTCGATAATCACAGTGGGCGGCCACGAGGTAACCAGAAACTTGAGCGAGCCGAGCGACCAGACAATAATGCACATTGACGTGTATGCAGACTATTTGAGTAGTATAAGCCCACAAACGACTTCTAGAGCACTGAGAGCACTACTCATGAGAGGGGGCAGCAAGTCGGTACGTGTTGATAGCAGATATACTGAAGCTTATGGTCCACACGAGGTGATGCTAAATATAAATGGGATTAACATCTATACCAAAACAAGGTTAACATGTGACGAAGACCTAATTGGACAAATCTACGTATGGAAAGAAGAATTGAAAGTGAGATCGATTGGACACTGCGCCATGCTTGAAGAAGATGCAATGCACATCGGGACGGAGGCAGATGTGACAGGGCACGTGCTGGATATAAGTGCTGGACACGGGAGCACGTGCTGGGCACGGGCACGTGCTGGACACGGGAGCAGTCTTGAGCGTCATACCAATCGAAACCTGGGAGAGGATGGGCTTTGACAAAGGTGACTTGATAGACTCGAGAATACGGCTGTCAGCTGCAAACAAAGGGGCCCTTCGGTTGCTGGGCAGGACGCCGATAATAGCCCTCAATTTGGGGGAACGTAACCTGTGGATGAGCTTTATCGTGGTAGAAAACCTAGATGAATCTGACCAATTCATTTTGGGCAGAGACTTCATCAGGAATTTCGACGTAACGATTGATCTAAATAACGCAATGTTCAGGATACGGAACCCGGATAGGAGGTACGCAATCAAACCGGTAAATTTAATAATGGCAAATGAAAACAAAGCACCGGTATTCTTGAGTAGGAGGGTGAGGCTAAAAGCTAATGAAGCGGCAATCGTAAGCTTGAGGATGAAAAATTACAATGAACTAAGTGACAACAAGCAAGTGTGTATAGTTCCAAATCCTAATAGTCAAAGTGCTGCTGTTTTAGGAAGATCATTCTCGATAACGAAGAGCGGCCTCTGCGTCAGTGTCTTGTTGAATACCCTTGATATACCGATCACGATACAGAGAGGGAGGAAACTGGGTTATGCTTTACCGGTTAAAACTCGATATGAAACGATTGAGAACTCAAAACAAAATGAAGTTGTTGATTGTCCCAATCACAGGGACAAAATTTGTATCTTGAGACGATTGCAGAAAATAAAAGATTCTTCAGGTCTTATTAAATCACTTAAGTCAGAAACGGACGATGGGCTGTCGAGCTGTTCGAACTTTCCAGAGCGACCCACACTAGATGAAATGCAAACTGATAAACCGGTTCTGCCAGAGATTGAACATTTGAGGGGCAAACTGAAAGATGAACAGCTCGAAGCCATCAAGGACGTACTAGAGCGGAACGAGGAAGTTTTTTCGAGGCATAAGGCGGATATCGGGTGTTGTAATTTCGTTGAGCATGAGATAGAACTTGAGGAAAACGCGGTACCACACAGGGAGGGGGCGAGGCGAATGACCCCACACAAATCGGACGCGTGTAGAAAAAAAATCGAGACGTTACTAGAGTATGACATGATAGAACCATCCAAGTCACCGTGGGCGTGTGGAGTAGTGATGGCCAAAAAGAAAGGCGACCAGTTGAGGTTTTGTTGTGACTTTCGATACCTGAACTCCGTCACGGTGAAGGATGCCTATCCCATACCTAGGATTGATGAGAGCCTCTCGAAGTTAGGTGATGCAAAATTTTTTACGACTCTTGATTTAGGCTCGGCCTTTTGGCAGGTACCACTACGGAAGTAGGACAGGGACAAGACAGGGTTTGCCTGCGAGTTGGGTCTGTTTCAGTGGAAACGGATGCCGTTTGGACTTTGCAATGCCACAGCCACGTTTCAGCGATTGATGGCACACGCGCTGATAGGCGTGACAAAGAAGTATGGCAATCTGGTAATGTGCTACGTGGATGAAAGATGAAAAGATTGGGGCTAAAGTGTAAACCATCAAAGTGCGAGATACTCAAGGACTCAATAAAATACTTGGGCAGGATGGTAGACAAGCACGGCATCAGACCTGATCCAGACGCCGTGGAAGCAGTCCTAACCTGGAAGTCACCGAAGACGGAACACCAGTTGATGAGCTTCCTGGGATTCGCTAACTACTACAGAGAGTTCATCAAAGGCTATGCGGACAAGGTGTACCCGATGCAACAATTGATGAGGCACAAGGGCAAGAAGTTCACATGGAACAACGCAGCAGAAGAGTCATTCCAGAGAATAAAGAAAGAGCTATGTGAGGCACCAGTACTGGGTATGCCGACTGAGAAAGGGGTGTACGTGCTGGACACGGATGCGTCGGTAGTCGCGATTTCTGGGATTCTCCACCAAGAACAAGAATGGAATGGGAAGACAGTCTTGAGACCAATAGCGTACGGGAGCAAAGTCCTGAGTGACACGGAAATGAAGTACGGAGCACCAAAAGCAGAGATGTTTGCGGTGGTTACCTTTGTCGAGAAATACAGGGCATACCTGGGCAGTGAGCCATTCAAGTTGCGAGTCGACAATCGAGCACTGAGCTGGCTGAAAACGTACTCAATGGACCAAAGTTACATTGGGAGGTGGATAGTTCGCCTGGATGGATACAACATGATAATTGAGCATAGAACACGAGATAAACATCAGAATGCCGACAGCTTGAGTAAGAAGACGGAGTTCTATGAGAGACAAGAGCAAAGAGAGGCAGACAGACCTGAAATCAAAGATGGCTTCTCCTTCATGGACAAGGAAACATACGACAGTCTTCCACTCGAGATGGCTGGACAAGTCAGGCAAACCGATAGAAGATCATCCTGAATTGCCTAAAAAGCTTCAAGAGAAGACCATCTTGAAGAGGAGCAAGAGAATTCCGACTGAGATTATACTCAAGTCGAAGATCGTGAAGGAGACGCTCAAGGCAAAAGGCTATGATCTTAACCAGGTGGAAGCAGGAACTGCACAGATAGATGATGACTTAATGAGTTTGCTCGAGAAACTATCAGATGATAAGCCCGTGATCCAAGAGAAGGGTAAAGAGGAACCGGAAGTCACTATACTTCGGAGTAAAGAGACAGTGAACGATACTAACTCATCAAGAGGAAGCGTCACTGACAGCAAAGATGTCGTGCGGTCACTAGTTGACAAAATCCCCGAAAACATTCTGGAGCAGACCAAGGTTAGGAAAAAGAAAGTGACGTTCAAAGAAGATACTGAACACCTGGGACTAGGTCAAGAGTCCGGGGAGTGTTCCAGGTTCACGGAAGAAGGAGCCGGAGAAGGAAAATCGTCCGGGGAGCGTGAAGGATGGGATGAAGACTCGGATGAGAGCAGCGAAAACCAAGACAGTCTGTGCATGATATTGGCGGAAGAAAAGACAAGGCACTACGACAGGGAGTTACAGACGGATCCATCTTCAGGAACATACAACATGGACATACAGGAGATGCGAGGTGGTGAGGAACTTGAGAAAATTGCGGTTGCAAGGAGACCATTCAGGGAACTATCATGCAACTCAAACATCAGAACGAATCTGGTGCCAGAAGATGATATGAAAATCGTAAAAAGGATGATATGCGTGAAACTGAGTGATGACATCCACAACCCTGGTGAGATGAATGGACAAATCATGGCGCTAAAGGAGCATGTCAAGGCGAGATATAGGCTGTCAGACCTAATAAGAGCCCAGAAGAATGACAAAATGACAAGTAACCTCTCCAAATGGATCCAGTCGGGGGTCAAGGAGAAGGGAGAACATGAGGAAGACAGCTACAAGATCTTGAGCCAGTTCTACAAAGAAAAGAAAGACTTACTTTATCACACAGCTGATGGGGTGGTAGCGTGCAAGAGGAGAGATGAGGAAAAGATATTACACAAACACAACCTCATCATACTACCACAATTGTACCAGACGGAGGTGCTTTTCAGATCACACGACCAGATGGGCCACCAGGGGATAGACAAAGTACAACAAAGGATACTTCACAGGTTTGATTGGCCAGGAATGATAAAAGCTTGCGAGAGATGGGTGAATGCCTGCCTGGCATGTCTCCAGGTAAAAGACCCAAGGAAGATGAAGTTTCCACTCAAGTCAGTTGAGAGCTCAGAGTTCAATGAAGTGGTGCAGATAGACCATCAAAAAATTTGCATGACAGAGTCGGGATATAATCAGATACTGGTTATAATAGATCACTTCACAAAGTTGGCGGAAGCGGTTCCGTGCCAGACAGCCTCGGCCGAAGAGACATGTGATCATCTGATAACGCATTGGATATCGCGGTATGGTTGTCCAATGACTTTCCAGTCGGACAACGGCAAAGCTTTCGTGGGGGACTTGACAAAAGAATTGATGAAGAGATCGCACATTGCTCAAGCGCACTCGACGACCTATCATCCACAGACCAATGGGTTGGTAGAGAGACAAAACAGGACACTGGTCAACATGTTAAGGGTGTACTGCTCAAGATACATGACGGACTGGGACAAATACCTGCCACAGGTAGTAGGAGCCTACAACAGTACACAGCACTCAACTACGGGAATCAGTCCTTTCATGATGTTGACGGGCAGGGAGAGAGCAATGCCTCTGACATTCTTTTACCCGGAATACGAGGGGAAAAGGACGTCGCCTCAGGCATACGTGAAAGAAGCGATCAAAAGACAACAGGAGTTGAACGAGCTATGCAGGAGGAACACGGCGCAAGCGCAAATGAGGCAACGCAGGAAATATGACGAAAAAATATTACGAGCAAAGCCATATGAAGTGGGCCAATACGTCTGGGTCTTCCAAAATGTCATACCGCCCAAGGGAACAAAGAAACTACTCAAGAAGTGGAGGGGACCTTTCATGATAACGGAGGTTCATCAACAAGGACGGTTCTATCGCTTGAGTACTGGGCGAGCGGCACATTATGAAAATCTGAAGCCTCACGTCCCGTCCCCAGAGGATTGGTGCATACCGAAGGACATGGAGGGTCTTGAGTACCTGGTGGTAGAGCCAGCGTGTGAAGTGAATGAAAAAGGCACCAGAGAGAAAAATGATGGTAATGAGAACCTGAGTTTGGACGACAACGAAAGGATAGGAGGGGAGTCAGATGCAGGATCATTTGTAGAAGAAGACTGGAACGACCCGGAGCAAGATGAGGTGCCGAAATGGATGGATCCGGATCGACCGACACCACCGGAAACCAGGACTGGCAATCGTAAACGCACCGGCATGAGGTACAACAGGTATGGGGATGACTTCTTGATCGATAAGATACAGCCAGACAAATTGGGCGAGGAACTACTGAACGCAGGCGAACTGGAAGCCGGAGAGGAATGGCAGGTCATTGACGATGGTGGACACTATCCGCAGGAAGACCACTCGACGCCGGAATTAGAGACGGATCTTGAGCAGAGTGAGATAGAGAGGAGGGAGAACACGAACTTGAGGATACTAGAGTGGATGCGCGATGTCAAGGACGAGAGCCACGAAGGACAAAGCATTCGACAAGTCGATGTATCAGCGGCAAATTACATGAAGACAGAGGACCCTCTTTTCGGATGGACGGCAACAGACAGGCCACTGGACATTCCTCAGGACATTTCAGACCCGACAACATCGACGGGGACGTCGATAAATATTTTTGTCCGGGGAGTGGGGGTAGGACTTACCCACACCGAAAATTTGATGATAAAGAAGCTCAAGGAAGTGAGAGAAACAAGCGAATTGGAGCTGGAAGAAGAAGAGCCGGAGCCTACCATAGGTCGGAATTTCAAAACGAAATTTGAAATACCCAATGAGTACTCGGAGAACATCATGATAACGGATAGTGACTTCATCCTGTCAACCAGGACTAGCGCGATCTGCATCACGGCGGACTTGAGTTTCAAATCAAGATTGGAAGCTGACTTCAGAAGAGAGTACCAGAACGTGGAGTTTCTGTTCAGACAGAGACCAGGACTAGGAGGGATGGCAGCGCTTCCACCATCAGTAGCACAAGTCCCGGGCAAATATCTGTGCTTCCTAGTGAAGAGGGTCAATGACAGGAACACAATTGATCCCGAACACGTGATGTTGGCACTAACAAGACTACGAGACTTCATGATTGAAAGAGGAATAACGGAGGTCTCAATGCCGGTGTATGACCCAAACAGGGGCAAACTGAGCTCGAGGGAATTGTACGCTATCCTACATGTAGTCTTTGCGGAAACTGAGATAATGGTGTATCTGCACAAAAAATACTACTTGAGCATCGCCTGAGTTGGGGACAAAGGGTCTCGAGTTGGGTGTGAGGGAGAAGTCTTGTGTTAGGTACTGGGGTGCGACACAGGTAAAGGGATCTTAAGACGTGATTGGCATGACAATTAAATTTAAAAAAAAAAAAGAATTAACGGTGCTAAAACATAAAATGAATCTGCATGCTTTTAAGGAAATTCCAATTGAATCGTTTTAAATAGAATGAAAATGATACGATTTTAACCATACTGGTAAAAAGGGGGGGGTTTCTAGGTTAGGAGCATGACATGTTAGGTCTTAATGTGGTTTCTGTTTTCAGATCAAGTTTGAAAAACAAAGTGAAAATCCAACTACACTCAAGCGAGAGACAGAAAGAGAAATCTTGATTGAACTCGCGATAATCGATATCTACAGCAAGTGTTTGCAAGGGAACATTTCTAGAGAATTCTTGAGTTGGGTAATACTTCAGTCGGTAAGGTGATTCTTGAGCTGGTAAGGTAATTCTTGAGCTGGTTAACACATACCTGTATACATCCCGAAGCCACAAAGAATGGCAGACAGATTCTGGAAATCCATGCCCGCGGCCCTGAAGAAGCCTACTCTGGATGAGCTGTACAGACGCCTGAGGGACCTGGACTATACCCAGATAGACGAGAGAATGGCGGTAATGCTGAATGCCATCCTCCAGTTGGAAGACCAGGGTGAATGCAGGGAGTCTGCGACGGAGGCTGTCTTGATGATCGGCTACACCACCGAGGGTATATCAAACCAAGAACAGACCAGATGGTTGTCTTGGAATGTGGATGGAGGAGTAAGGGGCTTTGACTTGGCAAGGAATCCTGGCCTGAGTAACAATACCGAATATGGCGCAGGGGAATTCCCACTACCAACTAGGCCAACAGCAAGATCTACAGGCCAAAGCTCGAGTAAGGTGCTATCGATGACGCGAGCACAACAGACGACTGAGGCATACCCGGATCTTGGTGTTCTAAAGAAAGAGCTCGAGAAGACGCAGAAGGAAAGGAACAAGGCGAACCTCGATCGGGATCAGGCAAAGCTGGATCGGGAGAAGGTTCAGCTGGAAAGGGACCAGGCGGTCAACGAGCGAGATCAGACTCTGAGGTTGCTTGAGATGCTAAAAGTTGAACATCAGCAGGAACTAAGGGTGCGGGAGAACGCCGCGAATCGTGATCAACTGAAGTCGGAGTTGGAGAGAATAGAACAACGACAACGTGAGCTTGACGCACAGAAGGGAGCCAGGCCAAAGTGAGCGAGTGGTGACCAGCTCGAGGCCAGAGTCGCGCATGGAGGTGGATGAAGCTCCCAGGGCAAGAGGACGGTTCAACCTTGACCGCGAGGCCAGAGAACACATGAGTGAAGGGTTGGAAGTCTGGATACCGAATGACGCAACGCCTTCCTTGCGTAGCCTAGAGACACAACCTGTACGTCCACTAATGGATGTGGTGCTGCCGGGATATACCCCAACCTCGACCTCGAGCGACAGTCAGGTGAGTGGCGGCTCATCGCGCCTGAAAGAGCTAGGCGAGAAACTACAGCAGAAAAACCGTGAAAGATCGGCAAGACCGGAGCTTCCCCCAACTTGGAGGGAACAGCCGGTCAGGAGTGTCGTGATATCGAGTTATAAGAAAAATACAGAGGGGAGGTACCACAGGCACAATCGACTGGATTGGAGTGCGGAACAGGGAGCCAGGAGGGACTGCTTCCATGATGCAGCCTGGGTGGAGTACCTCGCGCCACCTCGTGTGCCAGAGGGTGCAGTTCACCTAATCATAGGGGACAGCCTGGTGCGGGTGTTGACCCGGATCCAGTCGCATTGGCAGACAGGAATCTTGAGTTTCGCTGGAGCTGCCACGCCACAGATGTTGGCAACCCTGGACATGCTAGGGATGACTAAAGTATACACGGTGACCCTGATGATCGGGACTAACGATGTGTCAAGGGTAGAAGCGAGGAAAATAACGAGGCTGTACGACAAGATGAGCTGCCTTCTTGAGGAGCTGAGGATCCAGATGGACCCCATCCTGCTGACGGTATGTACGGTCCCCTACAACATGATGTTTGATCAGCACGCCTTGGAGATGAACGAGAAGGTGCGGAACCTAAACAAGGTGATCCGAGACATACACCGGAAGAGTGTGCTTCCTGTCAGACTGTTGGACGTAGCGGAGCGCATGGAGAAAAAGGGATTCCCTGAAGACACCTCCAATGAATCCATTTCCCACAAAAGCGATCATGGGACCCATTAACTACAGACCTCTCAAGCTGTTGGGGGTGTCCTGGACTCATAGCAGAACCCCCCAAACACCGAACGAGCATCGCCAGGATCAGGTTGGCGACCCCGGCACAGTTGAAAGTGGTAGACAAACTACTCAATCCAGGGTCGATGGAATTGCCGGATGCCGCTTACGAAGGCTCGAAATTGGCGGAAGATCCCAGGTACGGGAAGCCCTGTGGCAGCACCCAGCTGGCCAAAACCCTGGCAGTTTATGATAGAGCAGATCCAGCTGCTGCGAGAGTAGTCATTGTGGCGGGGTCGGACTTCGAAGGAACGTCTCCCAAGTTGTTCTGGCCGGAGACTCTGATATACTCTTTGCCAGGAGCTGAATTAAATCAGATGTTAACTCTGGTGGTGGCAATAAAGTCGGAGATGCCCTGTGAACCTGAGCTGCTATTGTTTGCAGGAATGAATGATCACCTGCACGCGATGGGACTTCTTGAGCAACTGAAGGGCGATGAAAATCCGACATCGAGGAAGATATGGGAAGCCATTCAGGCGTTGTTTGCGGCGATGAATGAAGTGCAAGAGAATGTTGTCTCGAGATTTGGGTCCAAGACGAAGGTGGTGTTTACCACATCCCCTGGATACGCGAATATGCCACCCGCCCTACAATTCGTGTACGCGGTCTTGATCCTGATAGCAGAAGGGAATGAATGGCGGATTCTAATGGCAGCCCCCAATCGGGAGTTGGAGCCATCGAACCTGAGGCTTCGCAAGTCAGAATTGGCGGCGGCATGGGCGGACATATCTCATGCACTGAGGGGCTTTTATGGACTAGCCGACATCCTGATCGTATTAGATGAGGTGCTCTTGCTAGAGATATCGAACTTTGCCAGGCAACTCAAGTTCAGCCCAGTCATCGGGGACGATCACCCGGCGATAAGCCAATTGACGGCCAGCTTGTGGTTTCGGAGTATGGATGTGAAGATCACAAACTCCACCAGCAAGTCTAGAGGTCCCAGTAACGAGAGAAGAAATGTGGCCGAGACGGAAAAGCAATTAGAATCGATGAAATATTGATTGACTCAAGAGAATGGCTGGTGGCCATTTTTGACACCATGGCTGGAGAACGCCACGAACAAGACGAGGGAGGAAGCACCACCCCTCGTGAAACAAGTCTGGAGTTTTCTGGAGAAACAACTGGAGCTGGCCGAAACAAGAGACATGACGGTGGCTAGATTTGTCTCGGCCGCCAATGAAGTGACGGTTGGAGGGTTCTGGAGAGAGCATGCCAAGGGTGAATTGAGGACTAGGAGGGATTATGAGATTCTCAAGTTCTTGAGTCCTTGCTGGGAGAAGGAATTCATGGCAGGAATGTTCGGCACCACGGCGACTATCTTTGGAGCCTTCGTGCAGGAGATACTGGGCATGCCCATCAGCCTGCTCTTGGCTTTGTATTTGGTTTACCCCAGATACTTGTTCAACATGGGCCCAGCATACATGTTTAGTCGAGGAGTGGAGACACTTCGAGTTGATGGGTACCTGGCACTATTACTCTTAACCCATGGGGAATTGGTGTCGTTTCATCGATTAATGGAATATGGAGAGCCTCTGTCTATGGGGAGAGTCCACTCGAGCATTGAAACCAGCTCCTACAAGTGTGCCGCAGGGTTGAAGACGTTGTTACAATACCTCATGATGCAGAATCGGCACATGACGGGTGAAGATGAGAATCCAACCTCGAGAGAAGAATGGAAGAAGACGAATAGAGGGATGCCTCTGCTGACGGACCTATGCCTGGCAATGAGGTCGGACCCAATGGGGATAATCCGGGGCCTAGAGGAGGTGGTGACCTGCATTTATGGTCCAGCGGTGACGTACGCGTTCCCAGATCCCCTGGTGACAACGTATCGTCACTCTGTAACGCACTTGAGTCTTATCAGTATACTGGATGGGACGGCGTTAAATTGGTGTCAGCAGGAGGTGCTCAGAGCGCGAATGAGCAAGACGGTACTCTTTGGAAACGTGAAAGATGCCGAGCTAATACTGTACAACTTCAGGGGGCAAATGCAATGTAGAATGGGAGGCAAGCGAGAGGGTCCCATCGAAATGTATCCCAAGTTCTGGAACTTGAACCCATTGACGGCAGACGGACGAGGGATCTTGAGAGTTCCTGCCTGGAAGGAGTGCTTTGCACTGGTGAAGAGGGAGCTGGAGACCATAATGGAGAAAGAAATCCTCCCAGCCACCATACCTGAGTTCCCAATAGTCAGGAGGATGACCTTAGGAATGAACAGTCCTTTGGTAGTTCCATCCATAATGGCGAGGATGACGACGGAGGAAATGCAGAAGTATTTCACTGATGGCTGGGACCCCCTGTTCATCGGCTACACGGCGGCGGTCTACTTCCATACTAGCGAGGCGAAGGTAAATTCGTGGACGACGCAAGCGAAAAAGAGGAGAGGTTCGCAACCCCCCGGATATGAGGTGCGAAAGGTCTTGAGAACTCTTGAGCAGGAGGGACTTGAGAACATGCTACCCGTATGGGATGATGGCAGGATGATCATGATGGAGGGGCACGTCGCATTGGTGGACGATATGAAATTTGCAACGAGAAAATATAAGGCACCCTATGGCCTAGAACAGGTAGAAATGAGACAGGAGGGAAAAGAACAAGATGCCGCAGGTCAACTGCATGTACTTCTGACGGAATACAAGAAACTGGACCCTACGACACCATCACCACTGTCAGTGGACACGCCTGGAGACAAGAGGAGTGGACCCGTTGAGGACCGATTCAAAAGAATTCTCGAGAGAAGGAGAAATGAATCAGAAGAAGAGAGTATGGATGAAACTCTCAGTGAAGCCGGTGAAGACATGGAAGTGGGGAATACGCCTGAACCAGGGCCATCAGGGGAGGAGCTCACCACTCAAGAGCTGTTGAAAGACTTGAGCGAGGAGAATTGGGCAGATACTGCCACCCCACCTCTGAATCCGTCCCCCCGGAAGAACCTGGAATTGCCATTGGCAGGTGAGACTTTCAATATGGGGATGTTACTCTTGAGCTCGGAGGAGAGGGAAAGGAACACGTTCGAAGGGAACAGGGACATGTTCCTGGGATCTCTGAAGGACGATGCTTGGCAGGAGTTCTTGGAAGAATTCAATCAAGAAGTGAGCAGCGAGACGACGCTGGACAAATTCAAGGAGGAACTGTGGGACACAGTCGTAAGATTTGGAGAACCGCTTCTGATAGGAACGGGCCTGGATGAGAAGGCGAGAAAAGAGCTGCTGAGCAAGCTGGTAGAGCTGAGGAATTCACGATCGAAGACTAGAGAAGAAAAATGTGAGGACAGCTCTACTCTGAAACAAAAAACTGTAGATAAAAGAGTTGATGATATAAAAAGGGATAAGGTTGGGACTAGTAATATAATTAAAAGTACTAATATCCTTAAGGCTCGAGCAGGGGGGAGGCAAGAGTTGGAAGGATTGGATAGAGAGGTCGAATCAGTGATGGTAGCTACAACACCCTCAAGCAGAAATGTGAAGACTCGCAAGAGGAAGAGAGAAGTAGAAGGATTGGGTAGTCCTTCAGTGGATGCTGTTTCAGAAGGAAACTTGAGAGAGACGGCGCCCATGGTTTTGGCTCGATGCAAGACGGCGGCATACAAGAACAGCTCAGAGCTCAGAAGACCACTTGAAGTAGAAAGGGAAATAGAGACTTCACCAGTTCGACATCGGAGGAAGACTTCAAGCCTCAGAAGATAAACGTAAAGAGAGGTTCAACGAACGGACAGACATGGGAAGTGGATATCGGCAAAGAATGGATCTCGAAGGCACATCAGGACATGGGCAAGCAAGTGACGAGTGATCCATTGGAGAGGAACAAGACGAGGAACACTTCCCGGACGTGGTGGGTGGCCCTTGAAACATTGAAAGAAATGGAGGACTGCTGGAAGAAGTTGGACAGTGGAGTAGCTCGCAAGCGACGCAATTGGGCCAACCAGCAAAAGGCCGAGGTTAAAAAAATAGAAATGGCAAATCATCTGAAGAGGTCCTGGCAGAGTTTGTTGAAGGATCATTTTGAAGAAGCAATGAGGACACCCTCATCAGCACCACCATTAATGGCGAATCCCTTCGTTAGAACTGCAGGACAGTTAATGTTCACCTGGAGTCTGGTGGGAATAGAGTTGGAAACACTGACCTCGTATGACAGGCTGAAGTTGGGAAGCAAGAAGCTAGATGTGTATCAGGCACTGATGCAACACGTAGCCAGGGACAATTCAGGCTTGAGCCTGGCTAGAAGAAAGGATGCCACGTGTTTCTTGAGATGGATAATGTCGATGATGTCTGATAGCACCATCCTGGCATGCCAACAGAGAGCAAGCGGAAGTAAAACCATGGAAAAAAGAGTCTCAACGATCATCTTGAACGTGTATCAGAGTACAGGAATAGAAAAGGAAGATGGTTCCAGACAATCCCTAGAGAACCACAGAAAGCTAGACGAGGTGCGGAGGTTTTATAATAAGAAGTTCGAAGAAGAACATGATGTTCACCGTAACCTGGCCTCGTCAGAGCAGTACTCGAGACTCAGCGAGAAGGGGGAATACCAATATGTGTCAGGAGTAATGGGAATAGCCTACAACCCCTACTTAGACTCGGAAACTGGAGGCGCCCACAGAAACCATGAGGTAGCGGAGCTACTGAAGTTTTGGACAGAAAGAATAATGGAAATAGACGCGGTGGAAAAAGAGGGGCCGAGCTTGGGCCTGATTCTTGAGAAAACACCAGAGGTGGTAAGCATACCGCGCTCAAACAAGAGAGTTGAAGTGAACATGGGCGATGGAAATGGCTTGTTAACCACGAACTTGGGAGTGGTATGGAAGCTACTAAGACCCTCCTGGTGTCCACATCCCCACGCGAGTCTGATCGAGGAAACCACCGAGCGAGTGAGGTTAGCACCAACGGAAGATGAAGATCTGGCAAAGTTGAGTGTGCTGCATAAGCTAATCTCACCTCAGATGCAAGAGCCAAGCGAAAAGACAAACAATCCCGGGTCAGCGAAGAAATTGGAGCCGGGTAGCTGTCTGGATTCGACGTGTGGAAACGGAGAGCACACCTGCGATGGACGGTCATGTGTCAGAATACTGTCCTTTCAAAAAGAAGACCTGGTCACTTGGTTCGAAGACATCACAGAAAGGGAGAGAAGTGAAGTGCAAATAGTAGCGGAGTGTTACGCGAGAACCACGGTGAATATAGCGACAGCTCTCGGATTCTTCTCGAGAATGTGTAGTTTGCAGTCATTGGAAAGACTAGAGTCTGAACACCATTGGGTGACGGCGTTGAGCGTAGAATCATGGCCTGGGGTGTTGCAGGTGACTCAAAAACACATCCGGAGCTGGAAAGTTGGTCTTGAGGCAGAAATGGGGTTTCCCATGAGCGAAGCTTATGGCCTGCCATTGAACGCAAAATCCCTGATAGGGTCAATGATGGCCAATTTGTGCGGAAGTCACTACCCACTGCACATGGCGATGGTGGAAGCATCCAGCCAGAGAGTACTGGTGGACAAGGCCTTCTCAGTGCCCAAGTGTGTGAGGTTGGCTAGGATATCGCATCACTCGCACAAGTTGTTGAGAAAAATCAGAGGGACAGTACCAAAAGAATTGAGAGATGACTTGAGTGAAATCTGGGGAGAAGAACTTTTGAAGTTGGAGAGAGAGAACACAAGCGATCACGAGAGACAAAACGTGATCGTAAAACCTGTGGGAAGTGCTCCAAACCTGGAAGATAACGACACGATGCATGAGAAAATGATGGAGCTTGAGCCACTCTTGGAAGCCTCGGGGGAGCGTAACCTAAGAAGCATTGAGATCACCCATGGAGAATGCCCATGCCACTGTTTGGCGCAAACCGTATGGTATCCAGTTCACAAGAACCTTTGCCTGGGGTGGGATATGGAAGAAATCCGGTCGATCGGACTACCGGATCACCGACAGAAGGTGACGCTCTTGGTAGTGAGTACGATGTTGGCTCTGAGATGGATAGAAGAGAATATAACGAAGTATCGGGAAGCGGGGACGCCAACGGCTGAGTCAATATACGCGATAGACTACAGTAGACGGAAGTAGACTACAGTAGACGGAAGTCAGACATGTCTGGAGCCGTTTGAGGTACTTCCCATGGTTTCGGGCGACGCTGACGTCTTGGTTGTACATGACAACGAAAGATCACATGAGAAAACATCAAAAGGAGTATCGACAGTTCCAGGCCGAGATTGGGCCGGAAGCTTTCAAGAGACCCCTGTTAACCCATCGTAATGCAATCACGACAGGATGGAAGAGAGTGGGTAAAATGTCTAGAGACAATACCAAGGCGAGGGAATCGATACTAGAGGAGGACCTGGCGAAGAACGTGAGCTTGAGCCTGCACAACTCCTTTTGTTTGAACCGGGAATCTAGGGTGAAGGCACTACCCAACCAGTGTAACATTCGCCCGGAAGATACATATCGACGGATAACAAAACTAAGTCTTAAGACGACTGGCTAGCGTCTAAACAGAGCTTTGCATGTTTTTCACCGTCTCTACCAAGCCAGTACTTTTCGGTTGTCTTTCTTACATCGGGTCGACAAAAACGTTACTGCTCTCCGGCTTCGAACAGAACGCTCAAATTAACTGAATTACATGCAAAAATAGTGAGCTCATGGCTGGGTCTCAGTATCCCCAGACCACGAGGTCACTCCTAAAAACAGGGCTACTACTTATTATATTACTATTGTTTTTGTTCAGTAGATAAAAACCATCATCTCCATCGAAGATGGATCAACCCTTTCCCCCAACTCCTAGCTTCTCATCATTATCAAAATGAATCCAGTTGTTAATTAAATTCAATTCAGGACATGACAAGAAGCTAAAAGTTTATATAAAAGGCTAAAAGTTCCAGTCCCGAAACCCTTCCGGATTCTTGAATCCAGTGAATCAAGCTCCTCAAGTTCAATTTCACACCAATCCGGAAGGCTGGTTCTCACCCTTCACCGTTGTTGGCAACGGCCTTGCAACTATTGTAGCAGCACAATAGTTGCAACTTGGAACGTTCTCTGCTATTGTAGTTCGTTGTCGTTTTTCTTTAATCTCGATTTTCGTTCTGTTCGCAATCACAGATAAAGTTGTTCTGTTTTTTACTCGCTTTTTTGTTAAAATGGCCGTTTCAGCATTTCTCAGAAATGTGACGTCATCATTCGAATTTTTGAAAATTTAAAATACTAGAATATTCTAGCCCTCACCGTTTGGCTAAACGTTCCAATAACGTCGCTAATCCTTCGAAATCATCAACTCGGAAGGCTTACTGCTCAAAATTCGAATCCTGCATAAATTGCATTTTGGCCATTCTGGTCGAATGTCACATACTCCCCGGACAGTCCGGTCAATGTCCTCATTGAATCGCGCAATGTTCTAAATGGTTACAGTGTCATCGAACAGAATTTACAAAATGCACGAAATTACTTTTATCTACGTCACATCGACTCACTGCAGAATATAAATGGCATCATACTACATCACTATAGCCTTCAAATTCTTTCATTAATCTGCACATTGAGGATATGACTTAAGATAAAACATATTTTCTGACTTCCAGTGTCAATGTCCCGATTGAAACTTTTTCTCCTAGATTTAAAAGGTGTTGGCTTGCAGGACAGTCCTGCCAACCAACAAGCTAAAATTATTCTACTATGCTCCTTCCCTTCGGAAATCTTGCTTGTTTATTGTCCTGAATATTAAAACCAAGAGACCTTGTGGTTAGAAAGAACAATGCAACAACCTCCCTCCTCAAGAAGTTACTCAAGTTTTTCATGTCACCACAAAGTGATCAGTCTTCCTAAGTGATTAAAAACAATCATGCAGGCTGGAATATTTAAATATACTCTTCCCTCAAGCCTTTCTAAATAAATAATAAGTGAGTGTCTCTAAAGCCACTTCAACTAAAACCAAAATGCAAATTTATAAATGCAACAATTTCCAAACTCAACTAAATGTTTCAGTTTTCAATTACAACTTGGTTGCTTGGTTTCTCACTTGAGTTTTTCACACACATAAAACAATTCTGAGTTTTAACGTTTCTTCATCATCCCTTTGTTCTCTTCTTTTTTCGTCGTTTAGAAGTTCTAAAACTTCTAAATTCTTCTAATTTTCTTTCTTGCTGCCTCTTGTTTTCTCGACCATTCGTCAATGCTCCATTTCCTCCTCCTGTGACACTGACTCCGCACTTTCGGTTTCCGTGTCTTGTAGCACGTCATTGACTATCCTGACGCTGTTGGAAGCCGTCCTCCAACACTTCTGCTCTTCCACCCTCTGTTTACAGCAAGGTAGGGGATCCACGTTTGATTCTCTGTTTCTACAGAAGCTGTTGTGGAGACACAACGTCACGTTTCTCTCCAAATCTTCTTTCAGCATCTCTGCCTTCTCATTTCCACTACGCTCGCTCGTCCTGGAAATTCTTTTCACAGCGGTGGTCACTGCATTCCGATGGGTCACGAAAGCTCGCTTGAAAGCTCCTGCCCCAATGTCCAGCTGATATTCACTGTACACTCTGCCATGTTTCGACATATGCTTTTTCGCATACTCGTACAACCATGCAGTCATGTAAGCTCTGAACCATGGCATCAATCGTTTTCTTGCCCATATCTTCTTCACTTCCATTGGAATGTTTAGAACTTTGCACATTGTCTCAAAAAGATCTAAATCTTTTAGGCAATCTAATTTCCGTAATTGTTCTCTCGTCGGTGCCTCCTGTCTATTATTTTCTCTCACATGAGCTTCCAGCCATCGTACCGCAATCATAACTCCCACTATCACTATTGTTATGGGCTGTGATGAATCTGGTAAACCCATGGAGAGCAGCTCTCCAGAGTCCCAGATCAACACCAAATTACTACGCTTGGAATAACACCAGGTCTGCAGCAAGCAGTGGCAAGGAAACTCGTCATGTGTCAACATGATGCTCCTCCAATTGCGTTTTCCTGAAGCTTCCAGCAATGGTTCCACTTCCATCATCACTCGGTGGATTTCATCATTCTCGTCTACTGCATTGTAATCTGTGACAGTTGATCCTCTCTGTTTCTGTTTTTCAAAGTCACTGAAGTTCCCGCTCACATATCCCATGAACTTCTTTCCTAGTATTGACTCCAACTCCTCTTTGGTTCTCTCTGGAACTGCTGAGAACATCTTACATAGTAACTCGTAAGACTTTTCAGACATTCTCGCCAATCTCACGCACTTTGGCACTGAGAAAGCTTGATCCACGATCGTTCTTGTACTCTTCACGTCCACAGCCACGAAATGTACAGGGTATCTGCTCTTGCACATTGGAGCCAACGTTGAACCCACCAAATATCGTGCTCCTGATGGTCTACAATAAGTTTCGCTGTGTCTGATGTTCATCTCTGTTTCGATTGCTTCCCTCCATTTTCCTATATACTTCTGCTCAGTCTGCAGAACTCCTGGGAATACTTCTACGCTGATGGCCGTGACCATCTCATGTTTCTGTTCTAGATTCAATAGTGACTCTAAAGAACCAAACATGCTGTAGAATCCTAGTGCTGTCACTAGATTCACATCGGTTCCTCCATGGCAATCTGCTATCAGTTCCGTTTCCGTTCTTGCTTTCATCACTACATTTCCAAACAATACTGTCAACTGCTTGTGTTGTTTCTCCAGGGTTTTCACACAGTCTAGACTTCCACAAACGTGACCCTCTAGTCCACAGACTTCCGCCAGACAGCTACCAGGTTTGACCCAGTCTTCTGGTCCCCAGCCAGGCAACTCCACTTTATCTTCTCCGTTGCTCTTAGAGGCTGTTATCATCACATTATATATGATGTTGAGGTCACGCAGGTTACAGTCCGCATTCAGTTCCCTCTGTATGTCTTGTGTCGCCCGTAATATTGAGTCAGCGTTGGGACTAGGACACCATGATGGCTTCATCAATTCCCACACTGCCATCAAGCTCGTTCTCAGTAGTTCATCTGAGAATCCCAACCCAAATTCCACTCTCTTGTCGGATTTTGGTACTGAAGGTGCAGTCACCTCTTCTTCCAAGACCAATCCCAATTTGGCCTGTGGATTGTTACCGCCCTTAGTCGTCACAATTCTGGACGTCCAGAATCTTAGTAACACCGCCTGCTCATAATCAAAGAAGCAATCGCGTATGTCTTCACTCAGGAAAGGATTGTATGCTATCCCTATAATCCCGGACACATAGCTATATGACTTCTTCTTGATCGGTCCACAATATTCACTGGATTTCGGCAATGCTCCCATAGATTCTTTAGTGAGCCTCAACTCCTTGTTTGAGAATCTCCTGATCTCGTCTATCTTTTTCATGGGTTCCAATTCTTCAGGTTCTTTCATGTTCACCCTCATCGGTTTACTTTGCTGCATATCCAGCATTGCTAGTAAGAACATGGCTTTCGTTCGCTCATCGCCTTCCCTCAACATTTTAACACAAGCGTTTAATGCAGGTACTGAAATCTGCTCTATCAGGAATCGAATGAAACAGAGAGCGTCTCTCCGCTTTGCACACGCTACTGCTGCTCCCTCCTGGACTATCAGATCCCTCAGATTCGTCATAAGGAAAACTTTTTCCTCCTTTGATCTCTTCCTTTCTTCTGAATCATATTCTTCGCGAGTCAGTCCCATCATGCACCAGGTTGAAATTGTCCATACTGTTCTTTCCAAGTTTGATTTGATTTCGATTTCAAGTTTTGACTCAAGTGAGCAATTAAATGATCAATCAGGATCTAGAAAAGGAATCACGACTGTCACACCTGTCAGTTTCACCTTATATCGTTAAAATCTGCTTAAAACAGTTCAGATAAAAAGATATTTATCCTAAAATTTATTAAAATCAATTGGTTTCTAAAATTTTGGAATTCGACCTAAGATTGGACAATCCAAACTTTGGATCTATTCCCAAAATCGTCATTTAGTTGTTCATGGTCACTAACGCTTACTTACCCATGATCTTAATAACCTAACACATAACATAACATAACATAACATAACACACATATCACATATTACATGCAACTTGGTCTTTGGCCTAACACCCTCTCGCTCATCACTCAGCCTATACTTAAGTAATATTTCTTATGTAGATACACTTGTATGTTCGTATCAGAGAATATCACGTCTACAAGCGCGTACAATTCCCGAGGATGCAGTCTTCCTCTATTTGGATCGTACACTGGAAGCGAAAGCTCCTTCACGTCCATTTCCACAAGGAAGTCCCTCAGCCTCGTCAAAGACAAGACTAGGTTTTCTGGGTCCACGTGCTGCTTCTCTGTCGCCCTCGTTACCAAGAAGCATAAGTACTTTCCCGGTATCTGCGACACCGCCGGGGGTAAGGCTGCTACGCCCCCTATCCCTGGTCTTTGCTTCCAAAGGAATTCCACGTTTTTGTATTCCCTCTTAAAATCTGCCGCTAGCGCCGTCCTAAAACTCATGTCTGCGGTGATTGCTATCGCACATGTTCTGTTTGTGAGTATGAAATCACTATCTGTTAGTACTATGTTACTTGAATATTCATTTGGTAAGTTAAAATATGACTCAACTACCCTGCCTATGTCAGGTTTCTTAGGTTCTTCGCCTGTTTCTGCTTCTAAGTTTCCTGTTTCTCTTGCTATTCTCAATTTTTTATTATCAAGTTTTCAGTGTGGGTAAGTCCTACCCCCACTCCCCGGACAAAAATATCCATCGGCGTCCCCGTCGATCGCATACCGGGTATTAAGTCAAGATTAGAAGCTGGAATGAGAAGTTGTCCTTCCTGGGCAGCCCAGGAAGGATCATCTCGTTCGGTCTTAATGTATTTCGCGCTTTCGCGATCTACGTCTTGAATCGTAACGCTGGTCTTTTTAGGGTCTGATGTCATTTCGTTCAGCCACTCTAAGACACGCAGGTTCGTCAGGTCTTGTTCATTTGACTGCTGTTGCTCATCGTCGAACTCCACCTCGGGTTTCGACCAGTCGTCAACCCACTCATCGTTGTGATCATCGACTATGTCAATGTCTTGTGACACGGTTATTTCCTCTAAACCCACTACTTCCTCCACTATTTTCTTTAGATCTATCCTATCCACTACAAAGTCGTCACCGTAAGGATTGTATTTCTTTCTTGGTCTCATCCCGTCTTTCTGACGAGTCTGCATCGTGAACGGAAGATCTGGTTCCATGTTCTTGGGAATCTCTGTCTGTTCGGAATCCTGCCAATCTTCCTCTGCGTAGGGCAAGGTTTCATCGTCTGCTTCGATCTGTTCGTTGGGATCCAGGTCCAATGGTGTATCCGTGCCTTCCTCTACGACTTCGTTTCCATCGTTCTTCTCCCTGGTGCCTTTTTCATTGATCTCACAAGCAGGGTCCATCATTAGATAATCCCCCTCTTCCATGTCTGCAGGTATACACCAGTCTTCTGTCGATGGATTGTGTGGCTTGATGTTCTCGTAGTGGGCGGCTCGGCCAGTACTCAGTCTATAAAAACGTCCCTCCTGGTGCACCTCCGTAATCATGAAGGGTCCCCTCCACTTTTTTAGAAGCTTCTTTGTTCCTTTCGGTGGTATAACGTTCTGAAATACCCATACGTAGTCTCCCACCGAGTAGGCCTTTGCACCAGCTGCTTTCTTGTCGAATCTTTTCCTCTGCCTTGCCTGTGCCTGCTGAGTGTTTCGTCTACACAAATCGTTCAACTCCTGTTGGCGTTTGATCACATCCCTCACGTAGACCTGTGGGGACGTTTTCTTTCCCTCATACTCTGGGTAGAAGAATTTCAAGGGTAAAGACTTCTCGTGTCCCGTCAGCATCATGTGTGGACTGACTCCAGTGGTGGAGTGTTGCGTGCTATTATAAGCTCCCATCACCTGTGGAAGGTATCTGTCCCAATCGGTCATGTACCTGGAACAATATACCCTCAGCATCGACACTAACGTCCTATTCTGTCTTTCCACTAAGCCATTCGTCTGAGGGTGGTATGTCGTGGAGTGAGCCTGAGCGACTTGTGACCGTCTCATAAGCTCTTTCGTAAGCTCGCCTACGAAAGCCGTTCCATTGTCCGATTGAAACGTCATTGGACATCCGTGTCTTGCTATCCACGTATTGATCAGGTGGTCGCATGTCTCTTCCGCCGAGGCAGTGATGCAGGGCACGGCCTCTGCATACTTCGTGAAGTGATCTATCATGACCAAGACTTGGTTGTAACCGCTGTCTGTCATGCATATCTTCTGGTGATCTATCTGCACCACCTCGTTGAATTCAGACGACTCAATTGATTGTAAAGGAAATCGCAACTTCCTAGGATCCTTGACCTGTTGGCATGACAGACATGCTGTCACCCATTTCTCGCATGCCTTTTTCATCCCAGGCCACTCAAAGCGCTTCAGGATCCTCTGATACACTTTGTCGATCCCTTGATGGCCCATCTGATCATGCGACCTGAATAATAGTTCTGTCTGATAGAGTTGCGGCAACACTATCGCGTTATATTTGTATAAGACCTTGTCTTCTTCTCTTCTCCTGCAAGTCACGATCCCGTCCTTGTTCAGATATAATCTCCCCTCCTTCTGCATGAAGTATTGTCTCAGGATCCTATAGCTGTCTTCTTCCAGGTCACCTTTGTCAGGTGCACCGTTTTCTATCCACCTTTTTAGGTTGCTTGTCATGCGATCATTTCTCTGCGCCCTTAGAAGGTCCGAGAGTCTGTATCTCGCCTTCAAGTACGTCTTCATGACTCTCATCTGACTGTTCAGCTCGTTGGGCTGATGTGTGTCTTCTTCCATCTTAACGCACCAAATCTTCGCCAACGGTTGTGTTTCTTGCTGAAACGGCTGAAGATCAGTCCTGACTACCTCTTTCTGCGGCAACAGGCTTATCGAACGTTTCGATACCGCTATCGTTTCTGAGTCATCCGCTGCGTTGTCAAAGACTCTTTCGCTTGGTATTAGGTAGCGATCACTGTCAGGATCCTGGTACACCTCTCTGTCCAGGTCTCTCGCCCGAGTTTCCACTAGTAGCGTGTGTATCGCCAGTTCTGACAGCTCGGATCCTGAACTCGAGTTCCTGTCTGAATAGGTGTCCATTCCTGAGTTTCGGGAATCATCATCTGTCGAAGAGGTTGTGCTGGAGACTGCACGCTCCTCCAGATCATGTCTGTGCTTTCTTCGCATCCATCTGAACTCCCCGGACAAAACCTTGTTCTCTCGGTCCTGTTTCTCATCAGGAATTTCCTCGTTTATCTCAGACTCCCCGGACCAATTCACTTGTCCCGGGTGTTGATCTTGTGATCGCTGGTTTTTCTCCTCATCCTTCTCCCCGGACAAATAGTCTTGCAGCAGATTTTGTTTTACAACTTCACCGTCTATATCCCGGTCTACAAAGGTGACAGTTTTCTTTTGCCTGCCGCTCTCCTGTCCTTTCTGTCCGTAAGAAGTACTGGTTAAAATCTCTTGGGGTATTGAGGATACTAGTTGCTGAACTATTGTCCTACAATCCCTCTCGTTCTCTTCGTGTTGTCGTCTGGACGGCATGATCTTCACCTTCTCACTGATTGTCAGCGATGCCACTGCTGCTGTCCACTCGGGGTCATCTCTGGTCACTTCTCTTTCGAACAATCCACCCAGCATCCGCATTACTGGTGGTGTGACTTGCACCGTTTTATCCAATAATGAGAGGCTGTTTATATTCATGCGAGAGAGTTCTTGCTGGACCAGGTTCGAGCGCAGCAACAAATCTAAGGGGAACGGATCCTCCTTGGACAGGATCTTTATCTCAGCTGCTTTCTCTACAGGTAACTCAGGATGCCCTGGAATTGGATGTCCAGACTTATCCAACCATCTCGTTAAGGGAAGCGCTTCATAAGTTTCTTTGTCCAGAAACGAGAATCCCTCCTTTACTTCCGCCTGATTGGCCTGCTTCTGCTCCAATCTTTCATAGAATTCAGTTTTCTTACTGAGGCTGTCAGCATTCTGGTGTTTGTCACGCATCCTATGTTCGATTATCATATGGTAGCCATCCAATCTTACTATCCATCTACCAATATAACTCTGATCCATCGAGTAGGTCTTCAACCAGGATAACGCTCTGTTGTCCACGCGTAACTTGAAGGGAGCGCTCCCCAAGTATGCACGGCACTTCTCTACGAAGGTGACTACTGCAAACATTTCTGCTTTTGTTGCGCCATATTTCATCTCTGTGTCACTCAAGACTTTGCTGCCGTATGCAATGGGACGGAGAACTGTTCTTCCGTTCCATTCTTGCTCTTGATGCAATATTCCTGAGATGGCCACCACCGATGCGTCTGTGTCAAGAACATACATGCCCTTTTCTGTAGGCATGCCCAGCACTGGCGCTTCGCACAGTTCCCGCTTTATGTTCTCGAAAGCAACTTGTGCCTCATCGTTCCATTCGAACTTTTTCCCTTTGTTGCGCATCAGCTTCTGCATCGGGTACACCTTGTCCGCGTATCCTTTTATGAATTCTCGGTAGTAATTGGCAAACCCTAGGAAGCTCATGAGCTGTGTGTCCGTTCTAGGAGCTTTCCAGGTCAGCACAGCCTCTACTGCTTCTGGATCTGGCCTCACACCATGCCTGTCCACCATTCTTCCCAGGTACTTGATCGAATCCCTAAGGATTTCACATTTCGATGGTTTGCATTTCAAGCCTGCTCTTTTCATACATCCGAAGACCTCATCGAGCCGGTCAATGTGATCCTCCAGGGTCGGTGTCGCTATGACTACGTCATCCACGTAGCACATCAAGAGATTCCCGTACTTTTTGGTCACTCCTGTCAAAGCCTGAGCCATCAGCCTTTGAAAAGTTGCTGTTGCCTTGCACAAGCCGAAGGGCATCCTCTTCCACTGGTACAACCCCAATTCGCACGCGAATCCGGTTTTCTCTCTGTCCTTCTTTCGCAGAGGAACCTGCCAGAAGGCAGAACCCAAGTCCAATGTGGTGAAGAACTTTGCATCACCAAGTTTGGATAGGCTCTCGTCTATTCGCGGTATCGGGTACGCATCTTTAATCGTTACCGCGTTCAAGTAACGAAAGTCGCAACAAAATCTAAGCTGCCCCCCTTTCTTTTTCGCCATGACTACCCCGCAAGCCCACGGCGATTTCGAGGGTTCTATCATGTCGTATTCAAGCAACATTTCTATTTCCGCTCGGCACGCTTCCGATTTATGTGGCGTCATTCGCCTTGCGCCTTCCCTATGGGGGACGGCGCCCTCTTCCAGTTCGATTTCGTGTTCGACGAAATTACAGCACCCGATATCCGCCTTGTGTTTTGAAAATACATCAGCGTTCCGATTTAGGAGGTTCCGCAATTTCTCGAAATCTCCCTCACCTATTTTTCCTTTCAAATGTTCTATTTTTGGCAAAACCGGTTTGTCAGAATCTAGTTCATATGACGAGGGGCGTTCCGGAAAATTCGAGCAGCTTGATAAGCCGTCGTCCGTTTCGGATTTCATTGAAAACAATTTACGAATAGATTTTAATTCATCAATCCTCTTTAAAATTTTATCTTTATTGGCATGATAAGGACAGTCTTTCACACTATATTTCTTCAAGTTTTGTGTCTCTTCATAGTCGGTCCTCATCGGCAATGCGTAACCAAGCTTCTTTCCACGCTGGATTGAAACCGTGGTGTCCAGTGTGTTCAACAACACACTGACACACAGTCCGTTTCGTGTTACCGAGAAGCTCCGGCCTAAAATCACCGAACTCTGACTATTTGGATTCGGTACTAAGCAAACCTGTTTACTATCACTTAACGAATTTAAATTTCTCATTCTAAAAATCGCTACTACAGCTTGTCCTGGTTGTAATTTTACTTTTCTATCCAAAAAAACTGGTACCTTATTCTCGTCTGTTATTATCCTATTAATTGGTCTCTTAACATACTTTCGGTCCGGGTTTCTAATCCGTATTAGACCGTTGTTCAAGTCAATCATCACGTCAAAGTTCCTGACAAAATCTCTGCCCAAGATGAATTGGTCGGCGTCGTCCAGATTCTCTACCACCAGGAAGCTCATCCAAAGGTTCCGTCCTCCCATGTGAAGGACCGTCACCGGTAATCTTCCGGCTACGTAGATAGCTCCTCGATTTGCAGCGGCTAGTCGGAGATTCGTAGGAATCAGATCTTCCCGCGTGAAGCCCATTCTCTCCCAGGTTTTTATCGGCATCACACTCACCACCGCGCCTGTGTCCAGAAGCCCTGTGACTCCGATTTTTGTTCCGTTGGTGTCAAGCAGGTGTGCTGTCACATCTGCTTCATATCCAATATGTACCGCGTCTTGTTCCATCATGGCGTCATGGCCTATCCTGCGGACTTTGAGTTCCTCTTCACCCAAATAGATCTGCCCCATTTGGTCATCATCTGTTGTTATGTAAGTCCTGGTGTAGATGCTGATTCCATCCACGTTCAGCATTATTTGATACGGCCCATAGACCTCCAAGTAGCGTCCATGAAGTTTCTTCATGCGAGGGCCACCCGTCGTTAGTAGTGCTCGCACAGCTCTCGACTCAGTGCGTGGCTCCACCTGCCTCAGATAATCTGCATATGTGTCCAAATGCATTAAAGTGAACTCTGAGGGTTCACTCAAATTTCTTATTACCTGTTGTCCAGCCACTGAGATTATCGACTGTATCTTCTTTCCCTGCGGCGCCATGCCGAACCTCTTACCGGAGATCACTTTAAGTTTCATATCTAAACTGCTTGGTGTTTTCGTCTCCTCGAACTCCGTTGCCTCGAAGGTATTCAGTTGCTCCTGAAGCTTTTCATTTTCCAGTTCAAGTTTCACTTTTTGTTCGATCTCTTTCGTCACCAATTCCTGCTGTACTCTATTTAGAGCATCCTTTGCGGCTGCCTTATAATCGATCTTGAAGTCATCGGCCGCAGTTGCTGGTTCCGGTTCACGTGCTTCTTCTGTTACCGCTTGCATTTTCTTTGCCGCCAGCTCTTGAGGTTTGTCCTTCCTGCGTGCCTCTGCTTCGCTCAAAAGTCGAGCCTTGCTGGCTTTCACTCCTGATAAAGCTTCTTCATGTCTTGGATGCTTGATGTCTGCCACTGCATCCCAGAATTGCGGACAATCTGATTTAAAATGACCTTCCAAGTTGCAAAAGAAACACCTCGGGCCGAATTTCGCAATTAATCCTCTCATGAAATCCTCATGGTCCAACTCTGACGCATCTTCATCCTCGAGGCTAAAGCCTATTGCTTTCATGCCTTGTTTGTAAGCTGGGCATGCTGACACATGATGATCTGTTGAACTACAATTAGCAAAAGAGCGTCTCTTGTCCATATCGTCCCTCGGTTTGTACCAATTGTTCCCTTGGTTCGCTGGTCCGTTGTTAAAATTGCCATAATTGTTCTTGTAATATCCAGATCTCGAAGGAGGTTTCAACAATAGATACTCTTTTGATTTGAGCCTCAACTCCTCCGGTGTTGGCGCATTAGTTGATAGTGGTGTGTAATGCGTTGCTAGCATCGTACGAAGTTCATCATTTTTCACACCATCGATGAATTTTGAGGCTACGGCCAGGTTCATCCTTCGTTTTGATTCATCCGGTTGGCTGCGTCTTCTCAGCATTTCCAAATCATCGAGAAACTTGTCTATGGTTTTATCTTCCCGTTGCCTCCGTTTCTCGAAGCGCATCATCGCCTGGTGCCCCTGCACCCCTGATCCGAAACGGTTTAACAAGATTTCGAAGATTTTCTCTGCAGTGTCACGTTGATACTGTTTCTTGGCCATGACACAGTTCAGGGCTGTCCCTTCTAAGTTGCTGGTGAGCGCGCTGCATTCCTGTCTCTCAGACAAGTCTTCTTCCTCGAAATGCAGCTTCATTACCTCTATCCAGGTATCAATACAGCCATCAGATTCGTCTTTGTAGCATCTTGGCTTCTTAAAGACTCTTCTGGACTTTTCACTGCGTTCATTGGTTCTAGATAACCGCGTCAGGAATGTCTCCAAAGACCTGTTCAGGGGTTCAAATGCTGTGGCCATTGCCGTAGCATCCCTTGAGTGTCCCGCTTGAGTGTCCTCACACCTCGTCGAAGGCTCTGTGTGCGGTGCATCCCTGCAATCCGAATCGCCGTAAGCGTTTCCCGCTTGGCCCACGTGACTCCTCCTCGGGCTTGCATGCCCCCTGTTGCCGGAATCACTTCTCCCAGTCGCATGTGTGTCTTGCGTTGGTCGTTCGTTAGAGGTTTGTCTGTTCCCCGTTGAATTTGCTCTACTGTTCGGGACCCATGCTGCATTACCCCTTGTGGCATAGCCTGATGAACTGCCCCTGCCTCTAGTGGATCCATACGTTTTCCTCTTTTGATGTTCATTGAAGTTCACTTTCGGTTCCCTGCTGGGACCTCCCGAATTCGGTTCTCCTTCTTTCGGTCCACTCTTGCTGCTTAGTAGCCCGTCCAACCTATCCATGATAGCCTGAGTTCGCCTCTCCATCATCGCATCTATCTTTGTGTCAAGAGACCCAAGAGACTGCTCTTGCTGAATTCTTAACTTCTCCATGTCGGCTCTTAAGCGTAACTCCCTCTGTTCCGCCTCTCTTGTAATTCGTGACAAGTTCCTCGTCATATGTTCGTCCGTTCTTTCTTTCAAGCGTTTTTCGCTTCTGCCAACTTCTTGTCTGTTGCGGTTTATTTCTTCCCGCAGACTTTCTCTTTCAATGTGAACGGCTCTTTCCAGTTCACTCATCCTTATCGACATCTGTTCATTTTGTTCTCCTAAACTGCCCACTATGTTGTTTAAGGCTTCCTCTAGTGCTGCCCCGTTATCCATGAGTGGCGTCACTAGTGGTGGTGTAACTCTGTCGGTCCCAGGTAGCTTCGTGCTGGTAGAGATCCGGGCCTTGACTCTCTGTCTTGACGTTTTCTCATTATCTATTTCAGGATCCGCTAACGCGTTGCCAAGCCCTCTGGTTCTACTCTCTTCAGGTTGTGGCTCCGAACTTGTCCTAATCGCGAAGTCCTTTGACTGGCCCGGTGTGTTTGCCACTTTGCTTATCGTTGTCACTACACCAAATTTATCCATGGTTCCAGTCTCTCTTCCGACGTGTGCCTCACTCTCCTGGATCGAACTATTGAGACTGACTTGAGATCCAAAGTCCCCTTGCTCCTCTTCATCCTCTTCCTCCTGGGACTCCCCATCGTTTCCTGCTCCTCCTCCCATGCTGAATGGAAAGATGTTTCCGAAGGTGTTCTTCATTCTTTCTGAGAACGATGATGAGGTTGTTTGTTTCCCAGTTCCGCTTGCCATCATAGTGTTGTCTGTCGGAGATCTTCTAGTTGCCGTTACTTCAGTTGAGATGTCGGACAGTTCCGACATCTCCTCTCGATCCAATGTCCCGGTGGAAGTGGCAAAATCATGGCCTTGTTCTACCGGAGTAGATTCACTCGCCAGCCTTCTGCCTCTCCCTTCCAGTCCATTTACTCCCTGGTTGTCGTTCATGGTATGGTCCGTATTGACCTCCACTTCTAACAGTTCTCTTCGCTCTTCTGAGGTCTTCTGACTTCTCGTTTCAACCATTCTGCCTGAAACCGTCTCCTCTTTATCGGACCGGGATCGCTTGATCCAATCCACAAAAGGATCGGTCATCGTTTTTCTTTGCTTTTCAGGTATGAATTTCCTAGAGCTATTACCTCGTTTTGGTATCCTTGATTTGTCTAAACTCATTCTTTATTTGTCACTTTCCTATGCCTACTCTTGACTCAATTGCTAGAGACCTTATAGTTTTATTAACAATAATAATGACACAACACAATAAATTTCACCAGTTTCTACTAAATAGTGACCACGAATCCCTGTATGTTGTCAGAGTACAGTTTGTATAAAATTTATTCACACTATCCGATTATCGGTCCAAAGATCTGGAAACTAGCACAATATGATGTTATCAGTCAATTTAAAAGATAGTGTATTCAGTTTACGTTGATTTAAAATCAAAAACAAAAATATATATTGACACAATATGAATGTATATATAAAAAAACGTATGTGTCTTGTACTCTTAGTCGGTCGCAGTACAATAGTCGAACCTGTTTTTTAAAGAAAAAGCTTTCCCTGCTTGGTGCTGCACCAAACAGACACAACTTTGAAGGCAGTAATTTTCTCAAGTGGGCGTCTATTGCACCCACCGAGTACTGTGTTACCTATCTGCCTTCGGACTGCCCGAGCTAGACCTACTAAAATCCTCAGGGCAGTCACTTTTCCCAAAAACGTATTATGTTTCAATCCACACCAATGAGTCACGCTCTTTTTAATTTAGACTTAGTGTCGCGAATATCCGAGTTCGGACCTGTTTTGTATTAGTCTGGTTCTTTTTGAAAGGCAAGTTACCAGTGCAGTCACTGATACCTAGCCTGTGTATTAATAACCTAATACCTCTCGCTTTTTAGTCTTTCTTTCGTTTACCTAAGTCCTTAATAAAATAATACCCCTCCGGATTGGCACAAATAGGACCCTTCCGGACTGTCAGAATATGGACCCCTCCGGATTGGGACCCCTCCGAGTTAGTTAATAGTAGACCCCTCCGGTTTTGGACCCCTCTGACTTTGAAAAATTTCGACCCCTCCGGATTGGGAGCCCTTAGCTCTGTCAAAGTAGCTTTTTGTAGTTTTCTTAATTTCAGCTTATACCCCTCCGGATTCGTTCTGCGTTGCTTTTATGCTGTTTGAATTAACTGGGAAGGGTATAGGGTCCTTTCCTAGACCCCTCCGGATTGAAGTTAAGGCCTTTATTTGACAATTCACACTAACGGTGAAGGGTCTTATCACTTGCCTAACTTCGACTCTATTATGGTTGTCTTGTGCCTTCAGCCTTCCCTTTTTGTCTAGAACTGTCCTAAGTTACTTAGTTCAATCGCTATCAACTTTTGGTAGGGGTATAAGGGTTTTTCAGAAAAATTTATAAAACGTGAAGGGTGTACCCCTCCGGATTTGTGTAATTTGCTAAAAACAATCTCAAAAAATTTTCTCGCTCGCTTTTTCGAGTAATTCTCTTTCCTACTAGTAAGTTCAGCTAATTTCTGATCTAATGGTACCAAGATTGACTCGATATGCTCTGTAGTTCCAAAGTTATTAACCAAAACGTCTTTTTTCCAAATTCAAAAATTTTCTCTCTTATAGGTTCCGCCTAACTTTTTCCGCAAATCTGGTCCTTTCGACCTAAAAATTATTGATCTGAGCTCACAAGACCTATACTCTTCTAGTTCAATGCAAAAGACCCGATCTAAAACGCTTTTGTAGAAAAAATTTGCGAAAAACTATGCTACCTGGACCCCTCCGGATTGATGAATCCACCAAATCAAACACGTTATGTTCGATTTCTCTGCAACCCGGAAAGCTTTCGGGTAGCCGGTTTTAAAACTCGTAGATTCACTAGTGGACGTTGTCTGAACAACTATTTTTACTGTCCTAACTCAAAGATTTCAAAAAATTTTCTGATTTTATAGTGTTTCTTACTATCAAAAATTGGGAAAATTTGGTTTTTGGTACCAAACTAGTTCCAACCACTTCCGAACTAAAGTTAACCGGTTCTACTTATTACAGTAGTGCAGTTACGATGTAACACACTAACTTAGCGCTTTTTTCCGTTTCAAAAAAATATCGATATCTCAAAAATCGCGACTTGTGGGGGGATCAAAATATCGCTATTTTGACCCTAAAAACCGGTCTGTTTTCGTTGTTTTTCACTGAAAAACGATATAAGACTATTAATATAGGCTATATAAATAATAATATTAGTAATACTATACCCCTCCGGGTTTGTTTATTATCCGAATTAAGGTGCTTAACTCGGATATTCGCAGTTCGGTGAAGGGTCACTACAGTGCAGCACTGTCGAGCCCCCCACAGATTACTATCTTACTTTTTGTACCAAAAGGGATACAAAACTTGTTAACGATACCCAACAGTCGATTGTTGTTGTCGTTGAGCCCCTTCTTGTTGCTCCTTGTACTGCTTGCCGGATCGGTCTTCACCCAAGACCCTTCCGAATTGAGCGCAAATCAGCTGACCCCTCCGGATTGAGCGCAATTTATCATTAACGTGCTTAAATGCTCAAATAACCCTACAGTACAAGCCTCACAAACGGGCCTCAAAATTGATCGTAACGATCCTGACTGATATAAATGCCTGTAACAACAATATATCTATCAACAACAAACGGGGGGGTTGAATCACATCTTGTCTGGGGGGATGATTTCTACCGATTTTTTACTTTTTTACTGTTTTTGGTTTTTTCGGTTATTTTTTTATGTTTTTTGTTTTTCTTGGGTACTATACTACTTTTTGTTTGGTTTTACTTATATCTTTAAGTGTTTTTGGTCACCAACCACTCAGGGGACGAGGGGACGGCCGATCCCCCCACCCTTCCTGGTTCGTGAATTTTCGGTCTTAACTAGGTTAAAAAACTATTCACGGCAATTCGGAAGGCCTCCGCGTTCCGAACTACCCTTCCGCCCCGGCGGTTTAGACCTATTAAGGGCGTTAATGTGAGCATCCGCTCGGCGCGGAGTGCTCGTTAACGGTTCTGCCGGTCATGATGTTAAAAAGAATAACACCCAGGAGCGCCATAAAAACATACATGTAACATTCGCCCAGAAGATACATATCGACGGATAACAAAACTAAGTCTTAAGACGACTGGCTAGCGTCTAAACAGAGCTTTGCATGTTTTTCACCGTCTCTACCAAGCCAGTACTTTTCGGTGGTCTTTCTTACATCGGGTCGACAAAAACGTTACTGCTCTCCGGCTTCGACCAGAACGCTCAAATTAACTGAATTACATGCAAAAATAGTGAGCTCATGGCTGGGTCTCAGTATCCCCAGACCACGAGGTCACTCCTAAAAACAGGGCTACTACTTATTATATTACTATTGTTTTTGTTCAGTAGATAAAAACCATCATCTCCATCGAAGATGGATCAACCCTTTCCCCCAACTCCTAGCTTCTCATCCTTATCAAAATGAATCCAGTTGTTAATTAAATTCAATTCAGGACATGACAAGAAGCTAAAAGTTTATATAAAAGGCTAAAAGTTCCAGTCCCGAAACCCTTCCGGATTCTTGAATCCAGTGAATCAAGCTCCTCAAGTTCAATTTCACACCAATCCGGAAGGCTGGTTCTCACCCTTCACCGTTGTTGGCAACGGCCTTGCAACTATTGTAGCAGCACAATAGTTGCAACTTGGAACGTTCTCTGCTATTGTAGTTCGTTGTCGTTTTTCTTTAATCTCGATTTTCGTTCTGTTCGCAATCACAGATAAAGTTGTTCTGTTTTTTACTCGCTTTTTTGTTAAAATGGCCGTTTCAGCATTTCTCAGAAATGTGACGTCATCATTCGAATTTTTGAAAATTTAAAATACTAGAATATTCTAGCCCTCACCGTTTGGCTAAACGTTCCAATAACGTCGCTAATCCTTCGAAATCATCAACTCGGAAGGCTTACTGCTCAAAATTCGAATCCTGCATAAATTGCATTTTGGCCATTCTGGTCGAATGTCACACAGGCAAAGAGGTTGCAAGAGCAAAGAGAATGGATGCGATCCTACGAACAGCTGAAGGCTTGGGAGGAGATTGTGATTAGCTCCGATGATGAAGAGGAACTGTTGAGACAGTTTGCCGTATCTAGTACTTCAGGGTGCAGTACCTCCAAGGCGAAGAGTGCGAGATGAGTAGGTGGCTCGAATGGATCTTGAGTCTTGAGAGGGAAAGGGGGCTTGAGCGTGGATCCGGGTGAAACGTGGATTCACGAAAAAGAAATTTTAACAAAGCAAATATTGTTATTAATATACTATATTTACTGTATAAATCAAAATGCTGCATGACAATTTCCTGATTGAATAGGACAAAAGAAATTTTAAATGATTGGCTTGGAAAGCGAGAATTCAAGGGTGCAGGTGTGTGCAGATTTTGATTGCTGTTTAGCGATATGTGAAAATTTTACATGGCTGTGAATTTTGGGGTGTAGATAAGCTTAAGTCTGCTGCAAACTTCTGTAAATGACCACTGGCACTGTATCTTGAGTAACACTCGGTTTTCTGGGACTCACTGGCAGAAGACAGCACGCGATGAGGACATCAATCTCGAAACCGGGGAGTATGTGCCAGTCGGTCATATTTGGAAGTTTGACCTTGAGAGAAGCAAAAAACACTTGATTTTGGAGTGAAATTTAATTTTTTTAAATTTCGAATGGAAACTGTCATGCACGATTTTCTCGCGATAACTGAAAATCAGAAAAGAGAAGTCAGAACAATCGAGTGACAACCGCGGGAAAGTTGCTAGAAAAATCAGTGGGAAATTGCTATTCGCAATTTCAGTAGCGATAAAAATCTAGAGTAGAGCTGTCCCATCTAGAACAGAGACGAGCGCATCCCCACGAACTGGATTGTTGTGATTGGAGTATTATTCTAAACTGGACTAGAGTGAACCTTCGGTGGAAAGGTGGACAGCTAGAGTGTCCCCAATGGTTCACGAGAACTGACATTCTAGAGTACAAACTTGTTCTTGTTATTAAAACTGACAAACATTAAACTCATTTTAGTTACTTTATTGATTCTTGAGTTGCACACCGACTTATTTACTTCCTGATTCTTGAGCGTGCTACAATGTGAGTACTAATTTAAAATTCTAGAGTGTGTTTTATAATTGTTATGTTGAGGTAAGGCGAGTTTTAGGTTGATCCATCTGAAATGGATCAAAGTTCCACTGTCTAATAAAAAGTAACTTAACGGATTGTTCCGACCCGGTTTTTAACGGCGTTCATGTATTTTGGGTATCTAGAGACCTGAGTATGGGGACGTTATTAATTCTAGAGTGGGGGGGGGAGATATTTTAGTAGTAGCCTTTGAGCTGTAACGGGTCGTGGTCTCGTGTCACAAGCGAACCGAATTGGCTCCGACTGATTTGAGGTGGAAAAACACAAGAGATAGTGTCCCTGACTCTTGAGCCAATAGTTATAGGGCCTATTTTTCTTAAGCCTCATGTGTGACTGCAGTAGACGAATGTTACACCAATTTAAATTTCTCGAGTGTGTTTTAAGATTGTTATGTTGAGATAAGGCGAGTTTTAGGTTGATCCATCTGAAATGGATCAAAGTTCCACTGTCCAATAAAAAGTAACTTAACGGATTGTTCCAACCCTGTTTTTAACGGCGTTCGCGTATTTTGGGTATTTTGAGACCTAAGTATAGGGACGTTCTTTTTTTCTAGAGTGGGGGGATATTTTGGTAGTAGCCTTTAAGCTGTAACGGGTTCTAGTCTCATGTCGCAAGCGAACCGAATTGGCTCCGACCGTTCTTGAGGTAGAAAAACACAAGAGATAGTGTCCCTGACTCTTGAGCCAATGGTTATAGGGCCTATTTTTCTTAAGCCTCATATGTGACCGAAGTAGGCGACTGTTACAGCAAGACAAAAATATAAAATGTATCGGTGGATCAAGCTTCTCTAAACATTTTCAAACTTTTTTTCAGCTCAGCAGCTTCTGTATCAATTTCTTTTTGCTAATTTGTCATGCTTTGTTTGCGTGGTATCGCAATTGGTGCGAAGCTATGCTTCGCCTCTCTGTGGGTTCAAATACTTTTACCAGCATGTAACCTCTAATTTTTTCAAGTTGAATGGAAACAAAAGCGTAGTTATTTGGAAGATATCAAGAAAAATGCTATCTGAAGTAGAGAATTTTGACAACAATAACAGCGATGTTATGTCTCCTGAAGATAAAAAGAAATACCTGAGCGAACTTCTGGCGGATAGAGAGTCGCAAAGGCTGGCTGATATTGCTGTAAGAAACGAAAAACGCGATAAAGAGAGAGCATCACATGAAAGTCAAGATCTTTTTGCAGCTGCGTTTTCTTCGGAATACGAAAAGTTGACTTATGAACTTGCCCAAATTGAAAATGCTACCTTTTCACCTGGCGTAGAGCTAGAGCCTCTTCAAACAGAATTACAAAACATAGCGATTCGAATAGAAACTTTGCAAAAGAATTTAAACGAATCTACAAATTTTCTTCCAGTACGTTCAATAGGAAGCTATAAGTCTCAAATTACTAGCCTTCAGATTAGTGTAACTGCATTACGGGACGCTTTACAACCCAAGAAAAAGTTTGCATTCAAATTGAAAAGGAAACCGATTCAGTCAACGTCGGCAAGTGCATCACCGCTTCAAAAGCAAACCCAGTCTCAGCCAGCCGCTTCCGAAATGTTAATAAAACCCTTATTTGAATGTATAAAAAATCAAAATATTGAGCTGCAAGGGGAAAAAGTTGATGGTCAAGATGTGATTTTGCAGAATATTGTCGACTCCCAAGTAAGGTTAGTGTTCTGTAGCACTTACCAGTAAAAGTTCAAATAATTCTCAGATCCATTTATTTATCTTTCTATAGCTGTAATATTTTTAATATAATACCAAAATTGCCATGGTAAGGCAAGAGTAATACCCAAAAACCGAGACTTAACTAGACTTTTCCCTAGCCACATTGTTCACAGAATTCGCAAATCAGAAGAAACTTGCTTACAATAATTTCAGTGATAAGGAAATTGCTGTACAAAAATGTCAATGAATAGTTCTACCTATGTGGCGCAGAGGTTAAAAAGATAATGGAGAAAGAGTCCGGGTGGAAACTGCACTTTTGCAAACGTATGAAGTTTTTCTTCGTTATAAAATCCAATTTTTGGACTATCGGCCGTCTACTTCTCGAACGTTCAGCATTTTCTACTATTTAAGACTCCAATTATAACATCCCTAGTAGTGCAGTTATTTGATTTCCAAGATTTTTTGATGTTTTTTTTGGCTTTTTAAAGCAAGTGTTTTGATATCGGGTTATAGAATTTCGTCTGAGACTAAGAAACTTTGTTCACAGGTTTTAGCTTGTGACGTCCTATTATTTTGCGGTACATGAGATTCTAGTTTCGACTGTGTCAGTCATTTTAACGAGACAGGCATAATTCATCATGTTTGCGTTAAAGTTTTCCTTTTTACGCTTGCGATTAGCAAGCGTTATCAAACTGAAATATAGACTTATTTTCGGGTCCACAACTAGTTAACAGAATCTTTTCGATCATTTAACCTTTGGATTATTTGAAGTCAAAAGGCAGACGCTAATTCGCGCATATGACGAGCAGCTTATACGCGTGTCTATAAAGACAATGGTCAATTGTTCGAATCAGGCCAGGACCTGTTGTTTTTGTTAGCGGCTAACTGTCCGCGCGTCAAAGAAATATTTGTCGGACTTCTGGTTGTCTGATTTTTTTTTGTCAGCGTAGTTGCAGCAGCACCAAATTTGCCTAAAATTTGGGCAATTTTTTCTCATTAAAAATCATTTCTGTGTATTCCGCTCTTGGGCAAGTAATTGATTTTTTTCCATGATATTCTTTTAAAATTTTTGGAATTTGTTTTCTTCATAGATTCTGTGCAAGGAGTGTTCTGTGCATTTGGTAGCATCTAAGCTTGTAGCGTACCCATAAATGGCACGCTATTGATAGCCATGAAATAAGTGCTATATTAGAAATTGATGTCATAAATTATTAATGTTAAAATCCCAAGCATGCAGTTGAACAAGTTAGTGTTTATTAAAAGTAAATAGTGAGTTATTAGTTGGGACATAATATTGAATATCGAGCTAGCTGAAAGTAATAAAGTTTACTAACCAAAGTTAAATTCAAACAGCTGAGAAAGTGATAGAGATAGAATCCATGCTGTCGGGGCCCATGCGTCCGTATTGAGATACTGCTAAATCAACTCCAGTTAATAACATGCAATAACATCTAGAAACCATGCGGGTTAATTAATAAAAGCAGTGCATTACATGGTGATAGTTCGCGAACGACAGTACAGTGACAATCTCCACTCATCCAGCTAGACGAAATCCAGCTAGACGACATCTTGAGGGCGAGCTGAAACAGTAGATCAAGCGCAGCAACTGTCAAATCAGAAATGTGAACTTACTAATGAGTGTTTTGTGATTCTGTCAATTGAGGAAACTACATTCAAGTGAAGTAACTGGAAAACTCGAGAACTTTCGTCTCTACAAACTTGTAGGTCAAACTATTAAGACTCTTGTGCTATATATTAGTGAGAAGTATTAAATTGGTGTGCGCTCAAATCAAAAAACATTGAAATCAATCATGATCATTGGAAATCATTGAAAATTGGAGGAGCGTAAATGCAGTAGATTGAAGCTTAAAGACGGAAAACTCTAAAATCGAAATCAGCATTAGCATTGAATTAGCCTTACTAACAATTTTAACCGCGCTGTGCTAAAATATCAGCTTTTTCGTGATAAAACCAACCCAGTTCGTTCATATAAATTTTATAAATTGTTCAAACCTAACTGAAAACAGACTGAAAATCATAAAACTGTAAATGGCGCACGCTCAAATCTCAGTTAACCCGTACGGAGGGACGGATACCGAAGATTTTTCACAATTCGAACAACTCTTCAACGGATTCATCGGAGTCGCAGGCGTATTACCGGCTCAACAAGCGAATTTTCTACAACTCCACTTGCGTGATAATGCACTTCGTTTCTACCAGACATTACCAGATGCGACTAGAGCAAACGTACTCGACAGCTTAACAGCGTTGCGCGATCATTTCAGTAATCCGCAACTCCAAGAAGTCCATGTCTTGAAATTGGAACAGCAAAAATGCGACTTAAAGAAGGATACGCCAGAAAACTTCTTGGTGACCTTACAGAAAAAAGCGCAAAAAGCGTACCCAACGCCAGAAATACCAATTCCTGACCCAATTGATGCAGCAGCTGTCAATGCCGCATTAGAAGCAGCACGACATGCCAGAGAAACTGCACATCGTCAAGAACGGTTGGACGCAGTAAGGGATCATCGAGACGCACAAATTCGAAGACTGTTTGTAAAAGCTATGCCTGGATGGCTTCGTGCAAAGCTCATGGAACAGCCTGCGGGTAACACGGTACAAGACCTTTGTATGTATGCAAGGAGACAGCTGGTCATCCGAGATATGTGCAGAAAAGAAGATTATCCAGAGGATGGATTTAACGAAATAAGTGAGACTGTGTCTGATAATCTTATCAGCGCCTTATCGAAGCTTACTGCGACGCAAGAAGCTATGGAGAAGCAAGTGAACGAAATTCGAACTCAAATGAACGATAGAGATCGTCAAGAAGCATCGACATCCGCACAGCGATCAACAAATCAGCAAACGCAACAACAACAACAAGAACAGCAGCATCAGCAGAATCGTTTCCCAAATAATAATAGTGGTTTCCAACGAGGATTTCGTGGAGGAGGTAGAGGTTACCAGCCGAGACAACCCTACTCCGGACAATACACGAACGAATACTCACCCAGAAATCATTATAGCAGAGGGAATAATAACTTTAGAGGTCAGTACCTTTATCAAAACAACTTCAGATCCGGATACCAAGGAAGAGGAGGAAACTTCCGAAGTCCTTACCCATTCCCCCCTGGGAATCAGCAGCAATGGCCTAGGAGACCATCGAATTACCAGAATCAGAATTACCAGAATCAGAATTACCAGAATCAGAATTACCAGAATCAGAACTACCAGAACCAGTACCCACAATCGAACCACTTCCAACAGCAGTCAGTCAACCAACAGCAAGCAACAAACGTTGACATTCAAGCCCCAAACGGCCCGTATATGCCCGTAATTCGATCAACCCCTGTGCTCTGCGATACATGTGGTTACCCTAACCATACTGCCAGTCAATGTTATATGAGACCAAAACCTCAAGGAAGGGGACAATCCTTCCCATTCCAAAATCAGTCAAAAAACTAATAGCGCCACCGATTCAAGAGTCAGAACGAAAAACCGAAACAAACGATACCAAGCAAAAAACACCTAACGCTAAACCGAAAAGACGCCGAAAAAACATAAAAACCTCAAAACGTTCACGATTGAATAAATTGGGGAAAAATGAAGCCGAAAATAGTAATTCCAATAAAAAGCTATCAAATGCATTTCCACACGAAATACTTGATTTATATGCTGTTATACCGGAAAGCGACAAAACACTTTCTTATGTCAAACTTCAATTCGCACCCAAAACCTTTAGGCGCGCCCTGGTCGATACAGGAGCGTGTGCAAATGTTATATCACAGACAAATTTCAACGACCTTAAAACGGATAAATTCTTATATCAAGAAATAGTGACACAAAAGTCGAAATTGAAACGAGTACGAATGGCCGGAGGTCAACTTGTACCAATAGAGATCGAAGCAACAATATGTTTCAAAATTGCAGCAAAAACGTTCACGGAAATTTTCCGTGTGTTACCAACAGCGAATTCAATGATACTAGGAAACTGTTTTTATAAAAAACACGACGTACAAATTTGTCCGAAATATGATCTTTTGAAATTTCCCGATGTAACAATTCAAATAAATGAAATCAAAACCCCAAGTTCTAAACGACATAAAAAACAAGCGCTCCGAGTACCAGTAATCCTTTCGAAGAAATACGTTATTCCGCCGCAGAAAACGGTGCTTTTAGAGTGTTTTACCGAGATCGACATTAAAAATACTATCGGAACAGTTGTACCAGTCCCCGAATTTGAAGACGAATCCAATATTGCGCTAATGTCATCAATCAGTGAGACTACAGATGATAGCAAACTGTATATTTCAGCACTTAATGTAACCGATCATGTAATAACTTTGCCGAACAAGAGCACAATCGCAAATTTTTCGATCTTAACATCAACAGACATGAAAAATATCATCCCGATTGACCCACAAACGTTGGCTTTAGCAAAAATGACCAACCCGGAAAATGTGAAACATGAAATCAATCAGCTCATTCAAGTGAATAAATCAAATGACGTGAAACCTATCAAACCAAAGCCAGAGTATGAAAAATTTTGGTTCCCGACACCGGAAACGTGTGAAAACCCTAACATTCTTACCCCAATTCAACGGGAGATCTATGACCAGATCCTCCATTTTAAGAATCTTGAACTTTGTGAACCGAAATCAAGTGACCATGATAGATTGACATTTCTAGATCAATTCAATTGGGAAAATTCCGTGTTGACAAATGAGCAAAGGTCACAAGTGGAACATTTACTTGTTAAATACTCGGATATATTTGCCAAACATCGATTTGATGTCGGATACAACTCGGAATTGCAAATCAAACTAACACCGGAACACCAACGACCTCTGTACACACAAGGTCCGCCTACGCCAATCCACCTACGAAAAGAATTAACAATTGAACTTGCACTTATGCATTACTTTGGCCTTATAACGACATTATCACAATCAAAGTACAGTAGCCCATTGTTTGCTCACCGAAAGCCATCAGGAAAACTCCGCATGCTTATTGATCTAAGAAGAATAAACCATTCGCTCAAGAATGATTATTTAAACACGAACTTTCCAATCTCAAATATGACAGATGCCTCAAATCATTTTGCCGGAAAGAACTTGTTTACAAAACTTGATTGCTCACAAGCATACCATTGTGTACAAATGGCAGATGACATTTCGGTTCAATTGTTGGCATTTAACTTTTCATCACGAACTTATGCATACAAATGCCTAGCGCAAGGTCTAAATAAGTCAGTAACGGGTTTCAGTTCATTCATTCGGCACTACTTAGATCCATGCCTAGCAGGGGATATGTGTACACAGTTCATGGATGATATAGGAAGTGCAGTGCACACGTTTGATGAACTAATTCCGAACTTGTCAAAAATCTTTGAATGTATTCGAAAATCAGGACTCAAATTGTCCCCAAGTAAATGTGAAATAGGTACGCAAAAAATGAAATTTCTAGGAAACATCGTAACACCAGCAGGAGTCTCACCAGAAGAGACCAAAATCCAAAAATTTCTACGTAGTATCAGAATGCCACAAACAGCGAAGCAAGTTAAGAGACTAATCGGCTTTGTACAGTTCTTTAGGAACTATATGCCTAGCCTTGGTGATAAATTGCTACCGTTTTACAAGCTACTAAAGCAAGATGTTGAATTTCGAATTTTAGATGAACATCGCAAAGGTCTCGAAGTTCTTAAACACGATCTTTTGCAAGCAACAACCATAACGTTAAGACTACCAAAACCTGACTTACAATATGTGATCCTTTGTGACGCGAGTTGCCATGGAACAGGATTCGTCCTCATGGTCGAAGATTATGTAAATACAGAAAATAAAGGCAAAACAAAGACGTATGCACCTGTTTCTTTTGGATCACGACTTTTTAACGAACCACAGCTCAAATTCTCGATTTACTATAAAGAATTCCTAGCCTTATATTTTGCCCTAGATCATTTTGCACATTTCATATGGGGCGCCTCAAAACCCGTTATAGTTTTGACAGACAACAGAAGTCTAACGTCATTTTTTCAATCGAAATCAATACCACCATCAGTTTGGAACTTCCTAGATCGAGTTTTAGCATTTAATATTGTCATAGCACATATACCAGGCAAAGCAAATTATGCAGCCGACTTTTTATCACGCATGCAGACTGACCCGAATGCATCTCTTTCCCTACGCTTAACAGATAAAATACCGGTCCGCGAAATACATATTGATTCAACGGCAAAATTACCGGATGCATCACTCAATTCGATAGAGATAAAAGAGGCATTCTCCGACCAAGTAGTAATGACCAATGAAATACGCCAACAATTAGAGTCGCTGGGTCTTCTTGAGACTTACATGCTAAAACAAAATAAAATCGAAAATTCTGACGAACTGGAGGCGCAAGCGTTTGTACGATTAGTCGGACCAACAATATCAGCAATTGATTACTCAGACCCTGCAGACTTATTTTCGGATTTGAGTGACAGAAGCGAACCACTGGATCTCAAACTTGAGCAAGAAAAAGACCCTGATATTCAGGAGGTCAAGAACTGGATAACCGAAAACAAGATACCAGATCTGAAGTATGCTAGTAGCCGACGGAAAAAATATGCTAAACAAATCAACCGACTCGAACTCAAAGACGCAATTCTTTATAGAAAATTTTTCAATGACACTGGACAAGTTAAGTACCTGCAATACTGTCTACCGAAGCACCTGTGGCAAGAAGTTGTGTATCGCCTACACAATTCGCCTAGTGGAGGACATATTGGCATGGGAAGAACATTGGAGGAATTTAGAAAACGATTCTACTTTCCAGGATTCACAGAATTTTTCGTGAACATAATAAGGAATTGTCTTACTTGCTTACAATTGAAAAAATCTTCGAGCAGGTACCAAACACCGCCGTTGCAACCGATATCTTCATTGCAGTCATTTCCAGGAGAAATGATGCAAATTGATATCGTAGGACCATTCCAGTCACCAGTGTATAAATTTGTCCTAACGGGAATCGACGTATTCTCTAAATACCTTTTCGCAATGCCACTTACGAATGTGTCAGCCGATACGGTTGCAAGAGAACTGACCAAAATCTTCTTTACTCATAGTTACGTACCGAAACGAATTCTAGCAGACCTCGGAACAACGTTCACGTCGAAATTGATGCACGAACTTGCATCGCTGTTGGAAATCCAAGTGAGCCATGCTACCTTAAAGCATCCACAGACAATTGGACTTGTTGAAAAATCCCATGGAGCACTCAAAAGGATCCTTAAACTCAATACAAACGAACAATGGTCTGATTGGCATAAGTACGTTCCATTAGCAACATTTATTCACAATACATCGTACTATTCATCAATTGGATGTAGCCCTAGTGCTATCTTCCATGGACGAGACCCAATCAAACCTTTAGATCTTCGATTTTCAACCAAAGCACTAGAAGCAATCTCAGTCGAATCAGATTTTGTAACCGCTCTGCAGGATGCAATGTTAGAGAAGTTCAAAGAGACCAAACAAAATATAATTGATGCATACCAACGCTATCGTGGATATTACGACCAAAAAGCATTAGCACAACCACTCAATCTTCACGCATTCTGTTTACTTCTTAACCCGAAACTGACAACTCAATCCGAATTCGGAAGCCATTCCAAACAAGTCTGGATACCACTTTATCGAGTCGAAAAAGTACTGACAAATTCGAATTATCTTATAAGAAAAGTTGGAACTATTTATACACAATGTGTTCACCGAATTCGATTGAAACCAATCGTGCCTCAGCAAGCACCAGATGATTTGGAGAATCTTGACCCGACCACGTTTATGACAGACCCCTCGCTGGGAAAGTATCGAGGCGAACCGGAACTTTTTGACGAATGCATACCACAATTACTCGAAGATTTTCATAACCCTACAACGGAGGAGCCGTCGCAGATTCAAGGTCCATCAAGTGTACAGCTATCCGTGCCACTAGGAGCAGCACCAGGTCCTGTAGTACCACCACCACCACCGCCGCCACCAGTTGTTCCTGCGCCACACCCAGTGGTAGCACCAGCGATACCCATCGTGGCACCACCACCTGCAGACGAAGCTAACGAGCAGATCGATAATGAAGATCCACACCGCGATATCCAGTTTCCAGACCCGGATGCACAGCCAAACAATGATGATACGCTCAATCTTGATTTGCTCTTCCAAGAACAGGAGCCTATACAAACAGAAAACCAGAGACCTCAACGACAGGCCGCGTTTGTAGCACGTGACAGAATTCACGCCCAACAAGTACAATTTAATAAACGTGTCCAGCAACGTGAAATCACACCACCACCGTTAATAGTACGACGATACGGAATGCGAACGCTCGGAGGACATGAAAAGGCACCAACCACATTTACGTCACGACATAACGCAGCGGCGCGAAAAAAGTCGATCCAAGAACAAGCCGCTATCGCAAACGAAAACTTAAGTTTAAATCGCGAAGAAAAAGGAAACGTGATAAAAAATAGTGTGAAGCGTGCGAAGCAGTCATTATTAGGACACCGACGTAGCGAAAACCGTAATGACCAAACAGAGGATGGACAAGGACCATCTACTCTAAATTCAATCGAAACACCGACGAACATTGTCATCGGAAGTGGTGATATCCTCAGATTCCCTGGCCCAATTGCACATTGCGTATCGAGCGATTTCGCGATGGGTAAAGGATTAGCAAAACAGATAGCAGCGGCCTACCCTGAAATCAAATCATCGCTTTTGTCTATCGAAAACCCCCAAATAGGATCCTCGATCGCATATTTCGAACCAACCGACAAGAAATTCATCTATAATTTGATCACAAAAAATCTGTATTTTGAAAAACCAATGTATTATCACCTGTCAGTCAGCTTGTGTCAACTACGAGCGCAGCTAAATCGTCACGGAATAAAGGAAATTGCATTACCAAAACTCGGATGCGGACTTGACGGACTCAGTTTTGAAATAGTTTATCAGATGATAGCGGACGTCTTTTACAACACGGATATCAAAGTATATCTCTACATGTAACCACAAACCTAACCTGCTTAATACGCTACTTCAACAGTGATCTGATAGCAAAATCTGAACGACCTGATGAAGAAGACGACACAGTTTAGTAGTCTCTTCTTGAATTCTAGAACAAAAATGTAAAATGTCATTTTGTGTATACGGTCGAGCGATCATGTTACAGCACATTGGATGACACCATCTCCATGGCATCACTCCAAAAACCACCACTCAAACAGTTCATTGAAGAGTTATAATAAATGAAAAAAGCGTTTTACTGCGAAAATTATGGAAAATTCTCAAAATATCTTGAATTGATGCGCAAAAAACTTAACAAAATACCTGAGCAGCCCGTATACACTCCCCCCGTTCACTTGGGTGGTTACTGGGACAGCAGCAACATTCACCGAGATAAAAAGACGGAAAAAACTAGATAAAAACGCTAAAAAATGAAAATTTGAGAAAAAGTGACTGAATAAAAATAGTCGTAAAGTCCTTAAAAATAAAATCAGACACGCTTACTGGGGCCGTACGCTCACACTGCACAGCGACCAAAGGGACATTGCGAAAATGAGTGCAGGAAAGCGAATTTTGACAACACCTAATGCCCAGAATATCGGAAAAACCGGAAAAAACACGAAAATCCCCGACTTTGAAAATCGATAACTTCCGAAAAAATAACTTTAGGTCAAAAAACTCTCCAACAAGGGTAGGTTATCGACCCTTCCCCGTCGATCTAGCATGGTTAGAACAAATCTGAAGAAAAAAAATTTTCCTATTCCGGTCCAAAGGATTGGGCCGTGTCCCAAGAAAAAACCTTGATAATAACTCACTTTTAAGTCACCTAACCTCACGACGCTAGCGTACGGTTAACCAGGATTGATATTAACACCATTAGCGAGCGTTTTGAGTACAGAAATCATATATTAACTTGAAGATATACATAAGAAATGACTCTGATTACAAAAGTTGAAAGAGTTTGATAAGTCCAGTCTCAACTTGAGTCATCAGACGACTCATAATAATGAGGTGAATCTGAACGGAGCCTTTTTACAGCCCTTGGACCCAACTCACCATTCACCTCAGATGCATTAAATTCGCCAACAGTACTAAATAGAAAAAAAAAAGCGTGAAAATTCCGCTAATTCTATTGAGAGTTCACGTAACTCAGTTTTATTTTGTTTCTACTTCACCGCCGGCGAAAGAGCACACACCCGACAACAACAAGCAGCACCCAGGCTACGAAGACGGCCACACACACAAGCCAGGGCCCAGCAGCCTCACTCTCCGCCAAGGGAGGGCACACAGCAGAACGCTGGGACCACAAAGGCCCAGCGGCAGAAACAACGTAACTGCCATTACGGCAACAAAACACAGAAGTGTTGCCAAAAGCAACAACAAAGCACATTTTTCAACAACTGAAAAAATATCTTAGTTAACATTCAGACCAACTCAAGTACATTTTACCTGTTGACACTCAATTTAAAAGAGTTTAAAGCTAAAACAAACAGAAAGCAGTTATTCACTTATTGTCTACTTATACAAACTTACACATGCATGACTTGAATTTTGACACTTGTACCATTCTTAACCCTCTAACACCTGCTCCACAGCGGACATCACTTCGGCCGGTACGCGCGAACTTAGGGATGTTATCAACGTATTGTTGAGATCGGCGAAGAACAACGTCACGTGTGGAACTCCGTATGACGTCAAGGATGCATAAAACACCCAATCGTCCAAATACCTAGCCAACACATTTGCCAACCTAACTTCTAAATCCCATATCTTGTCCATAATCAAATCTTCAACGGCCTCAGACACATTTTTTGGAAGATCGTCCACCCAAAAATCAATTATGAACTGGGCACGAAGTTCTAGAGCCAATTGGAGCTGCATTTTTATTTTCAGTCAAAGCGGCGATGTTAAGTTCAATCAAACTGGCGATATTCAAATATAAAGTTCAAGATATATTTACAAACAACCAAACAAATAAACCCGATAAACCATTCTTAAAGTAAATGTCACCGAAAACCATATTTCTACCAATTTGGAACGATCACCAAACATCCTGTTCATTTGGTACAATTTGGCACAAAGTAAATGCCACGACACCCACCAAATGGATTCGACAAACGAATTATATTTTGACAAGTTTGACCTGACGACAACCGAACAAAATATAAGCCTTCAGAAATTACCATTTTAAACAACTTCATGAATAGCGAAGAATTTCAAAATCTAGTGCACTCAATTCAGAATTCAGAATTATTGTCGGAAATTCCCTACAACATTGATCTAATCGGTTTTGGCGAACCCCATCTGAATTACTCAGGTGAAGTTCACTCAGTGTACTCTTGTGAAGATCATTTAATCCTGATTATCATTGCCTACTCAGTGGGTGATTCGCGTATGATAGTTACTTGCCGATTCAATACGATCTCAGAATTCGAAAACATCAACTTTGAATTACAGACAAACGCCTTCCTGGGACTCCAAAACACCAACTACTCAATAGTTTATGAATCATCATCCTAGCTGTAAGTCTACGTCAATAGTCATGATCGAAGCCACCACCCTCATTGTTCTTGTATTTCTTGCCAACACATCTTATGCGAGCGAATATGAAGATGCTTTGAAGACGGGAATAATTTTTCATAAAGATAGTCAGATCTTACTAGCCGAAAAGTTTATCAACGCAGAATTCCTAGTTCCATTCCCAAGTTACAATTTCACGATCCAAGATAATGTAACGCAACTTCTTTCCATCTTGTCAACGAAATGGAAATCCAAATCAACAGATTGTAAACTCAGTTTCGCGAAGACATTCAACGCCAGTGTTGATTCTTTCAATGTCGACTGGATGCTCCAAAAGCTCCAGGTTGAAATACAACTAGCACAAAAAGAAGTTTCGACTATCAAAGTTGAGACCTCTCATTTCCTATTCAACGAAAATGACGAAGATCAATCACGAAAAAGACGAGGAATAATGTCAAAACTAGCCGCCATCGCAGGAATCGGACTTTTCGGACCAGGAATCTTCATGGACGACTCATCAAGTTGCGGACTATTGGGAATCTTTGGCACTTGTCAAGACAACAGCCGCGCCAATGCACAGAACATCAAGGAACTACATGAGTTCACTACTCGACTGACAGACCACGTAGTCGAATTTGAAGAACAGGTCAATGAAAAATTCTTTCTGGTTGCTGACAAACTCGCGGAAGTTAATGCCATCCAGCAGGAAATGATCCAAAATCAGCAGGAAAATTGGAAAGTGATCGAAGACCAGTTTAAGGTCATACAGCACAACTTCGAAATCTTGCGCGATTGTGATCAGTACCTGTTCTCGAATCAACAATTGAATTTCAATTTTGATACTGCAGCCTCTCTCCTCTCTCTTCTGTACTCAGATGTCAAGAGTTACAGGGCAGCGCTGTACGCTTTTAAGACGAACATTATGAATGCCATCCCTACGCTTTTAGACAAGAGACTCACGATGTCATTGGTCCCCAGAGACTCTCTGATAGCAATCCTGAATTCAGTTTACGACAGCCAAAAAGACGCAACGGACAGACTGACTCTAGCCATCCCAACAACCGAGCTTCACTCGTACTATGACGCAAAACTGCTTCGAGATGTTGTAACAGTTGATGAAGGCCTGCTAATGACACTAGCGATACCGATGTCGTCCAGTCTAACTGTCTTTTCGGTTTATCGAGCTCATTTAATCCCGATGCCACAGCCGGGACAGAAGGATGCAATCAGATGGAAGACCGAGGGAGACTACTTCGCAGTCTCTGAGAACGGAATGGAAACCTCAGTGCTCACACGAGAAATGCCTCGGTTCATCAAGGTATAGGATCTGTCATCAAACCATGCAGACACAGATGAGCAGATCCTCTTGTCTATCTAACTTATTCTGGCCAAACCCTGTAGCAGCCTTGACGGTCTGTGAGACGGAAAAAGTCATTCTGCCTACGCCGGAACGAGCCACGAATTTGGGATACGGTATCTGGCTAATCACATCAGCCTCTTCGTCAATCTCTTTGTGGGAGTACAACCTGCATGAGGTTCATACTCCATCCCGCAGAGAGCATTCAGGATGCAACATTTGCATCATTACTTTGGATTGCAGGACGCAATTAACAACTAGAAATATCAAGATCAGACCAGATCTGGAAAGTTGTGACAAAATTCCAGCAAGACGAATCAATGTCACACTGTCTGATCCATTGGAACACCTACTCTCTACAATTCCGGAAATTAATGAGTTACCATACTTCGAATCAAAAACGGACGCCGGAATTAGACTTTTGGAACAAGTGAAAATAAAACTTATTGACAGCCCAATAGTCACGAACATGGAACAATTGGACGAGATCTCAAAACCAATCGCCGACGGAATGAAACTTTTGAAACCAACCTTAACAGAGAAACTCGAAAGCTATGTACCAATAAAACTTTCACTGACACTGACCGTCATACTTTTCATCGGAAGCACACTACTCCAGTGTTTGTGCACTTATCTTTTTCATCGATTCAAAGCAGTTCGAGACATAACCCCACAATTTCTAAAGACCGCTTATGGAGATATACGAATAAAGCCAGTAGTCGCAATGGACATTGATGAACGCGACAGAGATGAAAAAACAGCTAGACTTATGGAAACACGAGCGGAATGGCAGAATAAATACACGATTCTAGACGTAATTGACGACACGATTGCAGTACCACAACATCACAGACAGATGGAGGATGCAGTACTAAACGACGAGACACTATCAATGCAGGGAAGCAGAATAGACATGAATAGAACGAGATCAATGGGCGAAATCTCAACGACATCACACCAAGGAAAGACTTCACGAAACTACAGCGGAGGAATGAAACTGACTCCTAATACAGGAATCTTAGGTGTGAAACCTCCTTCTATCCAAATAGGAGCTCAATACAACGAGGAGACGACCTGAAGTATAGGAAGACTGAGATGCGAATAAGTTGCCATTTCATCTTTCATTACTGACACTGATTATATCATTTAATTGACCATGACGTTCCCAAACATTGATTCTATGACTCAAGTGGTGGCTTAATTGTAACCTGAATCTCATAAGTGCTAGCAGCACTATTTATTTTCCCTGAACTCAAGTTCTAATTTAAACTTACCTGTTTAACCTTAATTTTATACATTTGTAAAGTTAAAATTTCTTTAATACACAATTCGTGTATGTAAATTTGATAACAGAACCAATCCATTTGAGTGTATATAGTTTAAAACCTTTATTTTATGCACATTTGGTGTACATCAACCAGCTTTAACCCTGTGCCTAACCTAATTTAAAGCCGGTTTAGTTTGTTATTTACCCATTTATAAAAGTAAATTTATAGAAAATTTATTGAGTTAAATTGTTTTAAAATTATTGAAATTGAATCATACCGTATAACTTTTAATTCGTTCCTAAAATTTATTATGCTTTTAACATTGCAGTTTCCCTTTGAAATGCAACTAAATGAAATTACTACAGTTTGAAGTTAGAAACTCACCAAATTTTATGTAGATACTGTATTTAAATTGTAACCCCGATGCTAATAACAGTCGCCAGGAAATAATTCGACAGTGTAAGTGTAGCGTACCCATAAATGGCACGCTATTGATAGCCATGAAATAAGTGCTATATTAGAAATTGATGTCATAAATTATTAATGTTAAAATCCCAAGCATGCAGTTGAACAAGTTAGTGTTTATTAAAAGTAAATAGTGAGTTATTAGTTGGGACATAATATTGAATATCGAGCTAGCTGAAAGTAATAAAGTTTACTAACCAAAGTTAAATTCAAACAGCTGAGAAAGTGATAGAGATAGAATCCATGCTGTCGGGGCCCATGCGTCCGTATTGAGATACTGCTAAATCAACTCCAGTTAATAACATGCAATAACATCTAGAAACCATGCGGGTTAATTAATAAAAGCAGTGCATTACAAAGCTTGCGACTATAAATCCCAGAGAGTCGATTCCAGTTGGGATCTTTTTTTGTTGTGGAAACTGAACTTTTCGATTAGACTTTCGGGTCTGCTTATTTTTGTTGGCTTAGGTTCTGCAGAAAGGCTCGGTTTCTTTTAAGCATTTAAAAAACTTTTTGTAAAGGTTGTAATGGTGCAGGTAATTTTATTCCTATAATTTTTTTTAATTTTGCAATTTTGTGACAAAAGATGTTTTGAAGGTTTTTTTTTCAAAATTGATTTGTCTTTTCATTTTCTGTCAACCGTAGTCATTTTTTTACTGCGCTGCGTGTGTCTGCTCTGGAACTATCGGCTTTGTTACCGCTTTTTGATAAGGTAACATGCTTTTTTAACATTCAATCGTCTTTCTTGGCATATTTTCTGAAAAAAAAAATTTATTTAAGGCAAAATCAATACAATGATAGAATTTTTTTTTCTAATTTCGTTTTCTACGGTTCTTATTTCTGCTTCCTGTCGGCTAGTGTGTCATTTTATGTATGTTTTGAATTGCAAAGGATGCGAAGCTTCGCTTTGCCTCGTGGTATTATTTTTTGATTCTTTTTTAAAATTTAATTTCCGATATTGTGCCGTCCTAGTTTTTGCTGTTTTGAAAAATTTCTTTGTTTACAATAGATTCAAAACTGATTTATAAGTTGTATACCCGATTTGTAGGTTTTAAAAAAATGACTGCTGATATTGAAGTTGTTTTCAAATGTCTGTCTGCATAGAATAAAGCCACCGACGGCTTAAAATAGCTTATTTTAATGGCTTAAAAGCTTAGGATAGAGCAATTTAGAACTTTGTAACATAATTTTCTTCAAGTTATGTGTTTTTTAGAATTTTAAGTGTTTTTTTTTTGAAATCAAAAACTTCAAAAAATTATAAATCTGAAAATGGAAAGTTTTAATTTTTATTTTCGTTTTTCTGGTAATTTTTCTTTAATAATGGTTTTTCAATTTCCTCACTGTACCATGACGAAAATGCTTAATCTCTAATTTTTCGTTCAGATCCTTTTCTCACACCACAAAGAAGAAAAACTACGCTAATTTGAAAAAGATTTTTTTTGTGTGTTTTTTTAAGACGATGGCCGTAACCTTCTGTGCTACTTGCACTGTAATAGGCTATCGTTGTTGACGTAGTACTTGAAAAACCATATGCATGGTTTTTCAAGTACTACAACTGGGCAATGATTTTTCAGTGTCAATGAGCGAAGTAAAGAGTCTTATATAGGTCTTGATGTTTTTTTTCAGGCCCACTTGATTTTTGGCGGCTAAACTTTTGATGTTATTTTCTCAAAAGGAGTACAAAATGCACCGTCGAACAGCAAAAGTTCAAAGCTTGCGATAAACCTGATCGACTTCTAATTTCGAAAGTGAATTCTTTTTTTTTCAGATTCCACAGCGGATTAAAAATATTACCTTTTGATTCAGTTTTCTCAAATTTTTAAGAGTGATGACTCTTAGATAGGTATTGGTGATTTTTTCTATTTTTTTTCAGGAAAAAGCCTTAAAATGATCGAATAACTACAGATGTGTATTCATAAATATTGATGCATTTATAAGTGCACTTATGTATATATGCATTTTTTGAGTTCACATGAAATGCATCTGCTCAAAGTGACGTAAATAGCGCTCACCAAATATGAACGCGGAAATGGCGATCTCTAGTGAACGATTTCTAGTTTCGAATTTAATTGTTAGATTTCCAGCGGAATAAAAACTTTATCTGTTGATCTAGTTTTCTTAAATTGGGTTAATTTAATCGAAAAAATGTCAATCATAAATCGTTCTAGAAATCCAAAGGCCATTTATTTTCTTTGAAATAGGTATCTGAGGTTTTCTGAGAGTAATGAACGTAGTGAAGACTCTTATATAGGTCTTGTTGATTTTTTTTTAAAAAAGTCTGAAAATATTAATGCACTTGGTGTAATGCTTTTTTTGAGTTCAATTGAAATTGATTTGCTCAAAGGGGTGTAAATAGCGCTCTCCAAATAAGAACGTGGAAATGGCGCGAGATAACGTGAACGATTTCTAGTTTCGAAAGTGGAATGTATTTTTAAGATTTCCCAGCGGAATAAAAATTTTACCTGTCGATCCAGATTTCTATAGTTGGGTTCATGTGATCAAAAAAGCGCCAATCATAAATTGTTCCAGAAATTCAAAGAGCTTCAAGGGAAATTGGAAAGTTGAGAAAGTCAGTGTTTTTTTTTATTTGCGTTCATTACTTTTTTCCAATCTTCAATTGGCTATGTTTTAAAAAACAATTCAGTGAGTTTTTTTTCCTGTTTACTCTTTTCCAACTGTCTGTTTGTCATGTTCGAAAATGTTTTTTTTTGTAGAATTTTGGGCTGTCCGGCTACTTTGCATCTTCTGAACGTGGAGAACAGTAAAGTGCTCATCGGACCATGTTCTTCATCCGTCTTCCTGGAACAGTGTTCGAACTCCACAATTGTTTTAGCATGTCAGCAACTGAGGTGTCACACCTCAAAAAACTGCTATCTCTTCGTTCACATTACATCCCGAGGAATCATCGAAGATAGTACTGGATTGAAAATTGGACCATACAGCCTGTCTTATCCGAAGTTAGATGACCATTTCAAAGCTGCTAATTTACCACGTGAGAGAAACAATTGGCAGAAAATAGACGACTTCAACTGGCTGAGCAAGACAGAAAAGTCTCCGAACTACAGTTATATTCCAGAGAATGAGATGCAGTCATTTTTGCTTGGATAAAAAGGCCTTTTCAATAAATTTAATTCTTGCTAGAAGACCTGATTAGCAATGTGGTTCTTAAAGCAGCTATGTAAATAGTGTAAAAACTAAAATACTATGCAACTAAAAGTAACTCAAGTTTATTTTTTGAAGAGGCTTCAAGTTTTCGCTATATAGAATCAGTTGCGTAAGCATTATGTAGAATTTGTTCAATAGTGAACACGTTTAGAGGTCGCAGATTTCCCTGAGTGAATAAGTCCAGGGTTGCCTTCTGCGCAATGTGTGGAATATCATCTTTCTTGATCCCAACATCGCTTAGGCTTTGGGGCATCATCAGGTCTCTAATAAACTGAAATAGAGCCTTATGCGGTGGCTCAGTCTCTCCAAATGCTTCGACCAAGTGACTCTGCATCGCCGAGTTCATGTGGTCCCAGTTGTATTTCACGACATGAGGTGCCATGATGCATGATGTGTATCCATGCGAGACGCCATAGGTTCCCAAAATGTGACCGATTCCATGACTGCCGCCCATAGGAATGTCTTGTGTGAGTCCTGTTGATGAGAGCCACGCCCCCAGCAGACAGTTCTTTCTGGCTGATAGTCCTGTACTGTCGACATTTTTGGAGGGCTTCAAGTTTTCTATCAGTAATTTGAGACCCTAAAATCTTGAACTAGATTTTTTGCCAGTTTGATTAAGTATGAGAAATTTTGATTGATTTGAACAATGAAAAATAATGTTTCTGATTTTGAATTTAGCTGTAAATATTAAAGTTGAAGGAACTTCCGAAGATTTGATGCCAGCTTAGATGGGGTTAAACAAAAAAATCAATTCTTGATAGTTATAACCTTATATTCAAAATTTTATTTTGAAATCATTGCGCTTAGTTTATAAGACTGATTGCTTTTCTGCAAATTAGGAAAATGTTCTGCAAAATGTGTGCATGAGAGAAGTCTCCTTGAGTTCTAACTGCTGTTGTGTAATATAATTTTTATTACGGATTGCGACTATTAAAAGTTTTTTTTTTTTGAAGCTAACGACGCCTTTGTCGTCGGTAAACATTAAAAAATAGAGAAAACTATTGTTCCATGAAGCTAGAACGAATCGAAGCGGGATTATAAGTTTTGAACAAAAAGATCTTGTCAATAACTCCGCTCTGGCAGTCTTGTTCAAGTCCCGATGAGAACAGAATCCAAATTAACTGATTTTGCCAAATATAACTTAATTTTTTAGATGGATTGGGTCGGGACAAGTGTGAAAATAAGGTTTTCGAATCATTGGCATCAGAACGCGAAACTAATAAAAGGGTTGGAAGCCTGTAGTCTGAACCTAGAGACCCACAAGCATACTGACCACTTTGGTCACTCATGAGTAACCAGTCAATTTTGGTTACATTTTGGTCACTCTTTGTCTCAAAGTCACCTTTCCAAAATGTTAACCTACGGAATTACCCCGTGGGTCATGAACCAACTCAGAAATCAGCTTATTATGAAACGCAATGCCCTGCATCGCTGCATCTAGACGAGGCAACTTATAATGGGAAAATTCGCATTGAATTCTGGATATCCTATGTTGTTTTCGGCAAGAAGTTACCTTTGTCATCTAAAACTTTTTTAGTTTGATTACAGCTAAATTAGGTTTTTTTACCCCCTTGAATGTTTTTTTTTGTTTGAGTGTTGGAGAGCGAAGGTCACTTTTGGTCACTTTTTTATGTTGTTTTGGTCACTTTTTACTCTTTCCCCATGTGATCAGTCTGCCCACAAGCGTTTTAGGTGCGTTCATCAGTCAAGCAAGTTCAATTAGTCAAGAGGGGAGGGGGGCAAGGAGGTTTTCTATATTGAAATATTTTTTTTCAGACAATCAAAATAAACAAACATTGAAAAGTGAGATAAATATTCTTCTAAGATGATCAAGATTGCGTTCTCAAAAAATGTATGTTAATTTTTCTTCGTAAGTAGAAAATCTGCTCTGAAAGTTTTCTTTTCTGACCTGCTGTACACGCAAATTGAGTACATCTGATAGCGTTTCAGATGCGACTTGAAAAGTTCGATCAGCGCTGTCGAGTCGTATGAATTTTTGAAAATTTTATTTAACAACTAATAATTTTTAAACTTAGCAAAACAGAAAAGTGGAAAAGGTTGAGGACAAGCATCTTAATTGTTTCACCTGCTTGCATGCGGTGTCGGCCAGCATGTTGGTCATAGGTGAACAAATAGTCTCGATGCTGTGGTCTATGGCCCTCACTCCCGAGGAGATCCATAGCTGTTCAGGAGTATGTACTGTCGTGTTGGGATCCAAAATCACCACATCTGGAACCAAGTTGTCATGCAGATATCTAAATGGATAATAAATGAACGATTCTCCAGCGTAATCAATTTTTCATGCTAGTAATTGAGCTAACTCCACTTTTTTCATTAATTACTCTTGCAATAAGCAAGGGTATTGCAATCGGGTACTAGACTTTTCCCCGTAAACAACTTTGTCCACAGGATCACTTCGAACAGTTCTAGAGGATCTTTCCTCTTTTAGAGGATATTCTTTTGTAGAAAATCTTCTGACAAGCTCAATTTCTTGAAAATTCAAATTAAAGTATTTCAAGCCCGTTTCAGGTGCTAAATATCTTTTCCAGAATATTTTTTCGAGTTTGCTGTTTTCTTCCTAGTTTCGGTCGGTTCAATTTCTGTTTTTTTAAAGAGTAATGAACGTAGTGAGTACTCTTACATAGGTCTTGCTGATTTTTTTTTGTTTTTCAGGAAAATATCTTAAAATTTGTTCACGCTCAATTTTGATTTTTGGCGGTTTGGTTTGTGATTTCTTTTCGAGTTCAGTTCATTTCCAATTGGTAAAAGGAATGCAAACTCCATTATCGAACAGCAAAAGTGTAAAGGTCACGAGAAACGTGATCAACTTCTAATTTCGAAAATGGAAATTAATTATCAGATTTCCCAGCGAAATAAAAGTTTTGCCTATTGATCCAGTTTTCTCAAATTGGCTTAGTTTTTACAAAAAATTGTCCATCATAAATTATTCTACAATTTCAAAGAAATTTAAGGCGATCTATTTTTTCTTCAGAATACAAGTTGAAAGTTTTTGAAAAAACAAGTCAGTTTTTTTTTCAGTTTCCTTGTGTTCATTACTCTTTTCCAACTGTCAGTTGGCTTTGTTTTATGTAAATTCAATCAACCATCCAGTGGTATCTGGTGTAGATAGCACAATTGATCGAGTCGGCAAAGGCTTATGCTTCGAGCCAGGCTGGGATCTATTTTTTGGCAAACTTGAGTTTTGTTCTTTTTCGGACTATCGTCCGTCTGTTTATTTTTGTCGGCTTAGTTCCCGTAGCACGATTTTTCCTTCAGCTTTCTTCAAAACTTTCAGCTTTCTTAAAAAAATGTTGTAACGCCCATGTTTGACGACAAAGCCCGGGAGTTTGATTTCAGTAGGGACTTGTTTTTTCTTTGCAAACTGAAATTTTTCGGTTAATTTTGGTTTTTGCCGTCTTAGTTCTCGCAGAAAATATTTTTTATCAAAATATGGCTTTTTTCTAGTCTTCTGAAAGCTCCTGATAGTGTCTAATGTTGCAAGTATTTTTGTTACGGTTATTTTCGCTTTTGTTGCAATTTTTCTAAATTTTCATGACAAAAACGTTTTTTTTTTTCAATTTTGATTTTCCTAATTGATTTTAAGCACAGTGATTCATTTTTGTATCGCAAGTGGTGCGAAGCTCAGCTTCGCGCCTGTGTTTAATTTCGGAAAGGAAAATTGATTCAACCCACGGATTTTTTCAGACTTACTCAAAGTCTACAAATTTGTCAGTGTTCGTTGTTCTCTATAACCCAAGTATGTTAATGTAAAAAGTTCAGCGGGATGGAAGTGAGACTTGAAAAAGGTAACACCAGTTTGCCACTCTCGGCGATAGTTTTGAACATGTTTGCTGATAATTTTGTACAGAATAGTTTTATACCGATTTTGGAATTTCTTACAGATCTAAAAAAATGCGGTTATCTGTAATGATGGTTGCTAGTTCTTCGGCTGTAGTGAAAATTTTTGCTCCTTGCTCTAAGATATCAATAGATGTGCAGCATATGTAGTTTTTATTTCAAACTAATCTGGAGTTAACGTCGTGATGAAAAATGTTGGACAAAATAATATTCAAATTATCAATAATTTTTGAACAAAACTATTCAGTTTTGTATCTGAAGTATGAAAACTGTGAACAAAAGATTGAAAGAGATTTACTCGAAAACTAGCATCGCCAATTATTTCACTCTCGAACTTAGATTAATCTTTTTTGCTCACCCAAATTTAGCTCCAGTTTCCGTGTCTTTCAAGCCAGTTACTAAACTGTACGCTGCCGCCGATAATGTCGTCGGTATATTAATCACGGTCAAATCTGACTTGAAATCAATCGGAAGTGGATTGTAAATTTGCGACGCTCGTTGGAACTGCCGAAATCCAGATGCATCTTGAATGTTGTAGGTCAGACAGATTCGAATGGCCTTCGAAGCATCCGTTACTGCGCCTTCTCCAAGAGTAACTACGCAATCTGCTCCTGAATCTCTCACTAAATTTGCTGCACGAATGCATGAACTATCAGAAGTATGCTGTTCAATTCCAGTAAGCAAGCCTGAGAGTTGTTGCTGTTCTTCGAGCTTCTGTACCAGTTTGGAAACGATATCAGATTCTTTGTCCAGGCTTTTGGAAGCTAGAACGAAGACACGTTTACCTTCCGTTTCGTCCAGAGTGGAGTCAATATAGTTAGTGTCGTACACTACTTTTCGACACGTTGTCATAGAGTTAGCTGTTCTGGGCGTCGCTGCCATGTTTCAACTTGAGTTGGATAGAATTGACTGTTTACTTGATTCAGTTTAAGGTTGTTCCACTGATGCGCATATTTACAGAGTAATCGTTGGTTTAGATTCAGGGAGTTACTCTCACTTTTTCTATGTTGAATTGATTTACCTAATTGCTTACTAAGGTAATTGATTGGAAATTTTGAATTGCTCAATTGTCATGGTAGAATAATTTTTTGAAATTTCTTGCGGTGAACCGTGAAACGGGAAATATAGGTCTTCTGTCATTTTTACTATTGATGTACTGAATCAGGTGATCTGGCCCAAAACTTTATCCGGAAACCCGAATATAAATTATCGAATCTTCGGGTAAGAGAAAGCTACTAACGGACTGTTTCAGTAAGGATATACGAAGAATTAGTATCTAAGAAGTATCTAAGTGCTGAAGATTTTTTGGTCCGTATCTGGTTAAGTATCCCCTTATCTATCTTGCAAGGGGCTGAGTATTCGTTACAAGGTACAAAATTTGTACATGCTTAACTATTCAATTCTTTTTTAATGAGCGAATTTGCTTCAAGGTACAAAGTCCATATATAGTTGTGTTCAACTTTTTCTCAATCGGAGGGGGAGTTTTTTTGCTTTAATTTACATTTTTCTATAAAAATTGCCGTCCAATTTGCCCATTTTACTATGACTATCAAATATCCCTAAGTTATAGTTTTCGTGTAGATCCTTTTGTTACACCACGCGGAAAAACGACACTCCTTAAAAACGACACTCCTGTTTGAAAAACGACACTCCTGTTAAAAACCTTTTTGAAATTTTTGGTCTAATTTCAAGCTAATAAGGTGTGGCTAAGCAGGCTTACAAAAGCATTTTTATGCTTAATTTAAGCCGTGAAAACGTTTTTCGTTTCTCTAGTCTTTTTTTTTTCTAAGAAAACTTGTTTTCCAATTGGCCTTTTTTACTATGAATGTCCAATATGCCTAAGTTTTGTTTTCGTTCAGATCTTTTTATAGCAGTGCACAAAAAACGAGTGTAATTTGAAAAAGATTTTTTAAGACTTTGGTCGAAACATTCTGTGCCTAGTCCAAAGAAAGCTCGTGCGATTCTACTGTCAAAGCCCATTCAGTCGTAAATCATATTTCAAAAAAATGATCGGGTGTTCAGAAAAACTCGGGCAAATATAACCGTTTTTCATACTGGGTTTTGATTGGCAACTAAACAGGAAGGCGTTTTACAATATCTGTTTAACAAAGTTGTTATGATTAGGATTGCGATAAGGAAGGGTGGCAACCGGGTACTAGACTTATTTCTCAAATACAACTGCTCGCAAGATTTTGAACGTGAAATTCACGCGTGTTTCAACGCATTAAATTCAAAATCAATCAGCTATCCAGCGTAGCTGGCGTAGAGATAACACACCTATGTGAGATGAAAAAGGCTTGTTATTCGAATCTGTTCGGGACCAGTTTTTTTGCAAAGTAGAAGAGTTCATTTTCGTAGCCCCATTGGTAGAGGAAATTGATTTGCGATATGGTTTGCGGAGGTTCAGTTTTTTTTTGAAAAGTTTCTAATTAAATATTTGTGTAATTAGCATTTTTGGAATTTTTCGCTCCGATCGGTTAATTTACAGAATTATTACGCATATGATTATTCTGCTCGCAATTAGCAGGCGTTATTTATTTGGAACGAATACTTGTAAATAACCTGTCGTGTAAACAAATTGTCCTGTGAACAGCTTGTCTAAGAAAATAACTGTGTCATTCTCCCAAAACTGCAATTTTGTCAGCCCACAAACTTATTTTGATTATATCTCCATTTAAATAACCTGTTTTTTTAATCAATATTTGATTTTTACGTTTTTTTTAATATTACAAACTCCTGTTTGGTATAGTTTTCGCTTTTTCCATTTTATTTCTTGTTAATTTGCTTATAATTTTATCGGTTTATGCCTAAGCGGCTTTGTGGCATCATATTACGTCGTTAGATGAGTGAAACGAGTTTCCTATGCGTATCAGTCTTGAGGGGATAATTTCCTATTTATTAAAAACTTTCCATAATTTTTTATGAAAATATTTTTTTTGCTCAACGGATTTCTAATAAAAAAATGTCGGCTTTGTTACCGATTTGTTGCCTTTAGTTCGATGCAGATTTTAATTTCACTTGTCTTGTTTGTCATGTTTTTAAGTGAATTTTACTCATGGAAAATATGAAATTTAAGGAAGATCTAGTTTTTCTCGACATTTTCAGAAACTTTTTTTTCTAATTAGTGATGTTCGTCACAATTTCTGTCTGCCATTTTGTCATGCAATGTTTGTGTTGCATCGCAAGTGGTCCAAAGTTCTGCTTTGCCTCTGTTTTAATTTAGCCTCCGCTTGATTTCATTCCTTGTTCCCAGAAACAAAAACAGAAACAACCGAATTAGGTAATCAAGTGTATGAAAGATTGTGCTTCATGCAAGGAGTCTGTTGTCCTGATTTGCATTTGACCTCATTTTCAGATTCAGATTGACTAACAATTAGAGATATTTTTTATTTCGTGCGGATGATTAAACTATAGTAATTGGTTAGCTATTTTCATATGTAACATCCAAGAACGAACAGAAATTAGTTTTAGTTTAATTAACATTCCAACGACAAGTTATTATGTACTCTACGAACAGTGAATTGATAGAGGATCTTGATGCTGTGAAGAGAAATCTATTCTCATTTCTGAAGGGGGAGACTGATTTGGAGCGTGAACTGGAAAACTTCGGAAGTCTCCTATGGCCTGCGTACTGTTCGTTAGTTGAGAAAGAACACCTGGAGACGAACTCGACCAGGTTCTACTTGGTGTATGGATACGCCTGTCTAGTGACTAACAAGGCAGTTCTGTCCTTCAGCATCACAGACATAGACAGTGCTGTGCATTACGTGAACCAGACCAGAGCTAGTGCGTACAAGTAAGTTGACTTAAAATAGTGTGGACAAACCCAACAAATGCGATAAGTCCACAATTCGTGATGAACTTTTAACATCTTATTTGAGCATCAGTACACATGCGAGCTTTTAAGTGTAGTGTTATACAGTCAGACAATTTTTTTTACAAAGCAAGTTTATCGAATTAAGAGTTTTTGAGGGATATTTAATACCAAAATCACTGAATCTTTTGCTTGGAATACTTCATTGAGTTATCATTTATCAAGTTCGTGGTATCAATAATGTTCCTTAAACGTCGAGGTACTGTTCATACTATGGACGGAAAACTTCTTAGGTTCGAATCCTTACAGGTTTTTTTTCCTGCGAACAAGTTTTCTGCTGCAGAAAGTGTTTCATTGACTATTGTTTGTCTGCATATTTTTTGTAGGATCACTCGACATAGCCCGGAATTAGCTTATGATTTAAACTTTTTTCTCACTATCACTGGAAACTTTTTCATTTAATTTTTGTCCTGGTGCAATGCAAACTATTGCGTTACAAGAAAGCGTTATAGAGGTGAACATTGGAACCTTGTTCAGGTTTTTTTTCCTGCGAACAAATTTTCTGCTGAAGAAAGTGTTTGATTGACTTTTGTTTGTCTGCATATTTTTTGTAGGATTAGTCGACATAGCCCGGAATTTGCTTATGATTTAAACTTGTTTTCTCACTATCACTGGAACCTTTTTCATTTCATTTTTGTCCTGGTGCAATGCAAACTATTGCGTTACAAGAAAGCGTTGTAGAGGTGAACATTGGAACCTTGTTCAGGTTTTTTTTCGTGCGAACAAATTTTCTGCTGAAGAAAGTGTTTGATTGACTTTTGTTTGTCTGCATATTTTTTGTAGGATTAGTCGAGATAGCCCGGAATTTGCTTATGATTTAAACTTTTTTTCTCACTATCACTGGAACCTTTTTCATTTCATTTTTGTCCTGGTGCAATGCAAACTATTGCGTTACAAGAAAGCGTTATAGAGGTGAACGTTGGAACCTTGTTCAGGTTTTTTTTCCTGCGAACAAATTTTCTGCTGAAGAAAGTGTTTGATTGACTTTTGTTTGTCTGCATATTTTTTTGTAGGATTAGTCGACATAGCCTGGAATTTGCTTATGATTTAAACTTTTTTTCTCACTATCACTGGAACCTTTTTCATTTCATTTTTGTCCTGTTGCAATGCAAACTATTGCGTTACAAGAAAGCGTTATAGAGGTGAGCATTGGAACCTTGTTCAGGTTTTTTTTCCTGCGAACAAGTTTTCTGCTGCAGAAAGTGTTTCATTGACTATTGTTTGTCTGCATATTTTTTGTAGGATCAGTCGACATAGCCCGGAATTTGCTTATGATTTAAACTTTTTTTCTCACTATCACTGGAACCTTTTTCATTTCATTTTTGTCCTGGTGCAATGCAAACTATTGCGTTACAAGACAGCGTTATAGAGGTGAACATTGGAACCTTGTTCAGATTTTTTTTCCTGCGAACAAATTTTCTGAAGAAAGTGTTTGATTGACTTTTGTTTGTCTGCATATTTTTTGTAGGATTAGTCGACATAGCCTGGAATTTGCTTATGATTTAAACTTTTTTTCTCACTATCACTGGAACCTTTTTCATTTCATTTTTGTCCTGGTGCAATGCAAACTATTGCGTTACAAGAAAGCGTTTTAGAGGTGAACATTGGAACCTTGTTCAGGTTTTTTTTCCTGCGAACAAGTTTTCTGCTGCAGAAAGTGTTTCATTGACTATTGTTTGTCTGCATATTTTTTGTAGGATCAGTCGACATAGCCCGGAATTTGCTTATGATTTAAACTTTTTTTTCTCACTATCACTGGAACCTTTTTCATTTCATTTTTGTCCTGGTGCAATGCAGACTATTGCGTTACAAGAAAGCGTTATAGAGGTGAACATTGGAACCTTGTTCAGGTTTTTTTTCCTGCGAACAAATTTTGTGCTGAAGAAAGTGTTTGATTGACTTTTGTTTGTCTGCATATTTTTTGTAGGATTAGTCGACATAGCCCGGAATTTGCTTATAGTTTGAACTTTTTTTCTCACTATCACTGGAACCTTTTTCATTTCATTTTTGTCCTAGTGCAATGCAAACTATTGCGTTACAAGAAAGCGTTATAGAGGTGAACATTGGAACCTTGTTCAGGTTTTTTTTCCTGCGAACAAATTTTCTGCTGAAGAAAGTGTTTGATTGACTTTTGTTTGTCTGCATATTTTTTGTAGGATTAGTCGACATAGCCTGGAATTTGTTTATGATTTAAGCTTTTTTTTCTCACTATCACTGGAACTTTTTTCATTTCATTTTTGTCCTGGTGCAATGCAAACTATTGCGTTTCAAGAAAGCGTTATAGAGGTGAACATTGGAACCTTGTTCAGGTTTTTTTTCCTGCGAACAAGTTTTCTGCTGCAGAAAGTGTTTCATTGACTATTGTTTGTCTGCATATTTTTTGTAGGATCAGTCGACATAGCCCGGAATTTGCTTATGATTTAAACTTTTTTTCTCACTATCACTGGAACCTTTTTCATTTCATTTTTGTCCTGGTGCAATGCAAACTATTGCGTTACAAGAAAGCGTTATAGAGGTGAACATTGGAACCTTGTTCAGGTTTTTTTTCCTGCGAACAAATTTTGTGCTGAAGAAAGTGTTTGATTGACTTTTGTTTGTCTTCATATTTTTTGTAGGATTAGTCGACATAGCCCGGAATTTGCTTATGATTTAAACTTTTTTTTCTCACTATCACTGGAACCTTTTTCATTTCATTTTTGTCCTGGTGCAATGCAAACTATTGCGTTACAAGAAAGCGTTATAGAGGTGAACATTGGAACCTTGTTCAGGTTTTTTTTCCTGCGAACAAATTTTCTGCTGAAGAAAGTGTTTGATTGACTTTTGTTTGTCTGCATATTTTCTGTAGGATTAGTCGACATAGCCTGGAATTTGCTTATGATTTAAGCTTTTTTTTCTCACTATCACTGGAACTTTTTTCATTTCATTTTTGTCCTGGTGCAATGCAAACTATTGCGTTTCAAGAAAGCGTTATAGAGGTGAACATTGGAACCTTGTTCAGGTTTTTTTTCCTGCGAACAAGTTTTCTGCTGCAGAAAGTGTTTCATTGACTATTGTTTGTCTGCATATTTTTTGTAGGATCAGTCGACATAGCCCGGAATTTGCTTATGATTTAAACTTTTTTTCTCACTATCACTGGAACCTTTTTCATTTCATTTTTGTCCTGGTGCAATGCAAACTATTGCGTTACAAGAAAGCGTTATAGAGGTGAACATTGGAACCTTGTTCAGGTTTTTTTCCTGCGAACAAATTTTGTGCTGAAGAAAGTGTTTGATTGACTTTTGTTTGTCTTCATATTTTTTGTAGGATTAGTCGACATAGCCCGGAATTTGCTTATGATTTAAACTTTTTTTTCTCACTATCACTGGAACCTTTTTCATTTCATTTTTGTCCTGGTGCAATGCAAACTATTGCGTTACAAGAAAGCGTTATAGAGGTGAACATTGGAACCTTGTTCAGGTTTTTTTTCCTGCGAACAAATTTTTTGCTGAAGAAAGTGTTTGATTGACTTTTGTTTGTCTGCATATTTTTTGTAGGATTAGTCGACATAGCCTGGAATTTGCTTATGATTTAAGCTTTTTTTCTCACTATCACTGGAACTTTTTTCATTTCATTTTTATCTTGGTGCAATGCAAACTATTGCGTTACAAGAAACTAAGGATCATCATCTTTAGGTTTCGTTATCCACTTGTTTCGGAACTCATCAATATTAGGGGTAATAATATAGTTTGAATAAAACTGTTTTCAGAATTTTCCTTCAACTGTTTCCTTCAATTGAGCTCTGTTTCGTGTTATTTTTTGGTACTTTGAGGCGAAAGTTTGATTTTCCAAGTCCTATGGTCGAAAATGTAAATTCATTTAGATACTGAGGAATAATGTTCGGGTTGCGTGCACACTTGTGTATAAATACTAGTGTTTTGAATTCAATTCTTTTATAAGCGGGTAGCCAATGAGGATCATGGAGGTGAAGACTGGTACTGCAGAAACGAGGAAGGTTGAATATGTAGCGAGCTGTAAAACTCTGTATTTTGTGGAGTGGCGCTAACTCGCTTACCGACATTCCACCAAGCAGCGAATTGCAATAACCTAGTCAGCTGAGAATTAACTGACGAACAAGCATGATACGATTCTCTTGGGACAAGAAACGTTTAACTTGCTGGAGTTTTCTCTTATTGAAGTAAGACATGGATGTAACGGCAGCTGTATGTTGGTAAAAAGTCAACGAAACATCAAGAACATTTTGACTGCAGAGACTTTTTTTGGAGCGATCAGTTTGTCGTGAAACTCCGAGAATATTCTTGTTCAACTTTATTCCAAGGACTTCAGTTTTTCCCTCATTTAGCTTAAGGCCTGCATTTGAGAACCAGTCTCCCATTATCTTCAAATGGTTTTCCAACTCTAAGTGGACTACAATTGGAACCCGAGCATTTGAAATGAGAAATAGAGTTTCAAAACGGCTGTTCACATGAATAGAGTTCTCGGTAGGCAGATTGACTTTTATGCAAAAGGCTGTTTTCTTCGATGATGCTGGAAAATTGTGAATGAACTAGACGATCCATTACTTCGGCAAGAAACATAGGATTTGATATTGACCGGTAGATATTCAATACTTTGGGGTCTGAGGAATGTTGTATTTTAAGGCTTTACAACTGATACTTTGAGACATGATCGAAAATTTCCGCCGCAAATATATCTGAAACAGGAGTCTCACAAACTTTCAATTTTTTAAATTATCCAAGTTGAAAGGTAGAGTGTCACAGTCAGAAGTACCATTTGATATTGTGCTTATCACGGATTTTCCTTATTTTGCTTATCACGGATTAACACTTTCAAATTCACGGATTGTCGTATCGCAATTAAGTTTTCCTTATTTGGTTGATTTAATAAAAAATTCATTGAAAACAAAGGGTAAAAACGTGTCGAATTCGCAGTTTCTGTCATTAAAACTTCTGATTGGTTAATTCCAAGAATTTAATGGATTGCTCAGTGCTTATCTCGAATGGATGGAAGATTCAAGTTATCCAGTTTGCTTCTATAGAAACTTGATGTTTTATCTTGAAAAAGTATTGTTCTCTGTCATCACTTTGGTCTTGATATTCGGAACCTTCTTTTTGTAAGATCAGTTGATAGTGAATACTGGTGCGTTATTGCAGTTTCTGTTCAATTGTACTTTCTTTTCGGTTTCTTTCAATTCTTTGGCGACTTGCACAACAAGTAATTTTTCAAGAATGTGAAGCCGCGTTGAATTCTTGTCAAAACAGCCGATTTTAATTTTCCATTAGTGTAAATTTCATTGTTATTTTCGCATATCCATCGCAGTGTTCCTGTTTTTGCATGAATCGAGTCCGGTCCTAAGATTATACAAGCTGTGTGCAGTTTGAGACCTTATGACACACTCGACATTTGAGATCCAGACTTGTCGAGGCGTAATAACTTGATCAAGCAGGTTTTCAGGCTTGTGAGTGGCTTCAGTCACATGACACGTGAGATCATATGTTTCGGGAAATGCATTTTTTTCAAATGCACGATTGTGATAGTTTTCATTTAAATGACTGCTTAGATCCTTCATTACAATAACCTGGTCATGTTCTGGTGCTAAGCTAAGAAGAAACTCACTTCCATAAGGCATAAAATGCGAGAGAGATGCAGTAGGAGGACCACGAATTACTATAATTATGCAACAGAAATAATTCGTAGTGTTGAATGTAGCTGAGAAGAATTCAGTCTGGCGAGCAAAATTTTTCGACCAAAGAATGCTTTAGACTCTAGTCGTAGTTTACTGCAGCACCGGCTCCATGCACATGGGTTCTTGGGACAAAGATGAAGCTGAATTTTGGGTTTTCATCTATATGTCTATTATTTAATGAGCGGGACATTTCCAGCCCTATGTTGACATGCTTAAGCATGTTACGCTATCTCTACATGATTTAGCTACACTCTATATTTTCAAGCTATGCTGTGCAAATAGGTTTAAACGTTACTACTAGCCTGCGGATTTTCATCAAGCATCGGCTTTGTGTGTAATCGCATTGTTTTTATTTAAATATGCATGTTTGTAAATGATGCTTTGCCAGGATGTTTTATGTCACTTTTTTATATCATTTTTTAAAACTTAAATCAGGGTTATTTTGAACATCTATTTTGATGCGTCGTGATGCTTTTTTGGTACTCTGCTCCATTTCATATTCTACTTTCTACTAATACTACTCTTGGTTTTGGGCTTCAGTTTTCGTTTTGGAAGCTGAATCCCCTCTTGAATTTGTTTATTGGTTACTGCCGCATGGGCTCAGCTAGGTGTCCACTGCTCTGCGGCTGTTGTGGAGGCTATAGGGACATGGCACAGTTAGTAAAAGCAGTAACCGTAAATTGAACAAGTTCAAGAAAGTTGAATGAACTAGCTATGAGGCGCTACGACTAGCGAGTTTTCGGGTCAAGTTTATTTCGGCAAACAGTTTTGGCAGGTCAATTTTACCGTTTCAAATAAGTTTGGATGATAGCGCAGGACCACGAAATGTCAGGGTTGTCATTAGCAGCCTTCTCTTAAAAGCATTTTAACTGATTTGTAAGAATTTAGTTTTTGTTTTCAATTCATTTACTTTTTCTTTCAAAAATCTATTTTTCCTAAATCAGTTACTCATTTTGTCCCATTTTGAATGATTTAGGAGTGAGAAAAAAACGTTACCCAATCAATTTGTTGATAGTTTTTATGTTGGTGAAAAATGGTTTTTATGTTGGTAAAAAAAGCTTAGCACTGATTTGTTTATTAGGTTTTTCAAAAAGAGTTCCCAGATGTTTGCTATTTTTTAAATTAAATTGTTTTCCCCTTATTTGTTTTTTTATCGAACCAAAGTGCTATGCAGTGATTTGTTCTTTTTATTTATGTAATTTGAATAAAAACAGTAACTGGTTACTTTCGTTCTATTCTTTTCTAATGTATTGGACTGATTTCTTGATTAATTTCAGTTTTGTGTTTCTTCAGGTTTTTCACGAAAGCTCTGCAGTGATTTATTCCCTTTTGAGTTTTTTTTGAAAGAAACACCTCGGAATTTTTTTTGTACAAAAAAGCGTCGCACCCAGTAATCCCAGTAATCCATTTTCACAAAAGAAAAACTCAATAATTTGTTGTTTTTTTGTGAAGCAACGAACAGTTATTCCGTGAAATTTTTTGATATCATGTAATTTAAATAAAGTTTTCCTTTTATTTTTTTTCAATGATGTTTTTACTGATTTTAGAGAAAGCTGTGCAGGGATTTTGTTTTTTTCATGGTTTTCACGATACATGGTTTGCAGCCAATTGTTACTTTTGTATTTCATTGTTTGGTTCAGCTGAGCCATTGGTTTTTTTTCTCATTTGACTTTCAATCGAGTGTTGTTTGGTAAAATTTTTTAATTTGGTCTTCTGAATTTTGGAGTTGGCTGGGTTTTTAAGCTGGGTTTTTAAATCATCATTTGAATTGTAAAAAAAAACAAGCGGTTAGTTTTAGTTTTGATCATCTCACTCATATGCTTTTGTTTTTTTTGTTTTGTTTTGAGTTTCTGAGGTTTATTAATTTTTAAAGCACGATACCCCGTACATGATTCGGTCTGATCCTCTAGTTTTTTAATGCGCTTTAATATTGTATCATGATTCAAGCTTTGAAAAACAATATGTTTTTTTACTCTATCAGCAATTTAGAAAAATCTTTTGTCTGATCTTTTTAAGAAAAGCATTTGGAAAAAGTTAAGGTTATGTTCGAGCTCTCATTGCTTTTTTTCTGATCATATCTGTAACGCTGAACCTGCCTTTTCTCTATGTCATTCCCTTAATTTATAGAAACGATGTCCGGTAATTTTTCATTTCGTTGAAAATTTTGTTTTGATTTTTTCGAAAACGAAACAACCGATTTTTGATTAATTATCTTTTTCTTTTGTTGCTGTTTTCTTGGGTATGCCTAGTGTCTAATTCACTCTATTAAATTTTTAAGCCTGTACTGCTTGAACAACTGATTTGTGGAATTTCGGAGATATAAATGTAACTTTTTGAGAAAGATTGTATTTTATGGAGCTTTGTTTTATTATCTTTTATAAAGTTTCTGTAAAGACGAATTTAACACACTGATCAATATTTTGAGCTCTGCATAAATTTTGCCTTGAGCTTCTTGATCATAAAGCAGTTGTGATTTGAAATCTCAAATCATTTTGACTGATCAACTTGATGAATTCAGGTGTTTTTCTTGCTTAAATTTAGATAGTCATTCAGAATGCAGAAATTTCTGCACTGGATCGCTAGTTACATTGATTTAGGATGTAATCTTCTGAGGGGTTAGAATCAATCCATGTTTCTGCAATGACCAGAATATGAGGTCCTAAAAGAGCTATAGGCTACTAATTTGATTTGTTTTATTCCGAATTAAACAACCGTTCGCAAGTCCTATGTTCAAAATATCGATCGATCCGTTTAATGATTTTGTGACAGTGATTTTAGGCAATCGCATGCAGCGGTGTTTAGCCGATATCTTTCCATTATCATGCATTCTGCTCAACTGGCAGCACTCATCGATATTTATATCATCTTCTTTGAAAACGTAGTGAGGTTCTGATTTGGATACTTTTTTTAATGTGAAGTAAATTTGTGCCCATATTATTGCAATGCTCTGTAATATCGTCCGTCGTTGTTTCTGAGTGAACCATTCTGAGATAATTATGTCTTCTGGGTGCAGTGTCAATAAGTTCTTCGGGAATAGATTTGATATAATTTTGCGTTTGCCTTACAACAGCAATGATAGGCGCTGGTTTGTCAAATTTCTTTTATTTGGATGTCTGTCCTAGTTTGCTTGAATCGTTTCTTGTTTACTGGTGTTGTCGAGGTGATCGAACAAGAACTATTTAACCTTTGACGTGATATCTGTTTCTGTAAAATGCTTGAATAGTTTTTTTACAGTAAGATCAGTTGGTGCTTGTTCATTGGTGCTTGCTTTTTGATTTCTTTCAATTCTTGGGTGACTTGCACAAGTAATTTTTCAAGGTTGTGAAGCCCTGTTGAGTTCACGTCAAGACCAGGCAAGTTCAGTTTTCCATCAGTGGATATTTTATTGCAGTTTTTTGCATATTCATTGCATTGTTCTAGTTTTTGCGTGAATCTTGTCCGGTTCTAAGAATATACAGACTGTGTGCGATTGGAGACCTCATGACACATACGACATTTGAGATCCAGACTCGATAATTTCCCGGCAAATTTAATAATGATGGTTTTATCAATATTGTCATATCAATATTTGAAAAGACACTATTAAGAAAGGTTATGAAAAATTGCGAAACCTCTTATCCGGCCTCTGTCTGATTTAATCTTAGTTTAGGACTGTTTCCAGGTTCTGGTTTTGACTGGTTTATAAATTACGGTTTTGTCTAAATTACGGTTTTGACTGCTTTATGATATCGGCTGCAGTTAAATTTTTTGGGATTTGGCCAGAATAGTCCGATTGTGTGAGCTTCATCACATGGAGATTTAAAGTCACCGTCGACTATGAAGTCCATCAACCTTATAATAAGCTACATATAAGCAGGAAGTTTAAATTGCAGCGCGCATCATGTTGAAGGGACTGTTAGTTGTATACATATAGCGCGAAGTGTGTTACTTTGCAGGTCAACAGCTGGATGGTGGAAGAACCCGTTTTCGTGGAGCTGCCGCTACAGTCTGATTGAACTGCATGCTCAAATGGTGTGTGCCGAGTGCGATTTCCTAATTGGACTTCTCTCAATTCTCAAATCAGTTATTCTTCTACACAAGCGGCAGGACCAAGTAGAAATTGAGAGCAGCGAACTAATGCGCGAAATATTTCCGGTATACCCATTGCTTCGAAAAAAGACGCCGACGGTTGCACACTTTTACGGCGCTGAGTGTATGTACACTCTTCTGGAACCGAACTCTCTGAGTTTTTCAGCTGGAGTATCTCTGTTAATTACACATTTTGCCCGGCTCGCCCGCGCTGGGCTGAGTTTCATGAGCGCTCATAAATCTTTCGAGAAATTGATGAAAATCGTGTCCGAGACCATCGTGACGGACTGTGTTCAATCTCATTCCAATTTGTTGGACGATAGATTGTTTTGCGAATTGAAATCTGGAGTTTACGTTGTCATGGGGGCTATGAAACTTTTTTCAGCCGTATTGCCTGCCAAAGTGCTTTCGTTGTTGAGTATAATGCATAAAATAGATGCTGACAAGACGGAGGGAATCGAACTGTTAAGACAAGCTCAAAGTCTTCCAGCGATGAGAAGTGTGCTCGCAACTAATTGCATCCTAGCTTATAATTTGACGTTTTTACAATTTGTTGGACCTGTCTCAGAGTTCGATAAAGGTAGTTGTCGTTTGGCTCTAAAATCTTTGGCCGAGGAACTGGGACAAACTAGTTTCTTGTATGAGTTTTACCGTTTTAGACAGCAGTATTTGCTGCAAGATCCCAGCCAATATCAATGCCTTATGTTTAATTTTGACCGCTATCCTAGTTTGTTACAAGTGAGAATGATTTTTATCTATGAATCAATGTGGTACCATGCTACAGTTTTGAATTGGCAATCGGCTGCGATGTGTGCGGGACAATTGGCCTGCGCGACTCAATGGTCTCGAGCCTATTTCATCTACCTCTATGTCTTATTCAGACTCCAAATGTGCCATGAAAGTGGAGCTAGTGAAGAAAGAAAACGGCATGAATACAAACTTCTGCTGGGGAAGTTTCTCAATATTAAGAAGTTCAATGTTTGTGAATCGCAAATAAAGTCTATAGCCGTCGATCGACTGGCAATGAAACGTGCGAAAATGTTGACAAATTTAGGCGCCGAAAGTTCCGTTGTATATTTAATTGAAGCCATGTTTTGGCACGACGAGTTGCGATCAATATATCAAGAAGACTTTTTCTGTTATCTCGAAAAAGTTGTGATATATAAAAAGCAAAGTTTATCAGATGACGATTTGGAGAAACATCTTAACAGCGAGATTTTCTTTCACCGAAAGCTCGCTGTCGTGTTGGTATGTGCCTTTATTTTGCCGAGTAAAAGAGGACATTTTAAATTAGAAGACATCAGATCAAATATAGTACTTGAAAATTGTTTTAGATGGTTGCTGTTTTTCTGTGATAATTCACAATTTGAAGATTGTGACATTCAAATTTTATCTTTATTTTTGCTACTCAGAATAAGTGTAATCGTTCTTTTAACTGAGAAGCATTGGAAACGGGATTTGAAACATCGGGCCAGAAATTATCTTAAAATCGGGACAGAATGGATGAATGAAAGTGAACTCAAAGCTGTGATGCGATTAAAACTGGGTGAGTTTAAAAAGTCTGTGGAATTTTTGCAATCTACGTCTGTGTATGCAGGCCGCGTGCACTTTTTCGTCAGAAATTTAGCAGGGCTGATTGATACTCCTTTGGAAATGGATTGTGAAGCGTGGAGTGAAGAATCCATACCTTGCATCTGATAAACATTTTGGCACCCATCTTGATGTCAAGGAATGACTCAAACTCCGAAATCAAGTAGACATATCCATAGTTTTTAAGAGTAATGAACGTAGTGAGTACTCTTATATAGGTCTTGCTGATTTTTTTCAGGAAGTCTTAAAATTTAATCAAGCTCAATTTTGATTTTTCGCGCTTTGATTGGTGATTTCTTTTTAAGTTCAGTGCATTTTTTTTGTTAAAAGGAAGGCAAACTCCACTATCGAACAGCGAAATTGTGAAGATCACGAAAAAGGTGATCGACTTCTAATTTCGAAAATTGAAATTAATTATCAGATTTCCCAGCGAAATAAAGTCTTACCTATTGATCCAGTTTTCTCAAATTGGGTTAGTTTTAATAAAAAAGTGTCCACGATGAATTGTTCTAAAAATTCAAAGAACTTGAAGGCTATTTATTTTTTCTTCGAAATTCAAAGGATGAAGTTTTTTTTTTCAGTTATTTTGCTTTCATTACTCTTTTCCAACTGTCAGTTGGCTATGTTCTTCAGTAGAGGGAAAATATAGGTAATTGAAATTTGAGTAGTTGCAATGAACTAGTCGTGTACTCTTTTTTCTCATGTCTCTTAGTCTTTTCGACTTGAGTTGCCGAATGGTCTCGTTAGGTTTTCGGGCTATTTTAGTTATCACTTAAGTTTCTCAGCTTATTGATTTTTTAAGCGTTCGGTTGTGATTTAAACCAATTATACTGTCGTTGAATATATATATATATCTAGCATGTAAATTTGGTATCTTCAGAAATGAATGATTTCTCGGCTTATGAATTGGAACCGAGTGTTTTATTTGTGGGTGAAAATGTACACTTTGTTTCTTTTGCGAGTGATTCGTCCGTTTTCACAGCTTCAACTCTAGAGCCTCAAAATTACCTCAAAATATACAATTTGATTTCGTCAGCGGGCTCCGTGGACAATGAAAGTAGTAAAGCAATTGGCAAAACCTTAACCTTGTCACCTCGTAGTTCAAACGAGTACAAAATATCGGGCGAGCCTACAAAGCTGACAACTGAGACAACCTCACAGCTCGGATTTTGTTCAACCTCGCAAGGCGATGTGTTCTTTGTGAACAAACTATTGGAAGAAACCAGTGAAGCGAGAGGCGTGATGACTCACATCTGGAAAAATGTCCATGCAAATATGGCTTCTAGCAATACGTTTGACCAAAAGTTTACTAGTTTGGTTTCTTTTGGAGATAACAACACGATAGCCTTGATGCAAACTGATGATTACTCGAAAGTTCAGAGGTTGGTCTGGCCTTATTTCTTAAATCAAATTTGATAAATATTTTCGCTTTAGAAATGAATGACGATTTAGGTATGATTGTTTTTGGAGGACGATTTTTTTTCGCCAAGTGTTTCGATTGATTCACTTTTTCACTCCTGTATTTCAAGCTCTCAAACTGAGATGAATCGAGACATGTTTTTCCCGTAAACAACTTCGTCCATAGGACGCATCGACTCCTGGTGGTACCTTGGTTTATAACGAATTAAAAGTTCTTATTGTCTCCTGTACACTTAGCCTGAAGGTAACGAATACGCCTGGTAAGGCAAAGGTCTTTTTCTGCTTTTGTTTTGTCGGCTTTTTGGTCTTTTTTTTTCACTTTTTTGTTCGAGTTAGTCGGTTTAGTCTTAGTTTATGTCGACTTAATGGTCCCTTTTTGCATCGTTTGATGACCCAGAAAAGTTTGTGCATGTGTGTTCTGAGGGGAAGGGGGTCTCATAATTTTTTATTAACATTTTTTTCGGGATGAAGGGCTACTGCTGAGGTTTTTTCTGCTTTTTTTTTACCGCATTGTAAGTTTTGTTCCGATGCTAATTTTGCATTCTGTTGTCTTGGCGTGTTTTTTTTTCAAAACTACCTTCATTCATTTGGATAGATTGGCTGTATTGATACTTATAACTAATCGATATTACTTTTTTGCTGATGCTTGTTCGCTTTTCGATTTACCTCTCGGTTTAGTTTCCGAATTGTCTATACCACCTTTATTTCAGTACCTATATGACTTTCGTTGATTTTTTTGGGCAGTACATATATATTTTCCAATAAGATTTTGCCGAACATTTTTGGTTGATTTTCAGCTAATTGGCTGTTGGCTTTAATTTACCTAATTCTTTGGTTCCTACAAATTTCTGATATTATTAATGAGATCGTTAAGACTTTGGCCCCAAATTTAAAATTTTGAAGTCAAATTCAACCCCAATTGGAACTCATTAAAAATTTTAATAAATTTAAACACAAAAAATTAGAAGTCCTCATTGATAGTTCTTAAGTATCTTGCTGTTTTAATCCCTTACATAGTGTATCGCAAGTAGTGCGAAGCTCAGCTTCGCCTCTGTGTTGAAGTCTATTTTTTGTTTCAGAGTGAAAAATCCCAGCGGGTCTGTGCCATTTTGCTGTCGATTTTCATCTGCTAATTGCATACTGACTGGAGATCTGCTCGGCCATAATGTTTTATTTGATTTGCGTGAACAGAGTACGCCATTGAAGTTCGCGCCGCCACAGAGTGCCAACAAAACACGACACTTTTCTAAAAATATGGTCTCCGGAGTTACCTGTCTGGACGTCAAACCCGACCAGCCAGACGTAGTTGCATGTGGAATGGAAAACGGCGAGGTATACATGTGGGACTTACGCAATGTTTCGTCTCCCGTGTCTTATTTTGAAGGTCACGAAAGGTCATTATGGGACATAAAGTTCCACCCTTCAAATTGCGCTTTGCTGTACACGGCTTCAGAAAACGGAGAGCTTTGGCAATGGGGTTCCTCTCAATCAAAATCTACGACTGATTTTCTAAGTAGAAGTCAGCTGAATATGAGCTCGGCATCAACCAATCAGAATGCAAGAAATGGGCCATCCAATCACGATGTTTGGAACAGTTCCACCAATGAGATTTGTGTAGATTCGCTGCTGCCTGAAAACAATGTATTTGGAGTTTTGTCTTTATCAGTTATGAATTCTAATTTGGTTTGTGCTGTTAGAAACCAATCTGTGTTTGTTTTTTCTGGAATATCGTTTTGAAATTTGTGGTTTTAATACTCTCAATTTATATTTGTGTGTTGAATAAATTTCAGCAAAGGTAGTGCGTACAAGGAAGCTTTTTGCCCTATGTATAACAACAACTGACAAGTAATTTTTATGCAGAAGAGGACAGCGATGGAACTTGTCTTATCAAACCCACTATGGTTGTCCAGCTTTTTTTGTCAGCTTCTGTCAGTGCATTTACTTTTAGATAACCATGCGTTGATTGCGAAGGTTACCTTAACCGAAATTTCAAAGTCCATATTTATTCAAGAACAGAATTAAAAATGATGTCACAGGCGTCAACTCGGAACAAAAATGAATCAGGAGGTTTCATTTACAACTTGTACAACAAGTATAAATTCCCCTTCATAGCATTTCTGCTGAGTATCTACGCGTGGTTCCCAAAAATTCAAACATCTCTTTTGCCGCTTGTATTCATTCCAGTAGCCGTGAATGATTTACAAGATATATCATCTTTAGTAGTTCACCCATTTTCAATTGAAAGGGAGCCTCATCTGATTATGTATTCAAAAAATAACCTCTCAATCTATAATTTACCTCACGAGTCAACATCATGTAGTATGCAGAAGTTGGAGATTTTGAACGCAGCTACTTTCATTCGATCTACCTCAATTGAAGACTTAGGAATAAAAAGAGACTTATTGCTGTTGAAATCCTTCCAGTCATGTGACGATGAAATCAGGAAAGGAAAAAAGAATAAGTGTGAAACTAACTTCGTCATCATTTCATCGGATTTATCAGTGGCGGTTTTGACTTTTGAACTGAAAAAGACACACTTAATATCATTAGACAAGTCTCTCGAAGTGTCTTTTCTGGGATGTAAAGTTGAAGATTTGAGTGTGAAAATTGACCAGCATGGTGCATTTGGGCTCATTTTTGCCAAGTTTGAATCTGAAAATGCCAAAGAAGAAGCAAAAGAGGCTAGCGTAGATGAAGTTTCTGGCAAATCGAGCAATGAAAAGTGCAGAGTGAATGAAGCATTTTTATTTCGCCTTAATTTGAGAACAGGAAGAACGCAGGATGTCCAAAAGTATTCAGAAAAAGACGTCTTCAGGTAAACAGATTTGAGTAATTAACATGCGCTTCATGTGCCAGAAAATCTGACATATTCATGAGTCTCAAGGCGAAAATGTCATAGAGAATGTGCATAATGTACTTAAAACTTGCGCAAAAATAGTTTCAGTTCGATGCAACTTTCCACAGAGAAAAAATCGCTTGTGACAGAACCAAATTCTGGAAAAATGCTTTCACTTTTTTTCCATTTTTCAACTAATACATTTTTGTTCGCTTAATTTTGAAGTTATAATATCGAATTTCTTGGATTCAGATTGAAGTTTTTCTGTTTCAGAGACTGGAGTTCTTATTCTGGATCATTGCACGGTGTTGTACACGACTGGCACACGTTTGAAGACACTCATATAGAATCCGCCTCAGTTCTGACTAATCAGGAGCGTTTGATGAGCAGAGCCGCGGCTAAACTCAGCATGTCTAGTCAGCCCACAATCGCAGAGACCTACGGAAGGGCCAAAAAATCCACTCCACGTTCTCTCCTTTTTGAAACTAATGCGGTTAGTTCATCAAAGTTGCGTTTAGCAAAAGCGTTTAGCAAATTCTTGAAAAACTATTGAGCTTCACCCTTTTAAACAGCAAGGCTAGGATGAACTGATCAGCTCATTCTTTCCGACCATTGGTACAATTTTTTGTGTTCAGTTTGGGTGTACCCTTAGTTGCTTTGCAACTAACGTGAGATTTATAAAAACCAACTAAAGCGCATTAACTGCTGCCTGGGTAGTTACAATAAAATCATGGAGGATGAATTAAGCAGCAGTGGTTTAATTGTAAAGATACTGTCGTGGCTATGACTTTTTTCACCTCTTTCAAATAGTTCTGAAGTAAGAATTTGTTCTAGCTTGTTTGCTTTCACATTGGTTTAAAATTTATTTGAAATCGCCGATCGGTTTTTTCTGGCCTACCTGGTGCTTTGACTAACCGGTGCTTTGGAGTAATGAGCCTAGTTCTATCGTGTTGTTCTTGAATCGAGCCGAAAATAAATTGTCGGCTTATTATTTGTCTGCTTTTGTTTTGTCGGCTTAGTTGCCACATCGTATAATTGTTTTTTTTTGCTGTACGTTTTTCAGATTGTAGTTGCTTTTAGTGCTTTGATTTACTTCTGCTGTTTGTAATTTCTTGACTTCGTATATATTTTTTTCTCGCTTAAAACTTTTACTCTGCCCAACTGATTTCGGCTTATATTTTATCGGCTTAGTGACCTAATTTTGAGTAGTTTCAAGTAAACATAATTTTTATGCGCACTAGATTGCACGAATTGCTTAAATTTTTACAGAAATAATAGCTCAAGTTTTTCATGGCAACATTTTTTTGCCTTTTTTTTTCTCGGCTTCATATGTTTCGGGCACAAATTATATCGGCTTAATGGCCTCATAATGCGTCTTTTGACGAGCGAAAAAATTTGTATCTGCGTGTGTGTTGTGAGGGGGAGATTGACATCTAACTTTTTTAAGATTTAAGTCTGGTTGGTTTTTTTGGCTTAACAGGTTTGTGCTAAGGTATTTTTGGCTTTGTTACCGTTTCGTAAGTTTCAAATTTCACATTCTATCGTCCCGGCATCTTTTTGTTTCAAAACTAGCCTGATTCCTTTTCATATATCTAGTTTTTTCGACAGTTCCTTGTTTTTTTATTTTTCTGACTAAGCGGCTTTCTGGTTTTGTGTCGCAAGTGGTGCAAAGCGCAGTTTTGCCTCCATGTAACATATTCATGTTCTTGTTTAGTAAACGTTATCAAAATGTGACGAAGTTATTTTTCTTGTGAATAACTTGTGTTACAAAATCTCTGAATCATTTCGGGCCGACTCAGTTACCTCATCAACCAATAGACTGGTTTAAGCGCGTTTTTTGTTCAAATACCCAGTCTACTCAAATTTTTAAGAATCAATAAACGTAATGAATACTCTTGTTTATGTCATGATGGTTTGTTTTTAGGAAAAACTCTCGCGGTTTGTTCACGGTGAAAATTGATTTTTCGCTATTTCACTTTTGATTTCATTTTAAATTCATTTTATTTCCTTTGTTGAAAGGAAGCCACACTCCATTATCGAACTGTGAAAGTGTCGAGGTCACGAAAAATAGGACCGATTTCAAAATTGGGCTTAAGTTTTGCGAACAACCAGAATAGTTAAAAGTTAACCTATTGGTCCATTTTTCTCAAATTGGTCTTATTTTATCAACAAAGTCAATCATAAATTTCTCGCGAATTTCAAAGATATGAGAGAGGCTATGCATTTATTTATTTGAAGTTGAAGTTGTTTGAAAAAACAAGTTCGTTTTTTTTCTGTTTTCTTGCGTTCATTGACTCTTTTCCAACAGTCTGATAGCTATGTTTTCTTTTCATTCTGTTGTTATGAATTATTAGCGTATTACGCAACTGGTCGAAATTAGATTTGTCGTTTTCGACCGACATTGTTAGTTTTCTTTGATTGTCTTTGCTGTTTTGGGTTCCACAAACAAATAGCTGAAACATTATAATACTCGAAATTGCCTCAAAAACCCGCGAGTTGGCAGAATCCGCAAACAAAATTGTAAAATCCGGTATAGACTGCGAATTCGCTTGCATTCACGGCCTAGTAAAGTGGAGTCCACTTAATCATTTGGATTATTTATAGAGACCTGTCTCTGGAGTCCAGTGGCCTACAAAGACCTACATAGACCTAGAAATTGTGCGCCTCTATAGTGCACAATTTGATCTCGTAATGTTTCTTTCGAATTATAATCGGCCCTGTATTTTACGTTTTAATGCTAACTAATTGTAGCTGGAAATTCATCAATCTATACATTATTTAATTGTTTTTTCAATTGACACATGTTTAAGAAGTCCCTAGATTGACATGTTTGATAATTTGCCAATATTTTGCAACGTTTCAAATGTTTCATTAATTTCCACGTTTTAAGTTTCCGATGTCCTTTGGTTTTCTAGATATGGCGTTTTTCATGATTTTTTCGTTTTTTTTTTTAAAAAAAACTTAATTTGAAAAAACTAACAGATTTTTTATTTCTCAAACTTATAGTGGGTTGCTCGCTGCATACTTTATGGAGTTGCAATTATGATCTCAAATATGACTCCTAAAATCATTTTGGTTTTTGAGATATGGCGTTTTCTGATATTTTTTCCTTTTTTTGTCGAGAAAAATTTAGGTTTAAAAAGCAGGAAATCTGATTTTTGTTGCGGGTTGCTATCGGGGTACACTCAGGCGTATACAATTTGGTCTCCCAGTTTTACTGCGCGAATCCTTCTGCCGTTGGAGATATGGCGTTTTTTGTGGATTTTCAATTATTTCAGTTGCTTTTTTTTTTCGCAAAAAACTTTTTAAAAAACTAGCAGAATGAGAGTGCCGTAAAGTTTCTTCATGGGATTGAATTTCTGCCCTCATACTGTGACCTCTCAAATCTTTTTTAGTTTTTCAGACGTTTTTTTTATTTTTCAATGTTATTTTTTTTTTTCAAAAAACGTAGATTTGAAAAACTAAAAGAAATTGAAATTCTCAACATTCAAGTGCTTTCAGGGTACACTAAGGATTTTTAACTATGGCGTCCAAATATGGCTGATTAAAACCTCTAAAAAGCCGAGATATGGTGTATTTTATGCTGATTCAATTTTTTCTTCAATGAACAAAGACTTAAAAAACTTGAAATTTTCAACAAAGTATTGTGTTGCTGTGAACGAACTCCTCGATATTGCAAGTTTTGCTCATAATTGATCTTCACATTTTAATTTTCCGAGATAGAGTTTTAAGTTATTATTTTTTCAGTTTCTCTGTAAACTAATGAAATTTTTAGTTACTTTACAAATCTTCAGTAAACTAAAGTTATTTTTTCAATAAAAATCTGATTGATGGCAGAACTTGTGATTTTTTTTTGGAAAATTACGGTAAGTGCAATTGTATGCTGTCGGCTTTTAAGTGTCCTTTTTGAGTTTAAAGTTTCACAAATCTGATAAAACGCAGTAGTTTTGTAGATATGACCATTTGAGTGAAAAAGAACCTAAAGTATGGCATTATAAGTTTTATAATTAATTAAATTGAAAACCCTGATGCATGGGTTCAATTTAAATTTACGGTTGCATTAAATGTCGTTGTCTTTGTAAATTTTCTTGGAGGCTATTTTCACGTTCAACAATCCATTTGAAGCACCGTAGTTGCGAGTCACGCGCTAGTTTCTCCAAATGTTTTCGTCAAAATAAAAGCAATTTGCTCAACATATGAAAACTTGGTATGATTTTTATCAACATTTTCTATGATTTAATTTCTTTGACTCTTAGTTCTCTCTTTGTTTAATTTTAATGCTTTTGCCAAATAGAAGGCAAAAGTTGATTTCCAATCACAAAACTGAAAATCGCGCGAAAAAACGTGAATAACTTCATAAATGGATTTAAATTTCCATAAAAACTGGCGGATTTTCAAAATTCCCTTATGAAAAAGTGTTGAAAAATGTTCAAAAAGTCAATCATATTTATGGCCATCTTGATTTCATTGACACTTTTCCAATTGTCTGTTGGCTTGTTGTACGTTTTTTTGACTTCAATTGAGGGATTTATCCTGTTTTTAATGTGATCTGAAAAAAATGGATTTCAAAAGATTGTTTTCCGCATGTTTTTTGTGTATTCATGGAAGACTGTATTTTCTAATTGTTTTAGAACGCATTTCTCGTTAAGTTCTCTGGAGGAATATTAGCGGTTAACAACCACACGCTGGAGCCAATGACTCTGATCAAGCTTCCAAATAAGGAAATGAATCGCTCAATTCATGTCATCTGGGACCAGGAGATCCACTCGGTGGCATCTATCGACATTGGAAGTTCCCTGAAGACTATCGGGATTCCCAGGATCTTCGCGGAGTCAAGAGTTTTAGGGCAGACCAATCACATTTTCCAGAAACTTCTTTCAGTCCAAGACTTGATTGGAATGACGATCGAGGAAAGTCTAGAAGATCTGAGGTTCCTTCAGCCTCCAGTTGTGTTTTATGCTGAAAGGCCATCCAAGTTCGACCACTTCAGTTTTCTCTCGAATGCGATTGGATCCAGTGAGCCCAAGTTTTTGTTCCACATAGGTTATGGAACCATGAAAGCTTATGATTTAGACGGCATTCTGCAGTGGAAAAGCGAAACGAGTGCGAAATGGCAGGCGAAATTGAAAATAATACGAGCGAATAGTCACATTGAAAGGACATTCAAACCCGCTATTCGAAAACTGGAGTCTATAAATGCTTTTGTCATTCAAGGATTTGACAGTTTGGCAGTTATTTCGGAGCTGAACGGAGTTGAAATAGCTACTCATTCTTTACCATCGCACCCTGTAAAAGACCCAATAGTGATTGACTTCAATTCAGATGGCATCGATGACATCATAGTTGCTACAGCACAGGGCCTGGTTGGGTTCTCGCTTTGCCCTACCTTTTCATCAGTGCAAATCTGGATCTTTGTGTTCTCCCTGTTCATTTCTGGATTCTTATTTTTCTTGGGAGTGTCAATCAACAAGTTTAGCCTGGACTGAATAAATGAAACAAAGGTCAATTTTTTATTTAAAGTTATTTTGGCTGAGAGTTGTTTGACATTTATGTGCACCAGTAGTTGATCTATAAAAGATGCATGGGCAAACTGAAATGGTATTTGCATTGCATAGTTGTCATTACATTTGACTGAAGACTTCGGAATTCGCTATTGTCGTTCAAACGGTCACTCGAAGAATGAAGATTCTAGCTCCTGGGTTTGCTGTTTGCGAATTTGATTATGTAATCGACAAGCTGGAAACTGCCACTGAATCGTAGGTTTTGTAAGTTCGAAACCTTGCGAGCGTTTTGTATTTGAAACACAATATTTCTATCAATCATTTTTCTATTTTCCATTTGTGAACTGTATACTATTAGAATTAGTTTATTATGTCTTGAATATTTGTTTTCATTGCTTGTTTCAAAGTCCAATTAGCAGTCAAAAATTTTATTTTCTAAATTTCCGTTTCTAGAATTGTAGCCTGGTCACTTGACATTGACCAATATTTGGTTCATTTTCTCTTCAAATTAGGTGATTTTCAGATTTACGTTGTCACAACAAAAGAAATATTTTTGGGGTTGCGACAATTGTACCTTTCGGGATCTCGGGACCTGGCGGAGAACATAATAGTTAATTAACTTCGTCAACTGAGAGATATAATAGCAACAGGGTTGGCAAAAAAAAGTAATGAATGAAAAATATAGTTGTTTTAGTTATTCTTAACAATGGATTTGCTTGAATCTTTATTTTATAGGTTTGAGAATACTGTGGTTTAATTTCAAGAGCTGGCCATGAAAAATATGGCGTATGATATGTGAGTGAAATGAATCTTTTTTGCTGTAAAAGATGTTTACTAATGATTATTTCATCATTGAATAAGCTATTTTGAATTATATAAAAAAAATTGCCAACTCTGAGATACAATGTAGACTAAAGTGGCTGAATTATGCCAGACGGCAACCGTATCGGGGACAAGGCTCCTCTGGTGACTAACTCCTCTGAAGAGGATAGTCATGACGAGATGAGCACGAGGGAAGCAGAGGACGAGGATGATCAGGTCCTCATTGATCTGAGCCAATCTGACTTGCGAAGGTAAGCTCATAAAACTTAGTCTTACAGTCAAAGAACGAACAGTCAGCAACGCCTGTCTGGGAAGTACGTTGTTTTTCATATTACAATGTCCACTTTTTTCCAACCCAATTCTCATATAAAAAGAGCTTTTTTGAAAAGTCCCCCGGTCCTACTCAAAGCATGTCAATGGGGGACGTCGTCAATTTCTACGTAGCCTGTCCCACCTTGCCACTGTGGCCCCTTCAACCCTGAGCAAAGTGGGATTCGAACGCACGACCCTCGTAATGAGGGACGTGTTCCTTAGCAGCAATAGCATTATATTTGGCTCTTTTGCTGCATAGCATTACATCTTTAAGTCTGTTTTATTGGCGGCTAGTGTTGTACGTTTGTCAAGCGAACATGGTGCAGCGGCGAGGATGTGTGACCCTTAATTTCAAGGTCGGATGTTCGATTATTGCACAGTTTTTTTCACCTTTTCTGTCGAATTTACTTTTGGCAAAAGCAAAGCTTGTGTGCAGGGGCGGATTTAGGGGGGGGGGCGGACGCCCCCCCCCTCAGGGATTCGACCCCCTGCCGACCCAAAGGGCCCCCCTTTGATACTTTTTCAGAAATCCATTTTTGGCAGACCGACCCTAAAATTTTTCTAAAGGCGCCTTCGGCGCCAATATATACTAACTTTGAGGGGGAGCGCGCGCCAAAAAAAACGCTATTTTTTGTCTAAATTTTTCAAAAAGTGCCCAAAAACGGCTTTTTTGACTGTTTTTTCAAAAATTTGCCTGCGGCGCAGAAAATTTTGTCAAAATAGGGGCTAAACAGTGCTTTGGGAGAGCTCGAAAAATCAATTTGGTCGACCTAAAAAAAAAAAAAGGTCGTCAAAATTTTGGAAAATTTTTTGAAAATCCGCCCCCCCCTCGAGAAAATCCTAGATCCGCCCCTGCTTGTGTGATAGTGTGACTTCTTTTTTTCCAACCCAAGTCGCAATTATTGTTGCGACGCATATATTGTTGCGGCGCAAATATTGTTGCGACAAAATGTGTTCATTTTGAAAGTATTCATTTTGATCAGTAATATGCTATTAAGTACAGCAAATTCTCAGGATTTACACAGACTGTTATATTACAAAGAGCACTTAAGCCTTAAGGTATCATGGATCTGTAGCGTAGAGGTAGGGAAGGAGACCCGCAACAAAATAAGAGGGTCCAATCATGGGCAGGGTCGGATGTTTCTAATGAATTTTTTCGTATACTAGTTAAAATGCGTTCGCTGCATAAATTGAGGCATGTAAGTACTAGTTAAAATGCGTCCGCTGTATAAATTGAGGCATGTAAGTTGGTAACTTTTTTTTCAAATTGCACTGGTACAGCTAATGCTGCGTCATAATTGGCTTGCGTCACTTAGTAATTATGTAGACTCATAATTGGCGAGCGTCACTTTAAACATTTTGCAGACTCAAAGTTTGGCTCATCCATCAAGTATGACTCCTCAAATCCTTTTGGTTTTAGTAATATGGTGTTTTTTGTGATTTTAAAAAAAAAATTAGATTATAAATTAAGTTATCGAACTTGCAACTCTCAACTCTATAGTGGCGTGCTGTCAGAGCACACGGAGGCGTTGCAAATCTGGCGTTCAAGTATGAACCCTCAGATCTTTTTAGTTCTCGAGATATGGCGTTTTTTTTGTGATTTTTAGTTTTTTTTCCCAAAATTTATATGTAAAAATTTCAATCGAACCTGAAATTGTCAAACCTAAGATAGGTACTGTCAGGGTACACTAAGGCGTTGCAAAGCTGGCGTCCAAATATGGCTGCTAAAATATTTTTGGTTTTAATGAAATGGCATTGAGTGATTTTTTTTTATTTTTCACAAAAATTCAATGGGTTAGGGGAATGTCATCAATTCTACGTGGACTGCCCCATCTTGAGGAGGCGAAGGACACTGTGGCCCCTCCAACCCTGAGCAAAGTGGTAAACGAAAACACGACCCTCGTAATGAGGGACGTGTTCCTTAGCAGCACTAGCATTATATGTGGCTGTTTTGCTGCATACCCTTACATCTTTGTGTCTGGTTTATTAGCGGCTAGTGTTGTACGTTTGTCAAGCGAACATGATGCAGCCGCGAGGATGTGTGACCGTTAATTTCAAGGTCGGATGTTCGATTCCTGCACAAACTCTCTTCATTTTTTCTATCTAATTTACTTTTTACACAAGCAAAGCTTGTGTGATAGTATGAACTCTCTTTCTTTTCAACCTGAGTCGCAAATGTTGTTGCGACGCAAATATTGTTGCGACAAATTGTGTTCATTTTGATCAATAACATGCTATTAAGTATAGCCAATTCTCAGGATATAACACAGACTGTTAACTATTATATTACAAAAAGCCATTTAGCTTCAAGGTATCATGGATCTGTTGTGTAGAGGTAGGGAAGGAGGCCTGCAGCAAAATAAGAGCAAAAATAATTGAAATGAATTTTTTCGTATACTAATTGAAATGCGTCCGCTCTATAATTTGAGGCATGTTAAATGGTAATTTTTTTTCAATTTTAGTGGTACTGCTGATACGTCATAATTGGCGTGCGTTTCTTAGTAATTATATAGACTCATTATTTGCGTGCGTCACTCAAAACTTTTGTAGGTTCAAAGTTTGGTTCATTCAATTTTTCCCGTCTTTTTTTTGCTTGTTTATGCGAAGTGCAACTTCGCCTCTGTGTACAATTTTTTTTCAGCGCTACTTAACCGTTTTCTCGCCTGTGTTTTGAAAAACTTGACGTTGATTTGAAAATTTCCAAAATTAACGGTTCATGTGTTTGGGCTCATTGGCAACTTTCTAACTGTCCAATGGGCTACATTTTTCAATACCGCCTCCCTCTTGAAGAAAATCTTCTTCCTGGAGCTGGTGGTAAAAAACGTAGCCAGCAGGCAGTTGGAAAATTGTCAATTAGACCAAACATTTAGACTCCTTTTTTGAGAATTATTCAACTTGATTTCAAAATTTTTTTAACAGATGAAGCTTAACTGTTTTCAATACTGTTTTTTACTCTAGCGTCAATTTATTGAATTATTAAGAACCTTCTTTTTTTCTTACCTCAGTCGCAAATATTGGTGCCACTTTTTGATTGCATGTGCTTTGACTTTCGAATACTAATTTAACACAGTTGATGCGTTTTTAATCCATAAAGTGAACCGAAAAAAGCTATTTGTTTTATAGAACATAACAATCATAAAAACTCGATTTGAAATTTTCTTGCTCACTTTATCTCGCATTTTTTGCAAGGCATTAATTTTACATAATGTGGCTTGTACTTTGTGATTTATTACCTGCAAAGTTAGTGTGGGTGCCTTCTGTTTGTTATATTCCAAATTATCACTTGCAAAATTGTATCTATAGTATTTGGTGCCACTTTTGCTGAATAGCATTGGCAATTTATTAGCATATGTAGCAGTTTTATTCGTGACCAATGTTTGTCGGTGGTTTGGCGTGTGTGGTTAAGTGTCTAGTACGTGGGACTCAAAACCTCTTGATTGTAGTAGGTCGCAGATCGAATCCTAGACCTAGCCGAGTTTTTGTAATTCGAGGCTTATTTCTATTTTTCCTATTGCATTTTCTTGAGCTGCTTATTTTTCGTGTTCTCGCTAATGTTTGGGAAGCGAATCTTCGCCTCTGTATCAATACTTGTTATCAAAACTTTGTACACATCTCGAATAACTGAAATGTTAACTAAAATTGAAAAAATTACTCCTGGTGGTACACTGGCTCATAACGAGTTCTAAAAATTCTTAGCGTGTGCGGTACCCTTAGCCTGGAGGAAATTAATACTCCTGAGACGGCCATTTTCCTGGGTTCGAATTTGACCTGGACATGTGTTTTTGTTTTCAAACGACCTATTATTTGTCTGCTTATGTTTTATCGGCTTAGTTGGCATATCTGTGCATCGTTTTTGTTTGCAGCACGCAAAGTTCATTTTGATTTTTTCTGCAGTTTGTCATATTTTGTACCTTTACTTCGTATTTCCTTTTTTGTTTCGCTTAAAAAGTTTTAGTCAGTCCAAATGATTTCAGCCTGTTTTTATCGAATTACTGACCTAATTTCGAGTCGTTTAAGGGGAAACATAATTTTAACGCTCCCCTCCGAATAGCACAAATTGCTAAAAGTCAGAATATAGTTAATAGTTGAAAGTTTTTCATGACAATTTTTTTTTCGTTTCTTCTCGAATTTACCTAAGTATTGTCCTCTCGATAATTGTTTTTGAATTTTCATTCAACGCCGTTGATTGTTTTTCTATACTTGCTTTTCGTGAAAACAACGTCATTCCAGACAACTCTTTGATTTTTTTTGGTTGTTTTGTTTTTGAGTTTTTTTATCTTTCAGACTTAGTGGCCTCCTTTTTAAGTCTGCTAGTTTGTGATGCTATTTTTATGCGGTATAGTAAGTGGCACGAAGCTTGGCTTCGCCGCAGTGTAAAAAACTCAAACTTTAAGTTCTTCAGCGCTAGATTTATCATATCCAAAAATTACTGGGTTTCAGATCGTCGTATTTTAATTAAGACCTAAAATGCCGATAGCATGCAAACCCTAAAATGCCGATAGCATACAACTTGAGTTTCGATATTTATTACAGTTTCAAATTGACTGATTTTGTTAAGTGTTGATTCTTTTTTTTTCTTATATTTTTGTATTATCATAATTTTGGTTCTTGTCTATAGTTATTTAATCTCATTAGCCTGTACGTGCATCATTTGCTGCCCTTAGTTTTTTAACCCAGCGTAATTGACCAAGAAACACAGTTTCTTTCCTCGTATTTTTATTTTTCAATAAGTTTAAGTGAAAATGTTTGAAAAGAAACATCAAAATTGGCATAGCCTTATATTTTTAGAGTTTTAATGATAAGAATTCGGATTTTGAAACCTTGGTAGTACCCTGAACTGAAAGCACCATATCATAGGGTTGAGTTTTTCGATTTCAATTTTCATACAGTATTATTTTACTTTTGAAAGTTTTTTGCTTTTTTTTTTGAAAAATTATCAAAATCGGCAGATCTCTGAAACTACAAAATATCATTTAGAAGTCAGATTTGCAGTCCGTGTGAATACTCCACTGTTGAGTTATTTTTAATACATTTGGAAAAAAACTTATCGTCAAGTAAAAATCGGCCAGATTTGCATTCCCTGGGAATATTCTGACAGTATTTTACTCTTGAATTGAAATTTTCAAATTACATGAAGTTCTTAAATGCAAGTTTTTTGGAACACAAAAATTGTCATATCTTGAAAGTAAAAAGATTCGAGCAATCATTCTGGAGCCCCTGATTTTCAGATTTGCAACGCCTGGGATTCCCTTGACAGCACCCACAATAAGATTGCGAATTTCAGGTTTTGTTTAGTTTTTTTTTCATTCGGTGAGTTTTTTTTAATTATTTTTGATTAAAAAAAACAAATCACAGTAATTATCATATTTGCGTAAACAAGAATTTGAGCAGTCAGATTTTGAGGCCAGAGGGTGCACTCCCTCGGAAAACCCACCAAAGGGTTGCTACTTTCAAGTTTTCTTACTTAAACTTTGAAACGATTAGCTTTTTAAAAAGTTTTTGTTACGAAAACAAGAAAAAGCGGTCATGCCCAACTGTTTAATTGTTTAATTTAATCGTTAGTATGGATATAAAGACGTACTACAACCTTTGCATTGAATATTTTTACTTAATTGAATTCAGTTAACTTAATTAACTTTGCAGTATATTGGCAAGTTAAGAAGTCAACATAGGGACTTCTTTAGCATGTGAAGCAAAACGCCTGTTAAGTAAAGAATGGGTTTGATAAATTTTTAATTACACCTCCGGTACGATCAAGTCATAAGCTTATCAGAAAGAATTTTTTTTAAATAAAAAAACAAGTGATGTTTGAAACCTTGAATTTTCAGTTTGTTTTCATTCTGTAGTATACATCTAGTATGAGTTGTGAAGGAAAACAGGTATTAGAAGTCTCATGTTATGAAATAAGAAACTACTTTATAGGTTTTTGTTTAAGAAAGTTTATGATTTGAAGATTTTTGGTTGGAATTTTTTGATATAATTTTTAAAACATAATGAATTGAATCCCCTTCATGGTTCGTAATCGTAGCATACATATGTTTAGACCGTGTTTTGGTTGGGAAAAATACAAGTCACTTATTTTTACTTTCTAGTAATTTGCAGTGTTCTGTGCTTTGTTCTGGTGTTTTGCAGTTCTTCAGAAGCAGTGTATTAGAATTCATAATTTTGAAAGAGTTGACTGTTCTATTTCAGGAATAACAGCAGCAATCTGTGGACTTCGGCGTCGCAGCACACGACAGGGAACTCGAACTCGTTTCAACACAGCAGTGGTTCCACTCTCAGACCTTACTCCGCTGCACATCAGCAGAAGTCTAGTGTATCCACCGCTGCGACAGACATGGGTGAACACTCCAATGCAGAGGACGACAGCTACAGGTGTGTGTTTTCTAAGTACCACTGCTATGTGATTTTTAACACTCAATGAAAATGCATGCTCAATTTCGTTTCGATTAAAGGAACTCATAACTAAAGCAATTATTGCATGCTAATAGACACATGTTTATTGCTACTCCTGGTTGCTAGTTGGATGGGTATCGTGATATAGCGATATAGTATGAAGGGGTCGAATTCTTGTTGGACGAGCCTCTTTGAAATTTTAGATCTAAGTTTTTGCTTGATATCTCAACCTGTTCGGTTTGGGAGAGGCTGGCAAACGCTCCCTGAGATGTTTGACGCCGTCAGCTTCCACACAAGCGCAAATTTTTAGTTTTTGTGATAATTAATTATGATGTCTTTTGGCGCCAATTTACTTCAATTTTTAATGATCGAGTACGCGCCAAAAATAAAACGAGAACTTAGAGTCAAAACTATTCAATCAGCTCTATCCAACGTTTTTGATTTTTTTCTTCGGTAACCCACTAAACACAAGAAAAAATTAGAATAAACACATTAACCTCAAAGTCAGACTGAATAAACCCAATTGTCAACCCAAAGTCACCCCTGATTTTTTAAACCCACATTCCTACTCAATGCAGGGCCAATTGTGGGATAGGGGGAAATAGTCCATTTCACTTTAGCCAGTACCACTTGCAGGAGGCGGATGACACTGGAACCCCTCTAACCGTGACTAGAAAACTTATGCTGAAATCAGCATGTTATTCAGTCTGACTGTGCGGTTAACATTTATTAAGCTTCATGTTGACGCAAGTCATCATTTTTTGCAAGTTCTTAAATGCAAGTTTTTTGGAACACAAAAATTGTCATATCTTGAAAGTAAAAAGATTCGAGCAATCATTCTGGAGCCCCTGATTTTCAGATTTGCAACGCCTGGGATTCCCTTGACAGCACCCACAATAAGATTGCGAATTTCAGGTTTTGTTTAGTTTTTTTTTCATTCGTTGAGTTTTTTTTAATTATTTTTGATTAAAAAAAACAAATCACAGTAATTATCATATTTGCGTAAACAAGAATTTGAGCAGTCAGATTTTGAGGCCAGAGGGTGCACTCCCTCGGAAAACCCACCAAAGGGTTGCTACTTTCAAGTTTTCTTACTTAAACTTTGAAACGATTAGCTTTTTAAAAAGTTTTTGTTACGAAAACAAGAAAAAGCGGTCATGCCCAACTGTTTAATTGTTTAATTTAATCGTTAGTATGGATATAAAGACGTACTACAACCTTTGCATTGAATATTTTTACTTAATTGAATTCAGTTAACTTAATTAACTTTGCAGTATATTGGCAAGTTAAGAAGTCAACATAGGGACTTCTTTAGCATGTGAAGCAAAACGCCTGTTAAGTAAAGAATGGGTTTGATAAATTTTTAATTACACCTCCGGTACGATCAAGTCATAAGCTTATCAGAAAGAATTTTTTTTAAATAAAAAAACAAGTGATGTTTGAAACCTTGAATTTTCAGTTTGTTTTCATTCTGTAGTATACATCTAGTATGAGTTGTGAAGGAAAACAGGTATTAGAAGTCTCATGTTATGAAATAAGAAACTACTTTATAGGTTTTTGTTTAAGAAAGTTTATGATTTGAAGATTTTTGGTTGGAATTTTTTGATATAATTTTTAAAACATAATGAATTGAATCCCCTTCATGGTTCGTAATCGTAGCATACATATGTTTAGACCGTGTTTTGGTTGGGAAAAATACAAGTCACTTATTTTTACTTTCTAGTAATTTGCAGTGTTCTGTGCTTTGTTCTGGTGTTTTGCAGTTCTTCAGAAGCAGTGTATTAGAATTCATAATTTTGAAAGAGTTGACTGTTCTATTTCAGGAATAACAGCAGCAATCTGTGGACTTCGGCGTCGCAGCACACGACAGGGAACTCGAACTCGTTTCAACACAGCAGTGGTTCCACTCTCAGACCTTACTCCGCTGCACATCAGCAGAAGTCTAGTGTATCCACCGCTGCGACAGACATGGGTGAACACTCCAATGCAGAGGACGACAGCTACAGGTGTGTGTTTTCTAAGTACCACTGCTATGTGATTTTTAACACTCAATGAAAATGCATGCTCAATTTCGTTTCGATTAAAGGAACTCATAACTAAAGCAATTATTGCATGCTAATAGACACATGTTTATTGCTACTCCTGGTTGCTAGTTGGATGGGTATCGTGATATAGCGATATAGTATGAAGGGGTCGAATTCTTGTTGGACGAGCCTCTTTGAAATTTTAGATCTAAGTTTTTGCTTGATATCTCAACCTGTTCGGTTTGGGAGAGGCTGGCAAACGCTCCCTGAGATGTTTGACGCCGTCAGCTTCCACACAAGCGCAAATTTTTAGTTTTTGTGATAATTAATTATGATGTCTTTTGGCGCCAATTTACTTCAATTTTTAATGATCGAGTACGCGCCAAAAATAAAACGAGAACTTAGAGTCAAAACTATTCAATCAGCTCTATCCAACGTTTTTGATTTTTTTCTTCGGTAACCCACTAAACACAAGAAAAAATTAGAATAAACACATTAACCTCAAAGTCAGACTGAATAAACCCAATTGTCAACCCAAAGTCACCCCTGATTTTTTAAACCCACATTCCTACTCAATGCAGGGCCAATTGTGGGATAGGGGGAAATAGTCCATTTCACTTTAGCCAGTACCACTTGCAGGAGGCGGATGACACTGGAACCCCTCTAACCGTGACTAGAAAACTTATGCTGAAATCAGCATGTTATTCAGTCTGACTGTGCGGTTAACATTTATTAAGCTTCATGTTGACGCAAGTCATCATTTTTTGCTATTCTGCGTCATAATTTCCAATTAGTAGCCTACCGACTCAGCCTGATTTTTCTTACTTTGCAGTGGCAATTATTATCATTCCTCGCCAGCTTTCGAATTAGGACGCCTCTGTGAAGGGGTACTAGGCATAAGCAAGCCTTTAGTGTTTAATTTATTTTTGGTTCAAAGAATAGAAAAAAGTGTACTAAAAAGTCTTAGTAGAAATTTAATGAGAAAATAATGACGCTGTATAGTTGAAACAACTAACGCTGATTGTTTTGAGTGTTGCCACTTGTTCTATTGTTGTAAACAACGTTTTAAAACAATAAAAGAACAAAATTCCTTGATATTCTTTCCAAGAACTGCTTTAAATTAAATCAATGTTCAATTTTATGTCAGGGACTGGTTCGAAGTAAACGTTTAAGTTACATTCGATGGTCATTGCATACAAGTGAGGGGGAAAAGCCGGTTACTGTGCAAGAAGCAAAAAAATTCTACGGGCCACAAATCCAAAAAATGAGTAATAATTCTTAAGAGTAAAGGCTCTTAACGTAATGAAGGTTCTTATATAGGTCTTGGTGTTTTTTTTGTTTTTTTTCGGAAATTTGTTCATATTTGTTCACACTCAAGAATGATTTTTAACAGTTCGGCTTTTAATTTCTCTTTATTTTAGTTAATTAGAAGACACATTCCTTTATCGAACAGTAAAAGTGTAAATATCACGAATATCAAGAACGCTATTAATTGCTTGGGGCTAAAATAAGAAAGATTCCAAAATTTTTGATCACCTGCTGTCTGAAACTAAGCAATGCTTTGACCCCTGAGAGAAAACTGAGATAATTGATCAATTGTACAAAATGTCTCGAGTTAGATTCGCATTCAGGCGGAGTGTTTCAACGTATTTTTCCATTCAATTCGGTTGACTTAATGATTTATGATTTATTCTCGCAATATTCACTTTCCTAAAGAAATATGATCGAACATTGTTTCAGTGTTCAGGAAAACTGGTCTGAATATTTTCAATTTAAAGACAAAAATTGACGAGAGATTGAACTCACACTATAATTTAACCTTATTTTAGCAATCGAAATTTAATTTAACGTCATTTTAGTGATGCCACTTCGCATTGTTGCAAATATTCATCTAATCAGTCGCCCTTTTCTAAACAAATAACCAGAATTTAAAACACTAAAAAAAGTTTTGTAACAAAATTTGATTTTTTGTTTTTTACACGAGCGTAGCGTAGCGTGATAGTACGATGCAGTTTTTTTCCAACCTGAGTCGCGAATAAAAGTGCTTCTTTTAGTGGCACTTGTCAATCAGTAAAGCTGCTTTAGCATCATAATAGCATGTGCTTTGTCATTTGATCTGTAATAAGTTAACACAGTTGATGCTTTTTAATTGAGGCTATTTGTTTCATACAACAGAATAACAATTAAAATCTCATTACAGAAATTTTCCAACTCAATGTATTTCGCGAGATTTTTGAATTGCATAATTTATGTGGAATTTGCTTTTAAAGTCTCATTTGTTATATACCTGGTGGCAGCTTATTACATCCCAAATTATTACATGCAAAATTTGATTATTTGTGCTTTTTAAAGATTTTGCGAATCCAAATCTTTGCCACTTTCTCGCTCGTGTTTGCGAAGCTGCAGCTTCGGTCTGTGTATTTACGCTGTAAAAGCTGATAAATTCTGTATCTGGGATTCTAGCCATTTCGTGTTTAAAAGTAATGAACGTAGTGAAGATTCTTATATAGGTCTTGCTGATTTTTTGTTAGTTTTATTTTCAGGAAAAAGTCGTAAAATGTGCATAAAAGTCTCTAATAACTACAGATGTGCATTCATACATATTGTTGCATTTATGAATGCACTTGGGTATATATGCTTTTTTTAAGTTCAATTGAAATTCATCTACTGAAAGTGACATAAATAGCACTCTCCAAATACGAATGTGGAAAAGGTTCCAAAAAAAACGTGAACGATTTCTAGTTTCGAAAGTGTAGTTTAATTTTACCTTTTGATCGAGTTTACTCCAGTTATATTAATGTTATCAGTCAGGAATTCAAAGAGCGTAAAGAGAATCTATTTTTTCTCTTTGAAATTCGAAAGCTGAGATTTTTGACAAATTCAGTGTTTTTTTTCTGTTTACTTGCGTTCATTGCGCTCTTCCAATCTTCGATTGGCCATTTTATTAATTTTAAAGTCTTTGGAAAGTTTTTCAAGTTGAAGGATTTCTGCTCAGGGTTTTTCGGCTTTGTAATCGCGCGTCAACTTGTCATCCGATGCTATTTTCACATTCTAGTGTCTTGGCATGTTATCTAATCAAAGCTACTTTTTTCAGTGGGTTAGATCTAGTTTTTTTACCTTCTTTTTTCTATCTCTTGGGTTGCTCAGCTTCGCCTGTGCATGAATGCGTGTTTAATCCATACTTTATTAAACTGGCGTTTCAGTTTACTCATATTAAACAGTTTCCCTAGTTGGCGTTCAAAAATGCCAATATATTGCAACGTTTTAAAGGTTTACGGAATTCAAAGTTTCTTACGCTTGCGAGCAGCTAGTGTTTCAGCACGAACCTTTAAGCAAGTGCGTTTTCCAATCAAATAACGTACATAGGAACATTACAAGATTTTTTTTTAAATTCTACTTTTCCGGTATTATGGCTGAATCATTTGATATGGCGTTGTTTGAAAGGAAAATATAGTTTTGATTTTTTTGGTATAGGGGGAATATAATTGTCAGCTTTTAAAACAAAGCACTAAGTTTATCATGAAAACAATTTTTTTTCGAGCCAATTGGTGTTTACCCGTGTTTTGTCTGCTCAGTTGCCGCTGAATATATATTGTTTTGATTGTTTGGTCAGTGTAAAAGCAAGATTCTTTAGAATGTTAATTATTCAAGATAGATGACTTTTTGTTTTTTTTTCCAGGAAATTAAAATGCTCTATTAACTTCAGAAGTTCATGCATACAAGTTAATGCAATTTTAAATGATTTTAGGTATATTTGCACTTTTTGAGTTCAATGCAAAATCATCTGCTAAAAATAAGTAAATTGCGCTCTCCAATAACGAAAGCGAAAATGGTGCAAAAAAAACGTGAAGACTTCTAGTTTCGAAAGGGCATTTTAATGTTTAGATTTACCTGCGGAACCAAAATTTTACCAGTTGATTTAACTTTACCAGTTGATATACTCTAAATAGGATAACTTAACAAAAAAACTGACAATCATAAACAGTCTTTGAAACTCAAAGAGCTTCAACGTGATTACCGTTTTCTTCGAAACTTTTCAATCTTTTTTCTTCGATATCCATGTTCTTTTGTACTCCTCCAACCTTCTGTTAGCTGTGCTTTAATGCTGGCGCCCAAGAGGGGTGATCAGGGTGGTACAGATTTTGAGTTCTGAATTTATTAGCTCAGTTTTCACGTGGCAACAAAGATGTTTTCGGCTCAAGTGTCGGCACAGCATTATTGGCTCAGTTTTTGTTTAATTTTTGGAACGCTACTTTTACGCTGACGGTTGTGTTTCTCAACTTCTTTGTATTCTTCTAATTGAATATATTTCAATGCAAATCAATGATTTTTTTTCGTACATGTAGTTTTTCCCACATGAAGAAAAATAAAAGTTGTTGAACGTTGTTCAGACTCTTTGGTGCTGAAGATTTAGTTTTTTTTTCTCAGGAAAAGTCTTAAAACTTGTTCAGGCTCAAATTTATTTTTCTTGGTTTGACTCGTGCTTTCCTTTTAATTTTAAGTTCAGTTCATTTCTTGTATAAAAAGGAAGGCGAGTGCCACTATTGAACCGCAAAGATGTATAGTTCATGAAAAACGTGATCGGCTTCTAGTTTCGAGAGTGGAATCAAATTATTTTCAGATTTCCTAGTGGAATAAAAAAAAATGTGCCTACTTATTGATCCAGTGTTCTCAAATTGGGTTAGTTTAATTCAAAAAAGTGTCAGTCGTAAGTGTCAATTGAGAGGTTTTTCAAAAAAAAAAGTTTTATTTTTATTGTTTGCTTGCGTTCATTGATTAGTTTCACACTGTCCGTTTGCTATGTTTTACTTACGTAATGAGTTCCTTCGCAATTTCTGTCTGCTAGATTGCACTGCTATGTTTGTGTGCTGCTGGGGTTGCGAAGCTCGTCTTCGCTGCGTTGTTTAAAATATTTTCTTCGTTTTAAAATTTCTTGTCTCCAATCAGTGTGGTCGGAACATTGTGCTACATGCACGTCGATGTTTGGGATTTTATCGCAGGGAATTTCGTACGAGGTCCCTGTTTTTGTAACCTTTGTCAGTCAAACGAAATAAATATTTGATACTATTTGACTAAATACAGCCGTGTAGTTCTTAGTCGTCATCAGCATTTTTTATGTACTTTTCTCGGCCTATTTTAGAAAGGTAGAAAAATAGCATAGAGAATAGCCTTTTTAGCAGCATGGATGAGAACAAAGTGATGTTGAAACCGCATGACGAGAGCGACATGGTAAGCGAAGCAGAAGAGCAGCTGCTGCAACAGGCCGAGACGAAGCCAAAGAAGCAACCGGGAAGTTTCCGCAAACGAGTGGACTCGGCCAGCAGCCGCATCAGACAAGGCAGCTTTGTGTCGCTCATTGGAGAAGAGAGAACCGGAGACAACTTGATCACAGCTCCTCAGTGTCTCATGCATCTCCTAAAGGTCAGACTTTTGATACCGGTAATAACAGCGTAGTTGAATCCCCCGTGGCAGAAGGGCCAATTGGCAGACAGTGTCCAGCCAATAAATAGACTTGAAGCTGTTCAAAGCACTGTCTGAATTGTCACGTTTCCTATTTTGAGTCATGAAATCTGATTGGCTAATTTGATTTCCTGTCATTCGGCCCTTCTGCCATGAATGAATCCCCTTTTGATCCAGTTTTCTCAAATTGGGATAATTTTATCAAAAAGCCTCAGTCAATAGACTGTTCGTGAAATTCAAAGAGCTATAAGGGCATATATTTTTTCTTTAAAATTCAAAATTTGAAGTTTTTCAAAAATCAACTCAATGGTATTTTTGTTTCCTTTCGTTCGTTACTGTTTTTTTTTTCAACTGTCAGTTGGCTATGTCTTTTTCTTTCAATCTAGGGTATGATTGGGAGTGGTTTGCTTGCCCTGCCCCACGCCTTCTCTCTCGTGGGTATAGTGGCGGGACCCATCTACATGGCAGTGATCTGTGTGATAGCTCTGGTGGCCATGAACTTCCTAGTGGATGCGAATAGACACCTCTGCAAAGTGGAGAGAGTGTCACATATGGACTATGGCGACTTAGCCGAATGCGCCATAAGGCATGGACCAATTCAGGTCAGTTATTGACCATGTGTTCAGGCGGCCTGCTTTTTTTGCAAGCTGAACTCTTCTTCAATAACCAATATCGAAACGGCGCTAAAAATCAAGTTTCATTCAACGTTAAAACAGTGGATGTAAGTAAATGTAAAATAAAATGACATTTTTTTTTAGGTCGCATCGGTTTTTTCGGTTGCTTATGTTTTTTTATCGTGCTCATATTCAATTTTTCGCGGTTTGACCTTAAGATCAATTCAAACTCTATTCGAAAAGAAAGGTGAATTGTGCTTTTCAATTACAAAAATGCTTGTATTATCAACTATATGGAGAAATAAATTTTTCTTGTGCTTCTAAAATGGAAATAGTGCGAGGAAGCGTAAATGACTTTGTTTCCAAAATGGATTTTATATTTAAGAGTTGCCTGCGGATCATAAAATAGCCTATTGATGTAGAATTCTTAATTTGGGTTATTTCAATGAAAAAATTGCCTTTCATAAACGATTCTGGAGATTAAAGAGCTTCATTGAAGAGCTTCACTGTGTGATGTTTTGTTCTTCGAAAGTTGAAAAATGCTTCAAAAAGTTGTCTTTTTATTGTTTCCTTTAGTTCATAGAACTTTTTCCTACTTTCTGTTGACTATGCTCATAGCATTGCTCTTAATTCTTATGGGATCAATTAGCATTTCAAATGGGATGGATGTTGGCAAAAACTTGCTAATAATTTATACTATTTCCTCGAAGTTGGTCGAACATCTGATATGTTGCAAAATTTGAAGTTCAAAATGAGATGTTCATTTTTGTTGGTGCTCATAGCGCATTACCCTTGCGATCACCAAGGGTATTGCAATCGGGCTCTCAACTTTTTTCCCGCAAACAAGTTTCACAGAATGGTAAAAATTAGAAATGGTAAATTTTTATTGATCGCATAATAAATTCAAATTGCTTTGAGTCTCCGGCACACTGAGTTTGGAGGTAACGAATATGCCTGGGACGGCAAAGGTCTTAGGTTCGAATCTAATGGGACCTGTTTTTTTTTCAGACATGAAATACTCCGTTTCAACAAAAATGTCTGCTTATTGTTTGCCTGCTTATGTCGGCTTAGGTTTTGTCGGCTTAGTTGCCACATCTTATAATTAGGAGTAATGAACGTAGTGAATACTCTTATATAGGTCATGCTGTTTTTTTGTTTTTTTTCAGGAAAAAGTCTTAATATACTGATGCACTTAGGTAAATATGCACTTTTTGAGTTCAATTGAAATTGATCTGCTAAAAGTGACGTAAATAGCACTCTCCAAATACGAACGTGGAAATGGCGCGAAAAAACGTGAACGGTTTCTAGTTTCAAAAGTTGAATTCAATTTTTTAGATTTTCAGCGGAATAAAAACTATACCTATTGATCCAGTTTTCTCAAGTTGGCTTAATGTTCTCAAAAAAGCGCCAATCATAGATTGTTCTTGAAATTCAAACAACGTGAAGGGCATCTATTTTTTCCCTTGAAATTCGAAAGTTGAGATTTTTAAAATAAAGTCAGTGTTTTTTTATGTTTACTTGCGTTCAATAATCTTTTACAATCTTCGATTGGCTATGTTTTTTTTCTGTACGCAATTGTAGTTGCTTTTAATGTTTTTATTTAATTTTGCTGTTAATTTCACTAGCGGTGACTTCGTACATTTTATTTTTTTTTTCAATTTGCTTAAAATTTTATTTGCTTGAAAACATCTGCTCTTTTTTTTCATGCTAATTAATATCGGTTTAGTGACCTAATTTTTAGTCGTTTCAAGGGAAACTTAATTTTCATACTAACCTCTGAATCGCAAAAAAAATCCGATTTAAAATGATTTTTTTTTCGGCTGAATGATTTCGTCCAAACTTTTGTCGGCTTACTGGCCGGTTGTTTTAGTTCTCTAGTTTTTTGGCAGGTTTTCTAGGTACGTTTTTCCTAATATTCTAGAGGATCAATTTATTTTATGGTTTTTATACTCGCCAATATTTTCTGTTAGAAAAGAAAACTTTTTTGAAATAAAAAAAATTGCATTCAGTTTTCAGTTTTTTGGATGCAATGTCCCAAATTTAATTTTTAATCTAAAAGTGCGTAGATTTAGTTTTACTTTTAATTTAAATATTTGTTTAAGGATTGATCAGTGTGAAATCGATTGAAATTGATGGCTAAGCCTAATGTTTTTTTTTAATTGCCAAAAATTTTTCGAAAAAAATTTATGAATTTCAAGTTTCAGTTGAAAATTTGGGGGAAAATGAATTCGTGTTTGTTTTCATTTCCTCCGCGGGCTTTTTTTTTCACGTGTAACGAGCATAGTTTTAGTGATTTTTTTTCCAGGAAAATTTAACTTGTTCATGCTCATTTTTGATTTTTCGCGGTTTGACTTTTTTTTTTTAAAGGTCGTTTCATTTACTTTCTAGAGTGGAATTAAAATTTAGGTCGAAGGAAGCTTTTAATTAATTTCAAGAGTGGAATTAAAATTTCAGATTTTCCAGCGCATGTAAAAAAATTAATCTATTGATTCAGTTTTCTCAAATTGAATTAATATTATCAAAAAAAGCCACAGTCATTAATTGTTTGTAATATTCTAAGAGTTTTAGGGGCATGTATTTTTTCTTTAAAATTCAAAAGTTGAAGTTTTTTTTTTAAGTTTTTTTGTTTCCTTGGGGTCATTACTAACTTACCAATTGTCAGGTGGTTATTTTTGTTGTGATCTAGCTCTCTTAACTTTGCCTATGAAGTTCGTATTTGACACAGAGGCGAAGCTAGCGATTAAAAATTGAGACGGAAATTTAAAAAAATTAAAAGAATAACCGTCAGTATTGAATTAGCTTTTAGTTTTTACCGAGCGGCTGCTAAGCCGATAATAAATGGGACGCGCATGGAGTAGAAAAAAAAACATTGTCATAAGAAGTTCTTATAAAAAATTTCGAGCAATTAATTTTTCACAATTTTGATTTCTTGCAACACAATCTACCTGACTTTTTTTAATTTAAAAAAACAATAGTTTTGTATTCTGAAAGTGTCAGAAAAAAATAACAAAGCTGATAAAACATAATCTGAATCCATTTAGGTCGAATAAAGCTATTAAGCCAGTGCTCTTAATTTAACAAATTACTTCAGTGAATCATAAACAATTGCGTCTATGATGAAAATTGCTTTGCTGGTAGCACAAAAAAATCCCCGATCAAGGTTCACAAAAAAGCAAGTTTTTGAAAATTATGAAACAAACCGCTAATTTTTTATTTTAAGTTGTGCGAAACTCATACTTCTGCAGTTGTGCTGAAAAATTCTTTAAATTTAAATTGTTTAAGGTGATGTTTTCCTATGAAACTTGGAAGATTGAAAAAAAAACTGTCGTTTTTTTGTTTTTATTTTATTTCATCTACACTTTTTGAGCGGTATTTTGGTTGTTTTTAATTACGAGTTTTTAATCTTATCTAGGTCTTGATTAGTTTTTTTTTTTTCAGAAGTAGTCCTAAATTTTAATCACGCTCAATTTTTTTTTTGCGGTTTGTGACCTTTGATTTTTTTCAGTTCATTTCTTCTTACCCTTGCGATAAGCAAGGTTATTGCAAGGGAGTACTAGAACTTTTCCCGTAAATAACATTGTTGACAGGATCTCCAATTTTATGATCTCTGTTTCCTATATTGCCAAGTTGCCGGTCAGCAAAATTTTGCCAAGTTGAATTGTTAACAGCTGGTCTTGAGCTACTGGAGTGATACTGGGTCTACAGTTGAAACAGTTTTCAAAAATAACATGACTTTTTTGTCGGCTATTCTGATTTCGTCTCAATTTTTATCGGCTTTCTAGCTGGATGTTTTTTTCTGAATTAATCCGGAAAATATTGTTTTTTTTTCTTTTTACCGTTTTGTCAGCATAAGAATGTAGCGAGTGTCGCTCGACATTCACGGGAGTCTGGTTTTTTCTGGCTAATTGTTTTAGGAAAAAATGAATTTTGTGTTTCTTTCTTTATTTCCTTCACATGCGTCTTTTTATTATGTTCTTTTTGGTGTGATCCAGTTATCTTAAAGTTGCGTACCATTTTCATTTTCGATGTCATTGGGTTATTTTAAAGGCTCTCAGAGTTTGTTTTTCAAATTTTCTGCAAGTTCTTTTTTTGTGACAATCCAAGCTCTTTTTTTGTGGCAATTGTTTGAAGTTTTGCATTCATTTGTTTTGTAATTTTGTTGTCTTTTTTTTCATTCTGATCTTAATTAACAGTAATTTACGGAAAGGGTCTTTTCTTATCCCCAATTGTTTCTGTAGAATATGGAGGGTGGTTGGCTGCAAAGTTATAAGCAACGTTTTTTGAGTTCAGGAACTTTTGTATCTTGTTTTTTTATCAAAGTTTTTTTTATCGTTTCCATTTACTGGCGATGCGATGAGACGTGTAGCCTGAATCCTTTTTTATGTGTTTACACTTGCGATCAGCAAGCGTTATAAAATCGCAATAAGTACTTTTTTCGGGTTAAAAACTAGTTTAACAAAATATTTCAATGACTTGATGCTTCTATGCAGCTGACATGCTCAATTTCATGAAAAATCAATTTTAACTACTATGTGGGTACTAGTTACTACTGTTGTATGCTAAAACTAGAATTAAAACCTTTGTGCTTATAACAAGAGAGTTTCGATACTAATTTTGGGCTAATGGTTTTTCGGATTCATGGTTATCGACGAAGCTCTGTCGGTTTAATTTCCGAATTATGAAGTCCACTTTGCTCATGCTATTCCAAAATGATTTTGGTGAAAATTTATTTGACGAAAGAGTTTCAGCTGTTTGCTTTATTTCAGTTGCCTCTTTAATCGAATTTCTTCCCTAAAATATGCGGCAGTACTTTTGATATCGATAAGACTCTGTTAGCAATTTTTGAATGCGCATATTCAACCTACTAGGACCTCTTGGAAAAACTTGGAATGTATTATTTTTTTGCTTCTCCACCTCCTGCGTCAATTATAACCTTAATCGAAGTTCTGTTTGCTTGTTTTGGAGCGTCATGTTGCTTTAATCCTATAATTGTTGCAAGTGGTGCAAAGCTCAGCTTCGCCTCTGTGTCCATTGTTAAAAGGAAGGCAAACTCCACTAACGAACAGCAAAAGCGTAATAGTCACCAGAACGTGATCGACTTCTAGTTTTGAAAGTGAATTTTATTTTTCAGCCCAAAAAACATTTAGCCATGGATCCATAATTGTCAAATTGGGTTAATTCTGTCAAAAATTGCCAATCATTCAAAAAGAAGAAATTCAAAAAGCTTCAAGGTCATAGTTTTTTTATTTTGAAAGTAGGAGTGTTTTCAAAAAATGAGTCGGTTTTTATTGTCGAGGTAAATCAAACTTTGGATTTAGAGTTTTTTGTCTTCGCCATCTAAGCAAGAGCCTACTGAGGTCGTATGAGTTTTCAAAATACTAATCTTCGAAATGCTATCAGCGTTTAAAAATATCTATTTACATTCTTACTCGTAAATTCTAAGATAATTGGTTTTTTAAAAGTGAAATGTTTTTTTGTTGATCTTGTGGACTAAGCTAAAAAAAGTTTTGTGCTACAAATTTGCACTGCAGCTGGTATCTTCCGTTGTGTATTGGCTGAATATTTTTCTTAACTGTTTTCAGCGTCTACGTCGTCACAGCCACTGGGGTAAGGCAATAGTGAACTTCCTGTTGATTCTGACCCAGCTGGGCTTCTGTGCAATCTATTTCGTCTTCTTCGCCGAAACTGTTCAATCTATCATGGACGACTACGATGCTCACAAACATATAGATGTCCACATCCTCATCACCTGCTTCCTATTACCCGTCGTTCTCATCTGCCTCATTAGAAACCTGGGTTAGTGAACAAGCGTTGCCGTTGTTATAATACTGCTGAAGTTGCACATTTTGATTTTTTTCAATTCAAATTCATTAGGTTGAAGGGAGTTGAAATGTGCTCTCCTGGATCAAATCGGAAACGGCGTGAAGAGAAAAACCTGAATATCCAATAGATCCGAAAGTGATTTTAAATTATTAGATTTTCTAGCTGAACAAAACATTATTTATTGATCCAGTTATCTCAAATTGGAATAGTTTTGTCATGCTTTCCAAAATGTTGACTATATAACTTTCGCATTTAATTTGGAAAAGCAGCGACAAAATAATCGTACCCATTGCACATTAAGTAAATATGAACAATTGATTTTTTCATTGAAAAGATTTGTTTTTTTTTCGCGGTTTTTCATATTAAAATGCGAAGTTATGAACGGCTGGAAAATTTTGTGCATCTGGTACCATGGTTGCAATGCTTAAAACTTGCATTGTTTAAAACTCGTTTAACACAGTGTTTAAAACACTGAATAATTTAGTGTTTAAAACAACTTCACCTGATTGGTAGATTTTCTTGTGTGCTTTGACTAACTGAACTGCATTCGTGGAAAAATCTCATCGATGGATTTCGTAAACGAGGTATCGAACGACGCGAATGGGTAGAAAGTGCCGAAAAACGGTAAAAAGTAGTATATTCTGGATTCTTGATTTGGTACGTTTTTTTTTGGCGTCGATCCTACTGAAAGTGAAATCAAAGAGCACTCAACTGGGAAAAGAGCGGCGCACAGACTGCATATAATCTCATTGTTTTTTTGTTTACACAAGCAAAGCTTGTGTTATAGTATGAACTATTTTTTGCCGAAACGCAAATGTTTCGACGCAAATATTGTTGCGATAAAATGTGTTCATTTTGATCAATAACCAGCTATTAAGTACAGCCAATGTTAAGGATATTAACACAGATTATTGTATTACAACTAGCACTTAAGCTTCAAGGTATCATGGATCTGTAGTGTAGAGGTAGGGAAGGAGACCCGCAACAAGGTAATATGGTTCGAATCGGGGCAGGGTAGGATGTTCTAACGAACTTTTTCGTATACTAGTTAAAATGCATCCGCTCTTTAAAATGAGGCATGTTAGTTGGTTAATTTTTTTTTCAAATTGAATGGTACTGCTAATGTGTCATAATTGGCCTGCCTTACTTCGCAATTATGTAGACTCATAACTGGCGTGCGTCACTTAAAACATTGTGTAGACTCAATGTTTTACTCTTTCAGTATTTCCCAGTAGCGTTATCGGTATTGCTTGTGTTATAGTTTTGCTTGTGTGCGAAGTGTAACTTCGCCTCTGTGTAACTTTTTTTTAGCGCGACAACTTTTTAACTGTCTAATGGGTACGTTTTTCAACACCCTCCCTCTTGAAGATAATCTTTTCCCGGGAGCTGGTGGTAAAAAATGTAGCCAGCAGACAGTTGGAAAATTGTCAATTTGACCAAACGCTTTGACTGCTTTTTTGAGAATTTTTCAACCTGATTTCAATTTTTTTTACCAGGTGAAGCTTAACTGTTTTCAATACTGTTTTTTACTCTAGCGTCATCTTAGTGAATTATTAAGAACCTTCTTTTTTCTAATCTCAGTCGCAAATATTATTGCCACGCAAATAATATTATTTTTGGGACACAGTTGGTTTAGTTAACACTAATTAGTTAACACAAATTGGCCTCTTTGTTAAAACATGTTTAAAACAATTTTTTTACTCGAAACGTGTTTTTTGCAACCGTGTCTGGTACTGTAATTATTCTTGTTGCTTTGACTTATTGCTGCTCTGGTGAGTGCAGTCAATCACTGATAAAAAAAGCTAGTATGCCTGTTTTAGCGCTACTGGCAGTGTTCTCACTACTAGCAAATGTTCTTCTGTTCGGAGGTTTGGCTGTGATCGTGTATGAATTGTTCGATGATATTCCCAGTCCATCCGAACTGCCAGCCTTCGAGTCTATCACAAACATACCGCTCTTCTTCGGCACAGCTATCTACTGCGTCGAAGGCATAGGTCTGGTGCTACCACTGGAAAACAAAATGCGAAAACCAGAACAGTTCAAACCAGTGTTCAACGCAGGAATGGTGTTCGTATTTCTACTGTACCTATTGTTCGGTTTCCTGGGATACAATAAGTTTCACGAGGACATACAAGGCTCTATTTCATACAACTTGCCTAAAGAGTGGTACTTTGCAGCCACCAAAGTAGTGTTCGCTATAGCAATGTACGTCACATATGCTCTTCAGTTTGTAGTTCCTGTGAGGATTCTAATGCCGTGGGTAAACACGAAGTTCCCTTATGGATCCGAAGATATTCGGGAATATTTGTTCAGACTGGTTCTAATTATGTTCACGTTTATTGCCGCAATAGCTATTCCGTACTTAGACAAAGTCATTAACTTGCTAGGGTCAGTTGCGAGTTCGAGCCTGGCTCTTTCTCTTCCGGCGATAATCATGGAGTTATCATTGCACACCAACACCTCCATTTCCAAGACTAGGAAGTTCGTTTACAGAGTATTGGTGGTGATCTTGGTTGTCGTTGGGGTCACAGGGGGTATCGTTGGGACAGTGATGTCTTTTGAAGATATTATCAAGGCGTTCACAGCTGCCGATTCAACCCATCTAATCAACCCAACCACCATTGCTCCAAATACGACAATGAACCTTGCAGATTACATTTTGAATGTCGGCTCACAGGAGTAAAGCTACCAAATACTTTTCTTAATGAATGAGCTTCCTGTGTTAAATGGAAAATGCTTGTCCAGATTAAGGGCAATTAAACATTCATGCAGGTTTGTTATGAATGTTAATGTAAATTAAACTCGCTTTATTAGAATTTCGCTGAATGAAGCCCATTATTGAGGCTTATTGGTTCACTTCTATGAAAGTAGCTTCTATTTTAGTTTTACTTTGGTCAGATGCCGGTGCTAACTAATTAATTCTGTGGCTTTTTCATTGATATTTTTTATTCTTTTGTCGATTTGTTCATATAATTATGTGTATATTTGATTTTGCCGAACTCAATAAAGTTTATGATGTGTGTTTTAATTAATAATAAGTGCTTAGGTACATTAAATATAAAATTCTTTGCGAAAGAAATTCATATTTTTTGCAGCATTCGCCATCTTTGGCTGGTATCGGTAGTCCTTAGCTAGAAACGTAGTCCTGGAAAATCTCAAAGCCTTTTATATTGTTGCAGTTAAACTTTTAAATTTTCTAAATGCATATCAAAACTTGCCTTGATTGCGCCAGATGTTCGAAGTTCACCGGCTCTCAAGCTTATTTTTACCCTTGTGACAAGCAAGGATATTGCAATCGGGCACAAGGCATTTTTCCCGTTAAAAAACCGGTTTCACTCCAAGACCTATCTACCAATCTCTGTTGGAAATTCTTCAACAGACATTTGAGCATGTTAGCATTTTAAATATCTGTTCGAAAATGAGTTTTAATTTTCAGTGTTTTCTTGGTTTCGGCTTAATTGCTTTAGGCCTATATTATATCGACTCACTGGCCTCATTGCGTCGTAGGATGAGCGAAAAAGTTCGGTGTGCGTTTGTGTGTTTTTGAGTAGGAATGGAACATCAATTTTTTTTGTTAGTTTTAGTCTTAGGAAATTTTTCAAATTGAAGGTTTTCTGCTCAGGGTTTTTGTTCCGACTTTCGATATGAAAGTAACGGAATATTTGTGCTCGGGGTGGGTTTTTTTTTCTTCAGACAAATTTCGACTTTTTAACTAGCCATTTTTGATGGAATTTTTTTATATCAATCGAAAGCTATTGTTGTCTTGAGCTTAAATTTGAAAAGATATTTCACCTGTGATCATTTTTCGTAAAGTTATGAGGGTTTAAAGATTGCCATTTTGACCAATTTGGGACAATTAACGCGCGATATAATTCGCGCCATTAACGAGTAAGCGGAGATTTAATCCGTCTTTGAAATCGTTCCAAATTGGTTGAAAGAAGCCTATTTGCCATAATTGATTTGTTACAAGGAGCCAAATCTATTGTTTTGTACTTTATATGGCGTGTGGGGGATGATTTTCATCGAAAAATTTTCAAATTTTAGAAAAAAAAGTTTTTCATTTATTTTATTTCATTTAATTTTTTATGTTGTTTATGTTATTACCGCTCCATAAACGGTAGAAGGCAGTCGGAACTTTCAGGGCTTCGCCCTGATACGAGCAGTCTTGTTCTGCTTTGTAGCCGCGTGGTAACTTGTCATCCGATGCTAGTTTCACATTCTTATGTCTTGGCATGTTATCTTTTCAAAACTACTATTTTCAGTTAGTTAGCTCCTGTTTCTGGATTTTTTGGAATTTCATTTTTCTACCTCATGTGGTGCACAGCTTCGCCTCTGCGTGAATACGTGTTTAATCTAAACTTTATTAAACTGGCGTTTCAGTTCACTCATATTAAAGAGTTTCCCATGTTGGCGTTCAAAAATGCCAATATATTGCAATGTTTTAAAGGTTTACGGAAATGAACATATTTTACGCTAGCGAGCAGCTAGTGTTTTAGCACGAATCTTCTTTTTTTTCCAAACGAACACGCAAATAAAAGTGTTAATTAAAACTGTTTACTACTGCTCTTTTTTTGCTAAAATCACGAACTGTAGCATTGGAATTTTCAAAGCATCTGTCCTCGGCTTGATTTGTGGCTAGTGTTTGTGATGGACTACACGTCCGTGGCTAAGTGGTTAGTGCGTGAAACTCAAAATGTCAAGGTCGCAGTAGGTTGGAGTCCGAGACTTCGCCGAGTTTTCACTAATTAGAGGCTTATTTTTACTTTTCTTATTGCACTTTTTAGAACTCTAGAGCTAGCGCAGCTTCGCATCTGTGTAAATTTTAGTGGATAAGTGAAGTTAATGTAAGTGTTCCGTCGCAAATCAGGGTAAAAAGGTGATTTTTAAAAACAAACAATTCTTCTCTTCGATAATTATATAGTGAGCATTGTGGAAACTGGGAAATGAGAGGAGAGAAGGTATGCGTTATGGTGATGTGGTGGATGAATTATTCGTGCAGGTTTTTTATAATCATCATGTGTCGTGTGCTAATAATGGTGTTTTTCTTACTCTAATTTCTTGGGTCTCAATAGATCCTAAAGAAGTACCAGAAAACAATCAGTGTTGAAGATTTCTTTATTCTATCTTTTCTCAAATTGATCTGACGACAAGTTAGACATGTTTTCAATAAGTAATGTAGTCGTTAGTTATGGAAGATATTGGTTAGTTTTAAAGAACTTGCACTCATATTTAAAATTTTCTTAGCGATAATAGAAATGAAATTCGAAGGGGTCGCACCTGCTGAGTAAGCTAACATGCAAATCGGTCCGTGAAGGAAAAAACATGTCTTTTTCTTCAACTTCGCTACTGTTCCTTCTAGTGAAAGTTGTGGGACCCTTGATTTTGGTGTACTCGACTATGCATACTTGCGGTTTTATGTGCTCTTTTGTTTTTGAGATATTTTGAGCGTGTGTGTGACAAATGGCGTCAGCAGCGTTGGACGTAATGGTTAACTGCACTGTGTGTATCGTGACGTGTGATGGCAGGACCATTCTGGGAACTCTGAGTGGGTTTGACCAGACCATCAATCTCATCCTGAAACAGTGCAGAGAACGAGTATTCAGTCCAGACGCTGGAGTCGAGGAGGTCGAATTAGGTAAAGACGAGTTGGATTGATGATCAAAATGATCATCATGTTATTACAGGGTTGGCTTGTTAATCACCACCATGTTAATTAAGTGATACCAACTCATGAAAGTTTAAATTGCAACTTATTTTTAGAACGTTTTTAATACAAACTAAATTATCCCGATGAAATGCACAAAACTGGAAACAGTTGCCGCATTTCACTCCAATGGGTTGGTTCTAGAAAAACAACTCTTGCTTCGAAATTTACAGGATTGATATCTGTGGCAGATTTGGGGTGTGGGGAGGGGGTGGGGCGGACGACCTTCCCTCAGGAGTTCAACCCACTGCCGACCCAAAGGGTCCCCTTTGTACTATTTTGAGATATCGATTTTTTTTGACGGACCCTAAAATTTTTCTAAAGGCGCGTTTGGTGCCATTATCTACTTATTTTGAGGGGGGAGCAAAAAGTGCCTATTAACACCTTTTTTGGCCTGTTTTTTTAAAAAAACTTTGCCTGCGGCGCAGAAAAATTGACAAAAACAGAGTCTTTTTAAGACAGAGTGCTTTAAAAGACGACAAAATTTTCGAAAATTCTAGATCTGCCCGTGATTGATATAATTTGAAATGTGGATCAATTTTTAGAGATCAGGTTTTTTTGTTTGCGTTCGTTGACACTTCTCCGACTGTATGTTGTCTAAGTTTGAACCATTGAACTAAGTGTGTAGTTAATGTTTAGGCTTGTACATTGTGCGGGGTGACAACGTGGCGGTGATTGGAGAAATAGACGATGAGATTGATCAAAGCTTAGCACTGGCCGACATAAAAGCACAGCCTCTCAATCCTGTCGTGCATTAAGGCCGAGTCTGTTGATGCTGCAGATGTGGTACCTTTACCAGAGCAGATTAGATTGATTGATTCCTTATAAAACCATAGGAACCCGCGGTACTTTAGTTTACTCGTTCCGCTGTAAATAATTTTTAAATGGCCGCACTCATAACTAAAGGGGAGATTCTAGCTATAGCCAATCAGGTGCGAGTAAAAGCAATCTGTTTTCAATCGCAATAATCAAAAACCTAAAAAATTGTTTTTCACAAGGAATCTTTAAACACTCTAATTGTTAGTGCAGGTGAACTTAGCAATCATACATGAAATGGATTCAACCAGGGACGGATTTAGGGGGGGTGGGGGGGGGGGGGGGGGGGTAGACGCTCCCCTCTCAGGGATTGGACCCCCTGCCGACTCAAAAGGTCTCCCCTTTGAACTGTTTTGAGATATCCATTTTTGGCTGACGTACCCTAATTTTTTTCTAAAAGCGCCTTAGGCGCCAATATACTAGTTTTAAGGTGAGAGCGCGCGCCGAACAAACACGATTTTTTTGGTCAAAAACTAAAAACGCCTTTTTGGCCTGCTTTTTTTTAAACAGGGTCGTTTAGTGATTTGGGAGAGCTCGGAAAATCAATTTGGCCTGTCTAAAAAAGGGTCGACAAAATTTTCGAAATTTTTTTTTGAAAATCCGCCACCTCTCCTCAAGAAAATCCTAGATCCGCCCCTGGATTCAACCGTAAAATATCCAACACCTATAAAACTACAAATTTATTTCGATTCCTGTATAATTTCATCTAATGAATTTTTGGCAGAGATAAAATCATTTAGGGTGGGAAATGTTCAGGATCAAGTTAACATCCTCCTCTCCCCTCCCCCCCACCCCACAGATAGAACAAGTTAAAGTTAACAAGTTAAGATCTTCCACCCCAGCATTTACTTTAGCGCTGAATGTATAATGCTCGATTCTGATTGGCTGAAAATTCCCAACTTATAACCAAGTTAACATCATCCCCCCTCCCCAACGGCTTGGGGGGGGGGGGGGGGGGGATATTAACTTGATCCAATGTGGATCAATCAAGAACCAAGTTAACATCCTACCCCCAAACGGCTTTGAGGGGGAGGATGTTAAGTTGGTCCTTTGTTCAATTCCTACGTAAATGGTTTTTATATTTTGCTAAAATCATCAGAACCATTTTTTGTGTCCCCGGTTGCTGTGTAATACTAGGGAGAAATCAATCGAATTTGTAACCCAGATTTTGCACAATGGACTTCGATTCGATGATCTTTTGTTCGACCGCGTGATTCGGAGTGGAGCTGCTGTATGCCGAACTAAAAACTGTTACGTTGTAAAACTGATCTATCTTTTTTTTGTTTTTTATTTTGATGAATATGTTGGAATTTAATTAATTATTGTTTTCGTTTTCAAAAGTAGCCTTAAATCATGTCAACTGTTTTTAGCGTTGATTTCATTTTCCAAGGAGCTTAAATTGCAGTTTCTGAGAACGAAAGTATACAACTCAAAAATTGAGCCTGCTTTTTATTTTCTGAGTTACAAGTGAGATTACATATTTATCTGGTTTTCCTAAAATAGTTGTTTAAATTAAAAAGCTTTCACGATAGTTTCTTTATATGAAAAGAGCTCTACGGGTTATTAAATTATTCTTAAAAACGGTGGACAATTTTTCGATGTCTTTGAGTTCATTAACACCCTTCCTATTATTCTGACTGTTTACCCCAAACCATCAACAGATGCTTTATTACATACACTGTGTTTTAATGAGAAGCATTTTTTCTTCATTATGATGCTGAAATTATTTCTATAGAAATTATTGGGTTTTTTTCATGATGGAGGGAACGAATGATGGAAAGTTTTCAACTAATCAGAATCGTTAGACGTTCCCATTGGCTTACTGACTTTTGCAGAAAACCGAAGTCATTTTAAATTGAAAATGAGATATAGCAGTTAAGTTTTGGCGAAAAATTCGTGTAGATATAGAATAGAATAGATTTGTTTCAAATCGGTATTCTTGAAGTTATAGGTTTCTTACAATGCGTCTTCGATCTCCCGAAATTTGAAAACTCATGTATCTCCTTTTTTTCAAATCAGTTAGAACTAATTTTAACGGCCTGGGTTTGTTGTTCGCTTAGTTTGAGATTTTCGCAAATTGGCAATTTTTAAATTGGTCTGAGAATGCCTTCGAAAAAAAAGACCCTGAGCACAAATATTCCGACATTTTCTTTGTATGTCTGAACAAAAACCGTAATCTTTTAATCTCTCAGCTCCGAGCGAGTCAATCGAGGATAATTTTGAAGCAACGTGAACTGTGCTGAAATGGATGCAATTAGTTATAGCACACTGCAGTCCTGTCGAGGATAGTCCATTTGTATTATCTCCCCACATTCAAGACAGTGTTATTTTGCTGAGCGAAGCTGTTTTTTGCGACTCAAGGCCGTTTTTTTGCGTCTAGAACTTTTACGTGGTACCATTATTGCAGCCAAATTTGGTCAGGTTGTGGTAGACCTGAAGCTGGAGGTCAAGTGAGAGCTTGTCCTCACACACTATCATTGCCATGGCATGGGATCGAATACACGATCTGAAGATTTCAAAGTGAACGCCTTACCACAGTGCTAAGTGCTTGGGTTTCTGTCTGAAAAGAACAGCGTGAAATTTCAGTAAGAAGTTTTTTTCACAAGCAAAGGTTTTTTATCCTAACTTAATTTGAATAACAACAGTTAAGGCCATTTTTTCTTGACACTCAAACTTTTTCTCGATTCAGAAACGCGTGGCCCCGACCAGCTTGCCTTGAGGTAGTCATAATTAGCTTTGAAAAAGTTTTTAAAAACGGACCCAACGACATCATTCGATCCAACTCTTCGCATTGTTCATGCTCCGTGCTTTTAACGATGGTGCTTGCGGAGCTTGAGTGATTTGTCAATTAAGTAATTTAAAACTCGCAAGCTTCATTTCATTTTTTGTGCTAATGTTTTCTGCGTTATTAAGCTAGCAGTATGTGCTATATCTGATCAGTTAAGTGCATTTACGCTGCTGCCTGGGTAGTACTGCTAGAACAAGTATGAAACATAAAACAAACGGACCCTTTACTAATTTTTAGTTTGCGGGGAGAGCGCGCGGCGAAAAAACGCAATTTTTTGGTCAAAGTTTTCCAAATAGTGCCTAAAAACGCTTTTTTGGCCTGTTATTTGGCCAAACCAGGGTCTTTTTAGTGCACTGGGAGAGCTCAAAAATCAATTTTGACGAGCTAAAAAAAAAGTCAACAAAATATTTGAAAATCCGACCCCCCCCCCCCCATCGAAAATCCTAGATCCGCCCGTGCATGTACTTCAAAACGCTCTGAACTGAAGCCACCCTTGGCTTAACTCTTTTCCACTTTGTGCACTGGTCAAAAAAACTCGATTCAACAAAATCAATTACCTTTTTTTAACCGGCTATGATCTAATTTTAGTGATAATTTTGTCTAATTAAGTGGTCTTTTGGCATCATATGAACCACTACTCGCAACGGATTTTTAATTGAAGATTTTTCAAAAAGTCATAATTTATTTTACGAGACGCGCCCAAAACTTTTTCTCTACACGTAGTTAACCTTATCCAGGATACTCGAATTTTTGGTAAAAACTGGTAAGCAGCTAGAACAAAATCAATTTCGCAGCTAGAATATAAATCAATTTTCGAATAAAAATTTTGAATAAATTTTTATATCAATTCTCGACGTATATGACAAGACTTCGTTCGAATGAAAAGGTTTAGCTGTACATTCAAAATTATATTTCACTATACGTGACAGATGAAATTAATTGTCTGCTTCATAGTTATCGAAGTTATTGAAAATGCTCACGCAAAATTACTAAATTCAGAAGCTAAATTTCAGTACATAATTGCTTGTTGCTGCTCTAGCGATAGTAATTACTCCGTGTCCTTCTGGAAAAGGGACTATTCTTTTTTGATTTTAAAGCTTAGCGGCCAAAATGAACAGAACTTTCGGAGCCTTTTTTGAATGTGAGTTTTGGCGAGTCGTAAGCCCAAATGAGGTGAGCTCGCTTGCCGAAGTGCATTGAATTGGTGCGCTTCGCATGTTCATCGTAGTCGGCCGCTGTCCTTTCCATTAGAAATTCTGTCTGTTCTAAGTCCTGCTGTATTTGCGGTCGTTTGCCGAAGTGCATTTTGTCCACGCGCTTGAGTATAACAGGCGTGTCTATCAAATTTGAGGCTGAGTAGAATTGCTCATCGGATAGATCTCTGCTGTTTGTAGCTGAAACATACATTTCATCAGATATACTTTTCAGCAATTTTGAGGTTGGTAGAAACTTTTGAAGTAATGCAGCGAAAAGGAGCAGAGTGTATTAACTAACAGGATTGAGAACAAAAAATAATCCTGCCAAAAATTACTTCATTTACGCGTTGGATATTTTGTTAACATAAAGGTTTAATATAGAAACACCCACCCCACCCCTTAGCCCCCAAGCTCGCATATTTAGATTGCTTCACCGCCCAATTTGACTTACCATAATACGTTCCTGTAGGTGCCTCAAGTAAAGTAACTGCAGTTTAAGGCACGGAACTGGAAAATTATAACGAGAAATGCTTTGCTGCAAAAATGATCCTTTCTGACAAAGTTGTTGAATTGTCCCTGATATTAAGTTTTATATGGTACGGTAACAGATTTTTCAACAAACGCAGGTATGTTTTTCCACCAAATATACCTTTTTTAAGTTTCAGACTCCTTGAGAAGAAAGTTGAAACAATTTTTGACCGATCTGCAAGCATGATAAATAATAACTGTAAGTGGAAATCTGATTGAATAGATTGATACAACCGCGCTATTTTCCATTTTTTGGTTTGCAACTTGTAAGTAGTAACCTAACCCGTAATTTCGAGCAAAAAAACGACACTTCTTCATGATGATTTTGAAATTTGTAACAATTTCGTTTTCTGGTAGTTTTATCACCTTCAATGGATAAAGCTTGCAAGCGTACTGTCATAAGATTGCAGGCGTCTTGTTACAGTCCATTTTTTTTTCTTCAAAGCCAGTCACAAAACTTTTCTGATTACTATAATGCGTGAAATAAACAGCAAGCATATCTTGATATATCCGCTTTACTAAAACCCAACCTTTGTTTTCTGATATCTAACATAGAATAAACGCGAAAGTAGGAGATCAAAAACCGCACGGCTAAGTGTTTATGGCCAGACACTCTTTAATCCGTTGTCCGAGTCCGAATTCCGTCATCTACTAGTGTAAATTTGATTTCTTAAAATAAATTTTTAAGGCATAGTTTTCTGAAAAACAATTCCTTATTTTTCTTTATTTTTTAGAGCTCATTTTAGCCATTTGTTGGAGTCTTCTCTCAAGCCCATAGCTCAGTCCCGAAATACAAATAACTCAATCTCCAAAAAAAATCTTCCCAAACTTTTTTCCAAAATACAAGACAATTTAACCTTTTCAACAAATTTTCAGAAATCTTGTCGACTTTTTTAGGTCGACCAAATTGATTTTCCGAGCTCTCCCAAAGCACGAAAAGCAGTTGTTTTGGTCAAATTTTTGATTTTTCATACAGGCACAAAAAAGCGTTTTTAGGCACGTTTTGGAGAAATTTGACAAAAAAATCGAGTTTTTTTCTGCGCGCGCTTCCCTCTCAAAATTAGTATACATTAACGCCGAAGATCCGTCACCAAAAACGCCGATTTTTATTGTCTGTCACCAAAAATGAAAATTTATATCTCAAATTAGAACAAACGGGGACCCTTTTGGTCGGCTGGGAGTCAAATCCCTGAGGAGGAGGGCGTCCGCCCACGCTCCCATCCCGCCCCCCTAAATCCACGCTGCGTGAAATTATGCTAAGCCAAGAAGCCATGGAAAAAAATGGAGACGTTTGATTTTAAATCCAGAATTCTGAATTCGAATCCCGTACCTTTCCGCTGTTTATTGAAACTGAGTTTCATTCAATCGTATGTCTGTACTTGTTTTGCTCTTTTTGTTTTTGTCGTGTTTAGAGTTATTATAGCTGCTGTTTAGAATGTCTTTTCTACATGCAGTTTCATCTTTGTGATTGTACTGTTCAAATCTCGGATTTTCATAACTTGATGTGAAGACGGTTGACTGTTCCCTTTTTCGAGGAAAAGAAAATATTAATGCTTATGGTGGTTTTTTATGCAGTCAATTTTCGGCGATCGAAATAATAGTTTTTAACAAAATTTGTCATACTCTATTGAAGAAATCAAATCCCTGAAATCAAATATAAAAAGGTATTTTTGCCTCCGATTTTTTTTACAAATTCATGAGAGTTTGAAGTTTGCCAATTTGGCCATGCTCTGGAAAGCATAACACGAATTTTTTATGCGTGCCGAGTTATCACACAACCAACAAAGTTGTTCCAAATTGGGTTGAGGCTGGCCAATCGGTCGCATTAATTTTGTACGTCCCAAATATTCACAATTGATCTTTGATGTTGTCCAAAATTTATAGTTTTTCAAATAATGTTTTATCCAAAAACGATTTGATATGGTTTAAGGGGTAATCGGCACATTCAAGTCTTTGCCCTGTAGACAAGAAGTCTTGTTAAAGTTAAAACATTTTGCTTTTTTTGTCTTTTTGCTTACTTCAAAGATTGCCATTATTTATTGACACAGTTTGAATATGGTCGATACAAGGCTCCCTTATTTCATTGGTCTTAGATAGAAAAAAAAACATTTACGATTAGGTCCCATATCTGCTTACAACTAGTCGATTGCGTTTTTCCCAGGTGCCTCATTTTTGATCCGAGTGTTGAAAATGGGGAGGAGCTTTGTAATCGAAATATCTAACCTTGCTACACCACAACAAACAATTATCTGAGGCAAGGAAAAAGAAACAAAATTTCAATTTTAAAAAATATGACCGGAATATTTATAATAGGGTCAGCTATTTTTTATAGAGACCAAGTTTGACAATCGAAAAAATGGAACACAGAAGAAAATTTTTTACACCGCAGTGAGGATATTTGTTCTATATATTGAAATACAAGCTGATTTTACATGTATTGAAATTTTGGTGATTCTGCGGGCTTGAAAATTGCCAATTTGGGTAATTTGAATAAATTTATAGGCGTTTTCGTTCCGAGCATTTCAAAAATAAGGAGGAACTTTATATTCACGAGTGTTGTACTTTTTTCCATTTTTTTTTGTTTTCTGCGCCAAATCAGGTGCCACAAGTTATCATCCCAATGGATTGAAAAATTTACCTTAAAACCTATTCAGTCGAAATTTATTTGAACATTTTTAAATTATTTTCAAAAAAATGTCTCAATGCCGAGAAAAACCTCTTCAAAAATTTTGTGTGTTTTCGAGCAAATAAGTTGAGCGAGCAGGCTTATTTCGTTTTTGTCTGGTTAATACAGTTAACAAAAAAATCACCAGGATGAAACAAAAAAACTTTTTGCAGATTTTTCTATCCTGATTCGAAAGACAATTGAAAAATTTCAAGAAGTTGCCCCAGTGTTGAGAAAAACTGGTTTACAATTTTTTGTTTTCAGTTCATTTCGAGCAAGTAATGCGAGCCAGCAGGCTTATTATAGTAGGTTATGCCACGAAATTTTGTTTTACTCCAGTGAAATTTCTTTCCAAGGTTTTTTAGGTTCGCCTTAGGAAGAAGAAACTTACTTCAAGAATTCAAAAAAAATTCAAAACATTTTAATTCTTTCATCTGTTTTTATGTCATTATTTGGCAGAAATTGTTGCAAAGTTTGCTTATGCTATCGTGATTGTTAAAGTTGTCTAAGTTCCAAGCATTTGATGTTTGATCCTTTCATCACACCACGCAACAAACAACTACGCTAAATTGAAAAAAAAATTGTTGTATTTTTTTAACATTAAAAAGTTAGCAACCGGTCATCATTTTCTTTTTCTGTTTTTCACGTTAAATCGGCTATCACAAAAAGTCATTGGAGAGATATGAGTGGTATATTATTTTAAAGCCCTTTCAGTCGTGATTTGATAAATTTTTACTTATTTTGAGAACATTTTCCCAGTGTCAAAAGAAACCGGTTTAAAACTTTTTATTTTTTGTTTTTTGTCTTAATTCGAGCGGATAAAACGAGCTTATTTTGTTGGCTTAAAAGCTTACAATAGCTTAATACAAGCCCTAAAATCTAATTTTACTCGTGCAATTTTTCTAGTATTTTTTCTACGAAAACTGTTTTCCAAATTGCTTATTTTACCATGACTATCGATTATACCTTAGCTCTAGTTTTTCATTCAGATCCTTTTATCACACCACGCCGAAAAAAACGACAATCATTTGAAAATTTTTAAAAATTAATTCTATGTTCAAAAGGTTCTGTACTACTTGCACAATAACCTTGCTTAGCTTGCGGTTATTTCTTGGGTTTTCAAATTTTAATTTTTCAATAATCCTAGTTTTTTACCCTGAAGTTTTTGAGTTTCATAGTTGTTATAATGATTTTTGATGCCTTTTGTTCATGTTTGTGCCTCGAATCAAGTATAATTTGTAAGAAAAAGCTTGTTTTTAGTTTGTTCAATGACACTTGCTTTTTTTGAGCTTATTGAAAGGTTTTTAGCTGAAATTTGTAAAATGTCATCCAAGGGCGGATGTAGGATTTTCTCGAGGGGCTGGATTTTCAAAACGATTTCAAAATTGTTGTTTAGGACGAGCAAATATATTTACCAAGCAAAAAAGAGGCCCTGTTTTTGCCAAAGTTTATGCACCGCAGGCACATTTTAATTAAAAACAAGCCATAAAAGGCGTTCTTAGGCTCTTTTTGAAAAATTTGGACCAAAAAATTGCATTTTTTTTTCGGCTTTCGAGCTTCCCCTTCAAAAGTACTATATAATTGGCGCCAAAGGCGCCTTTAGAAAAATTTAAGGGGTAGCCCGTCAAAAATGGAGGTCTCAAAATAGTGCAAAAGGGGCACCCTTTGGGTCGGCAGGGGGTCGAATTGCTGATGAGGGGGGGGGGGGGGGGGGGGGGCATGGAAACCTCAAAATATTCAAATCAAATTAGTTAAAATCAATAACTTGAATCATGTGTTTGTCAATTTTTCGTTGTGACACTAATCAGTAAAATATGCGCAGGTAGTCTGTGTTGCGGCGACACTTCAATTATCACAGTTATGAAGTATCGGTGCTTCAACTAACTTGCCTCCAAAGCTTTGCATGCTAATGAATATAAGTTTCAACTTCAATTTTATAAAGAGTTTTGTTTCTCATTGAAAATTTGACAGCAATGAAACACAACTAACGAACCAAAAACTTCCGTAATTTTGCTTAATAATATTTTCAAAATTGGGCAATTAACCATAGGCGAAACAGCCGTTAGAATCTCAAATTATCCTGCTTATGTTTAGTTTTGCTAACAATCGGTTAGGTGAGTAACCTTCTTGTGCAGCCATTGCCTTCATATTGGGTTAGAATCAGATTTTAAGTCGTTTACCTAGAATTTCATAGAAACAGATCTCGTTGAAGTCCAAGCCAGTTTTTTTTCATTTTTTTATTTATTAAAAATATTTAACAGCTTTAGTACGGTTTTTTTCGTTTAAATCAGCAAAAGAAATTCTACGCAATTGAGAAATAATGGGTTTCAATGTCTCTTCCGTTTTTTGCTGATGTCTGCTTCTGGCACATGGTTTTCCTAGATTTGTTTTTTGTTCAGTCTCGTTTGATCATAACTGCTAGCTGAGGAATGGTCGGAAGTTTTGAATTAATTGCCAGTTGTTTTTTTTGTGCAAGTTATGTTTTTTGCGGTTTGCCGCATTATGTTTTTGACGTTTGTTCAAACAACCTTC